>NC_057749.1:6124532-6161569 GCF_004010195.1 Chiloscyllium plagiosum
CAGCACCATCCTCATGACCTGTCCTACCTGCCAATCTCCCTTCCCACCTATCCGCTCCACCCTCCTCTTTGACCTATCAGCTCCATCACCACCCCCATTCATCTATTGTACTCTTTTGTACCTTCCCCCGCCCCCCGCCTCCCCATTTATCTCTCCACCATGGAGACTCCCTACCTCTATTCCTGATGAAGGGCTTTTCCTGCTCCTCGGATGCTGCCTGATCTGCTGTGTTTTTCCAGCACCACTCTGATCTAAACTCTGGTTTCCAGCATCTGCAGTCCTCTCTTTTGCCTAGGGGATTGTTAAGGGCTAACCACATTGCTGTGGGTCTGGAGTCCTAGACCTGATTCGGTAAAGATGGCTGATTTCCTTCCCTAAAGAGCATTAGTGAACAGATGGGTTTTCCCAACAATTGGCAATGGATTCATGGTCATTGTTAAACTTTTAATTTCATGTTTTCTATTGAATTAAAATTCCACCATCTGCCACAAAGGGATTCAAATCCAGGTCCCCAGAATATTATCTGGGTCTCTGGATTACTAGTCCAGTGATAATACCACTCAGCCATCGCTTTGCTACATGTTTATGTCCTTCTCCTGAAGTACTCAAATAGTCTTCATCCAACTACATTGCTATTCACACCCCACTTGCTTTCCCAGTCCTCCCTGTGTCTGAAGATGGGCTCATTTGTTTCTATAAGCAGTTTGTGCCAGTCCAATTAACAGACAGTCGCAAAGGAGTCAGCTTTTATTACCATGTGTGAATTGTAATCATTTCTACAGCTGCAGCTTTGTCCGAACATGCTCTCAGACTGAGTGATATGCTGAGAAAAGGAGTTAAGAGTACAGCAGCAGGGTATTGCATGTTATTAGGTTTACATCTGTCAGCAAAGGGGTTGGAACGAAACTCTGCCCATTGAAGGACTTCTCCCTGTGCTGTTACAGTGGGGTGCAAGATGCTGGAGAAACAATGGCCTATGAACGTATCCATTTGCTAACGGATAATATTATCATGAAGTCCAGCCATTAAATTTGACACAACCACACCAAACCTGTTTTCTATAGCACATTCAATGTCATAAAATATCCTAATGTGTCGCAACAGTGTTATGGAACAGAATTTGACATTGAACCACATTTTTTTCAATTTATTAAAGGGATGTTGGCAACAGTAACTAGGCCAACATTTATTGCCCATTGTTAATGGCCCTGGAGAAGGTGTTGGTGAGCTGCCTTCTTGGGGAGCAGGAACACCCATTGTGCTGTCACCTCCTTGAAAAACTCAGTCAATCCTGTCAAACATAATCTCATCCAGTCAAAGCCATGTTGACTATCTTGGATTAGTCCTTGCTTTTCAAGAGGAGGCTAATTCTGTCTTTCAGATTTTATTTCTACCACTGATGTTCGACACACTGGCCCATAGTTCCCAGATTCATCCTGACTACCCTTTTGAATAAGCTGTTCTTCTCTCTGTTGACCAGAATGTTTGGAAATTAATGTAAGGACCAATGCAAGCTTCTCCTTTGCTTCCCACAGCAGCCTGGGACACACCTCATCTAGGCCTGGGATTTGTCCAAACTTAAACCCACTAAAGCCAATAATATTACCTCCCTCTCAATTATAATTTGTCCCCCCCTTTCTGATCTCTGTGTCTACACAATCCTTCTCTGTCAGCAAGAAAACTAGGAGTGAGATGAGGAGATACTTCTTTGCTCGGGGTGGGGGTGGGGGGGTTGCTAGGAATTGGAATGCAACGCCTGAGACTATGGTGGAGGTGGATTCCACAGGAAGTTTCAAGTGAGAGCTGGATATATATTTGTAAGTGACGAATTCGAAGGGCTGTGGAGACAGGGCTGGAGAATGGGACGAGCTGGGTAGCTCCTTCAGGGGCTAGTACCGACGCAATGGGTCCTCTGTACTCTAAGATTCTATAATTCTATGATTCTTTATAGTAAACACAGATGCGTAGTACTCATTTGAAACTCAGCCTATTTATTCTGACACAGTTTGCCACTTTGATCCCTAATGAACTCTACTGTTTCCCTGATTCACCTCTTTTCCCAATATACTGAAAAAATGCCTTTAGATTTTCCTTTATTTTACTCACCAGTGTCTTTTCGTGTCCCTCTTCAATCTCTTAATTTCTTTTTTTAAGCATAGAATCATAGAGTCATATAGCACAGAAACAGACACTTCAGTCCAACTTGTCAGTGCTAACCAAATATCCTAAACTGATCTAATCCCATTTGCCAGCAGTTGACCCATTACTTTCTGAAGTCCTCCAGCCACAGCTGGTCTGGTCACCTCACCACAGGCTGTACATATCTATGACTCTTAGACTCTATGACTTCCTCTAGCAGCTCATTCCAAACATGCACCACCCTCTGTGTGAAAAAGCTGACCCTTAGGTCCTTTTTAAATCTTTCCCCTCTCACTTTAAACCTATGCCCTATAGCTTTGGTCTCCCCTACCCTCGGGAAAAGACCTTGGCTATTCACCCTCTCCATGCCCCTCATGATTTTATAAACCTCTGTAAGGTCACCCCTCAGCTCCAGAGTAAATAGCTCCAGCCTATTCAACCTCTTCCTGGAGTCCAAACCGTCCAACCCTAGCAATGTCCTGATACATCTTTTCTGAACCCTTTCAAGTATTGCAACATCTTTCCCATAGTAGGGAGACCAGAATTGAGAGTAATATTCCAGAAGTGGCCTCATCAATGTCTTTTACAGTCGCAACATGACCTCCCAACTCCTTTAGTTAACAGAAGCATGTTCTAGATGCCTCTCAGATTTCTGGTATTTTGAGCTCTTGATATTTACCGTAACTTTCCCTTTTGTTCTTTATCAAAATTCAAGTTTCCCTGGACTTTTGTTGGTCCTAGCCTTCACCTTTATGGAAACATGTTGGCCCTGCATTCTCATTATTTCCTGTTTGAAAGACTCTCACTGCTCCAATATAGATTTTCTTGCAACTAACTGCTCCTAGTCCACTTTGGCTAGATCCTATCTAATCATATTGAAATCATGGAGTCATGGAGTCACAGAGTCATACAGCATGGAAACAGATCCTTCAGTCCAACTTGTCTACGCCAACCATGTTTCCCATTTGCCTATTTGACCCATATCCCTCTAAACCTTTCCTATTTATGCACCTGTCCAAATGTTGGAATTCTACTCACCTCCACCACTTCCTTTGGCAGCTCATTCCATACATGTACCACACTCTGTGTGAAAAAGTTGGCCCCCAGGTCCCTTTTAGATCTTACCCCTCTCACCTCAATCCCACACCCTCTAGTTTTGAACTCTCCCTGCACCAAGGAAAAGATCTTCCCTATTTATTTTATCCCTGCCCCTAGTGATTTTACAAACCGCTATAAGATCACCCCTCAACCAAATAGCCCCAACCTCCCGAAACTGAAACCCTCCATTTCTGGCAACTTCCTGATAAATCCTTTCTGCACTCTCTCCAGTTTAATAATATCGTTCCTATAACAGGGCGACAAGAAATGTACACGGTACTCCATTTGTTTGTTCATTCATTTCAATGTCAGTTGGGCATACTGGAACCTTTTCCCAACTCAAAATACTACTTTACTGACTCTTCTATCCCCACACCCGATGTTGTTCTCCAGAATTAGGTCCAACTGTATCCCCTGTCTAGTAGGACTCTCCACACATTCGCTTAATGCTCTCCTGCATACAATTTAAGAATTCTACCCCCCTAAGCCTTTCACACTTTGGTTATCCCAGTTAATATTGGTGGACAGGCACTGAGGAAAGAGATTAGTTACTTGCCTCAGAATTCCTAACCCAAACTCTGACCTATTCTTTAGGTTAGATTAGATTACTTATAGTGCTGAAACAGGCCCTTCGGCCCAACAAGTCCACACCGACCCTCCGAAGAGCAACCCACCCAGACCCATTCCCCTAAATTTACTCCTTCACCTAAAACTACAGACAATTTAGCATGGCCAATTCACCTAACCTGCACATCTTTGGATTGTGGGAGGAAACTGGAGCACCTGGAGGAAACCCACGCAGACACAGGGAGAATGTGCAAACTCCACACAGACAGTTGCCCGAGGCGGGAATTGAACACAGGTCTCTGGCGCTGTGAGGCAGCAGTGCTGACCACTGAGCCACCGTGCTGCATAGTATTTATATAGTTGATCTAGTTCAGTTTCTGGTCAGTGGTAACCCTTGATAATGGGTGCTTTGGTGATGGCAATGATCATGAACATCAAGGGCTGATGATTAGATTCTCTCATGTTGGAGACTGCCATTGCCGGCAGTGTGTGGTGTGAATGTTACTTGCCACTTATCAGCCCAAGACTGGCTGTTGTCCAAGTTATTGTTGAATATTGACACGACTGCTTCAGTATCTGAGGAAGCGAGAATGGTGCTGAATATTATATCATCATCAACAAATATCCCCATTTTTGATCTTATGTTGGAGGGAATGTGATTGACGAAGCACATGAGGAGATCGAAAGGCAAATGACTGAAACATTTTCTTTCATGGGATGTGGCTATTGCTTGAAATGCCAATATTTGTGGCCATTCTATAATTGCTCTTAAAGAGAAAGGCTTAACAGGGCATTGCAGGTGCCAGTTAAGAGTGAATCACATTATGACCAGTCTGGAGACACACGTAGGCTAGAACTGTGGAAGATTTCCTTCCTGAAAGGACATTCATAAACCAGATATGACTTTAGCTGATCCCATTGTGGTCCCTGCTGTGACAAGCTTTATAGTCCAGATATACCAGTGGCTGTGATGGGTTTTGAACCCATTTCACCAGAGCATTAGCCTGGGCCTTCAGATTGCTAGTCAAGTGACATTACCAAAATGCCAGCTTGACCAAGAAGGTAAGCTTTAAGGCACATCTTAAATGAGGGGAGGGACAGAGGGAGGCAGAGAGGTTTCAAGATCCTAAGGACCAGGCAGCTGGAGACACAGACACGAAGAGTGGAACAATTAAAATGAGGATGGACAAATTGGAGAACTTGAGGTATACTGGATCAATGTAGGGCTCATGGAGGTTAAGAGATGGGGGCAAGGGCAAGTGATTGAGGGATTTGAAAATAAGGATAAACATTTTACAATTGTGAAACTCCATATCCCTGGTTTTGCCAAATGCCTATTCTCTCACCTTCCCCTTGCACACCCTTAAATATTGAAGCCATTCGCGGTGAAGTGTCTTGAGACATCTTAAAGACACAAAACAGACTTAAATAAATACAAGGACCTTCTTCCTAAATCACTGGGATACCAAGACTGAATCACAAATGTGTTCATTACCAGTAAATAGCCATCAATAGTTCGATAAATCCCAGTTTCTCTCTGTCTGGCTGGTGCGGTACACAAGAATGGTTTTATTTTGGCTAGTGAAATGTCAAAGATTTATTTCAGCCTTTTGCTACTTTTGTCATGAGATAATCAATTTGTCCCGTCTTTCACTTTTATGGTTCCTACCTCTTAATACTAACATGTGGGGGAAGAGCCATGTAGAGCATGTAATGAGCTCAGCATTAAGAAATGATTCACTGCATTTAAATTGATTAGAACTGTCCAACCCAGTTATAGTACTCATCTGTAAAGCAATGTCTTCTAAATGTATCTTGGGTTCCATTTGTTATCTGCACTAACTTTACAGTTTTTGCGCGGGGTGCTGTTTGGAATGACTAGACAGAGAGGAGAAAGTGAGAACTGCAGATGCTGGAGACCAGAGTTGAAAAATGTGGTGCTGGAAAAGCGCAGCAGGCCAGGCAGCATCTGAGGAGCAGGAGAATCGACATTTCGGGCATAAGCCCTTCTTCAGGAATGACAGGTCTGGGAGAGTGTTGACCTGAGCTGGGGCAGAGCTGACTGCAGGGAGTGTAGGTAGCGGCGCATGGCCGCGAGCGTGGAGTGGAGAATCCGGAGGGAGGTCTGTTGTTGGAGGCTTCGGATTTGTTGCAGATACTGGTTGTCCTGGTTGGGTCCAAATTGTGTTGGTCTGAATGTAGTCTGGAGTCCATGCGGGGTCAGTCGGTTCCATAGGCAGGTGCTGAGGAAGGAGATGTGGCTGTGGTAGCGAGTCTGTTTCAGGACGTGGCTGAAGAGCTTCAGGGCAGAGGAGATGACTTGGGGGAAGGGCTTATGCCTGAAACGTCGATTCTCCTGCTCCGCGGATGCCACCATGACTAGACAGAGCTAAGTTAAAAATCACACAACACCGGGTTATAATCCACCAGATTTATTTGGAAGCACCAGTACTAGCCAAGTCATGTAGACAGAGCTAAATATGTTAAGTATATAAGGTTAAAAATCACACAACCTCAGGTTATAGTCCAACAGGTTTATTTGGAAGCGCTAGCTTTTAGAACGCTGCTCCTTCATCAGGTGGTTGTCCATAAGAAGGGTGTCATAATAGCTTTGTTCAAAAACTGAATCCCAAAAAAACATTTAGAAGAGTCAAAGAGGATAATTTTATTAAATTACTAATTTTCCTCATATCAGTAGAAATGAACAAACAAAATGGCTGCAGATACAATTACAACATTTAAAAGACATTTGAACAGGAAAGGTTTGGAAGGACATGGGCCAGGAGAAGGCAGGTGGGACTAGTTTAGTTTGGGATTATGTTCAACATGTTCTGGTTGGACCGAAGGGTGTGTTTCTGTGCTGTATATCTCTATGAAAGGGTAATATTGGGATAAAAGAAATTAACAGACTAAATGTGCTTCACAAAGTGAGATCTAGCATTAACGTGTAACTGTCCTAACTACAGATAATTGGAGTACTTTAAATTTGAAAGTTAAAAATCACACAACACCAGGTTATAGGATCAGTGGTGCTGGAAGAGCACAGCAATTCAGGCAGCATCCGAGGACAGGCAAAATCGACGTTTCGGGCAAAAGCCTTTCCAGCATCTGCAGTCATTGTTTTTACCAGGTTATAGTCTGGCACTGGTACCTCTAAATCATGGTTGGACTATAACCTGGTGTTGTATGATTTTTAACTTTGTACACCCCAGTCCGACACTGGCACCTCCAAATCATTTAAATTGCATGTGGTGGGGATGAAGAAGAAATGAGCGATTTCCACATCTGAGGAGAATGAGATTCAATCCACGGTTTGGGTCCATCGGTAGTTATTACAATAGCAATGAATAAGGAAATGGCTTTGGTCTCTTAAGATTCCCTTCATTATGAATAAATATAAAGTAGCTTATTCAGTGAGATCCTCCATGAATGAATAGATAATAGGCTGGTGGACTGGGATCCCTTTATCTGAATCAGAATCAACAAAAGGACCATTCTTGAGCAATCTATTGTGCTATAAGCACTGGTTTGAATTAGCCAGAGGGCATGTTGGTTGCAAAACACTTGAGTTTGAACTAAGATAAAGTGGGGTAGTACTGCTAGATACTGCCTGTTATTCTGTCTAATTTTTTTTGGTCTAATTTTCTGTTACTTCACTATAAACCACCTGATAATTGCTTTACTAGTCAATGGGAACAATTTTTGAAAAGACAAGTGTCCTTAGTGACTTCCTTTTGTCTGGTTTTTTTGCAGTGTTTTTGCAAGCTATAATTAGTTGAATCTCTCTGTTTCCTTTCTGGCCTTTGATTTTAAAATTAAACTAAACTTCGAAAATATTTAAACTTCGCGTGTTCAGCACTCCTGTACCAATCCGGAAATCAGGCGTGAAGCTATAAGACAGCCAAAATCAGACGCCCAAATTCTAGAGATTCCCATCCTGCTTCATGTGTCTAGATTAGAGTGGTGCTGGAAAAGCACAGCAGGTCAGGCAGCTTCCTAGGAGCTGGAAAATCGACGTTTCAGGCAAAAGCCCTTCAGCAGGAATCTGCTCCTGGGATGCTGCCTGACCTGCTGTGCTTTCCCAACAGCACTCTAACCTTGACTCTAGTTTCCAGCATCTGCAGTCCTCACTTTTGCCATTCTCCTTCATTCCAATGGGGTCTGACCCAACGTTGGGGGGATTTATACCAAGAGAGCAGCGTTTGGAGAGTGAAGGTACTCTGCATTAAGTGTGAACATATCGAAAATTCAGATTTTCATTGACTTTTGTGACTTTCACTCAATTTGAAAGCCTTCAGATTTGGACAATGGTTTACTGGTCACTGCAGCAAGTGTGTGAATTCATTGACCACATTAATCAATCGCTCTTTCTTTCCCTCTCGGTAGAAATCTGCTTGCTGACCCGGGGCCGTCGAACAGCGAGCGTGCGAGCTGACACTTACTGCAGGCTGTACTCCCTCTCTGTAGACCACTTCAATGAAGTGCTGGAGGAATATCCAATGATGAGACGTGCCTTTGAAACAGTGGCTCTTGACAGGCTCGACAGGATAGGTATATCTCCTTTTTATTCTAATTGAGAGGCAGATTCACCTCTTCCTCCACAGCTTTTATTTCTAGCTTTTTCTCACCCTCACTGCCGTAAGAAATAAAGTATCAGGAAATACTTTCATGTCACACAGCTCAGAAATAAATGCTACTTATGTTCAGGAAATCAAGGACGTTACACTGTTACCTGTGAATTTGCAAACATTTGTGCTTCCTTCAGCTGGTGTGACACTGAGGTATATCACGAGAAGAATCGTGCCTGAAAACAGCAATTTCTGGAACACCTTTCATGTGCCACATTGCTTTACTATTGAATATTTTCACCCCTCACTGTTGCAATATAGTGTAGCTGCCAATCCATGTACAGCACGTTCCTATAACAGCTGTTTGGTAGTGACCAGATAATTTGCTTTCGTGATGTTGATTGTAGGTTAAGTATTATTGAGAATATAGGGAAGAGTAACTCACCTCCTTTTCTCCAAAATAATGCTGTGCTTTCTTTTAAGGTGGACAAGCAGGAGGCTGGAAGAACACAGCAAGCCAAGCAGCATCGGGAGGTGGAGAAGTTGATATTTTGAATGTAACCCTTCTTCAGCATTGGGGGTTGTTGTAAGGGGAGCTGCAGATAAAGGGGGTGAAGGGTGGGAGGGACAGAGTGGTGAGGTGAGGATAGGTCACTGCCACAGCACTGTGACCTCTTCAGCCTTCCAGCTTTTTGACCATACTTTATGTGCAGCTCCCCTTATACCCACCCCAGTTCTAAAGACGGGTTACCCCCAGACACTTCGACTTCTCCACCTCCTGATGCTGCCTGGCTTGCTGTGTTCTTCCAGCCTCCTGCTTGTCTACCTCGGATTCCAGCATCTGCAGGTTTTTTTGTCTCTAACCAATGTCATCTTTTAAGCCCAGTTGAGAGAGTTGACGGGACCCAGGAAAACAGTTTAATAAAAGTAAATCATAGTATTAGAGAACCTTGGAACTGCTCTGTCATCAGAGGGAGACAATTGGTGGTGAGTTTAACCCAAGGGTTACCACCCCTCAGATAACATTGAGAAGACAGAACTTTCATGGAGAGCTTGTCTGTATGTGACTTGAGCCCATACTATTGGCATCCACAGAACACACCAGACGGTCTCCTTCTTTAAAGACCGTAATTTCCCTTCCCACATGGCTGAAGGTGCCCTCCAACACATCTCATCCACGTCCCACACCTCTGCCCTCAAACCCCACCCTTCCAACCACAACAAGGATAGAGCCCACCCCCCCTCCCCTGCCACTGCAGGAATTGCAAAACCTGCACCCACACCTTCTCCTTCACCTCCATCTAAGGCCCCAAAGGAGCCTTCCACATCCATCAAAGTTTCACTTTCACTCGCACATCCACCAATGTCATCTATTGTATCCATTGCTCCCGAGGCGGTCTCCTCTACATTGAGGTGACTAGACACCTTCTCGCAGAGTGCCTTAGGGAACATCTCCAGGACACCTGCACCAATCAACCCCACTGCCCCGTAACCGAACATTGCAACTCCCCCTTCCACTCTGCTGAGGGCATGCAGGTCCTGAGCCGCCTCCACCGCCACTCCCTCACCACCCGACGCCTGGAGGAAGAACGCCTCATCTTCCGCCTCAGAACTCTTCAACCCCAGGGCATCAATGTGGACTTCACCAGTTTCCTTATTTCCCCTCCTCTGACCTTACCCCAGTTCCAACTTCCAGCTTAGCACCATCCTCAATACCTATCCTACCTGCCAATCTTCCTTCCCACTTATCCGCTCCACCCTCCTCTCTGACCTATCACCTTCATCCACACCTCAATCCACCTATTGCACTCTCAGTTACCTTCTCCACCATCCCACCCCCATCCCATTTATCTCTCCACCCCGGAGGCTCTCTGCCTCATTCCTGATGAAGGGCTTTTGCCTGAAACGTCGCTTTTCCTGCTCGTCGAATGCTGCCTGACCTGCTCTGATCACTAACCAGTTGCCCAGCCAACTGAGCTAACCAAGTAACACAGTGACCACTGCTGTCATCTGACAGGGTCAGTTCTGATGTCTTACATGCTGTGGTCAGCAGTCAATGGCTACTGCCTCATGAGGTATTTGGCATCAAGGCTACCATACCAAAAATAATTGGAACTGTGGAAAGTATATGAATTTATCTGTAGATGGCGATTTTAAATGTTGATGCTTTCAAGTTCATTATAATGTATTGGAATTGTGCACTCCATCCCACAATGACTTGTACCATTCCGACACTGAGCAGAGGCAACAAATTAATCATATTGTAATGACAAGAACTGATGAAAATCCAAATTATTAAAACACATAAATACACATTTATTTAAATTCATTGGCTGGACTAGTCCATTATGGATAAAAGGAACTTATCCAGACATTGTGCCTCTTTTTTTTTTGAATTAAGGAAAATGTGAGTGACAATTGCATTCTCCATGTCAATCAATCAGCTCCCCTTCCTCATGCAGCATTAGTTAGAATCCCTAGTGTAGAAACAGGCCCTTCAGCCTAACAAGTCCACACCAACCCCCCGCCAAGACCCATTCCCCTACATTTATCCCTGACTAATGCACCTAACCGACACATCGCTCGACGCTATGGGCTATTTAGCATGGCCAATTCACCCAACCTGCACATCTTTGAACTATGGGAGGAAGCCCACATAGACATGGGAAGAACATGCAAACTCCACACAGGCTGAAATTGAATCTGCGTCCCTTGCACTGTGAGGCAGCAGTGCTAACTACTGAGCCAATGTATCACCCCATTATTGCTTCCTTGGAATTTGGCATTCCTGCATTTGTCCTGATAAGTACAAGATGAAAAACTTTGACAACACGTCTCCTTTTCAGCAAAACTCAATTTCTGTATTGCAATCCATAAATTGTCATATTGATTAAAGCAGTCAATTTGCAAGAACCTGTTAAAGCCGGTGAACTATAATTTTGAAAGCGTTAAATCCCTAAGCTACCATCTTTTCAATTCAGGCAGTGCTCAGAGGTTTGCAATCTTGAATCTAGACCTTTCATTTTTTAATTGCCAAAATTATGTTGCTCTTTACTTTTTTGTCGGCTGAATGAAGTAATGAGTTGAACAGATAATGGAAGGAGAATGACTGAAAGTCAGCCTGTGACCTAATCAGTGGAACAGTCCTCTGAGAGTAGGAGAAAGCAATGTAAATTTGACAATATAATTGAAATCACAGAACATTATAATTTTAATAAGTAATCTGTTACTTGTCAGATTTTTAGATTATTCTGATAGTGATTTAACAGAGCTATTGTTAAAAGAAATCTTGGTGCATTTTAGTACTTTTTAAAGCGATGCAGAGATTATTGAGATTGCAACTGCAATAATTGAGTTGGAATTCATACTAAATAATTGCTGTTAGAAAATGTTCTTTTTAATCACGTAAAGAGGCACAGGGAACCTTACCAAGAGAGAGTTTACTAAGTTGATGTTATATTTTACATTTCTTGAAAAACAAAGTACTGCAGATGTTGGAAATCTGAAATTCTGAAATCAGAAAATGCTGAAAATAGTCAACAGGTCAGTCAGCATCCGTGGTGAGAAGCAGGGTTAATGTTTCAGGTTGTCAAGCTTTCACTGGGGATATCGCTCCTACATTTCTTTGAAATAGAAACAAGGGATTTTTATATCCACCCAAGCAGATAGGTTTCACATCTTATTGAAAGACAGTGCCTCCATCAGTAATAGAAACATAGAAAATAGATGCAGGAGTAGGCCATCCGGCCCTTCAAGCCTGCACCACCATTCAATGTGATCATGGCTGATCATGCAGTCTCAGTATCCCACTCCCGCCCTCTCCCCATACCCCTTGATCCCTTTAGCAGCGAGGGCCACAACCAGGTCCCTATTGGATATACCTGGCCCCCACAACTTCAGGAAGAGAATTCCACAGATTCCCAACTCTCCGAGTGGTGAAATCCTTCCTCATCTCAGCCCTGAATGGCTTACCCTTTATTCTTATACTGTGACCCCTAGTTCTGGACTTCCCCCAACACTCAGAACATTCTTTCCACATTGCACCTGTCCAGTCCCAGCAGGATTTTATATGCTTCTGTGAGATCCCATCTCAATCTTCTAACGTTTATCAAGTACAAGCCCAGTCGATCCAGTCTTTCTTTATTTACTGGATTGTCAGCCTTGACGATTGCTCTGGACTATCAGATTGAGACTTGAATCCAGGACCTTGTGACTCCATGGCGAGAGTGAGGACAACAATTATTAGTCCAAATAACAACGGGGCTAAATTTGCCTCCTCTTTTTTTGTTGTTTGTGAATATTGAAGCTAGATGGGCTGTTCGCAAATGAGCAAGAAATTCTTCTGATGATCTGACCATCATTTTCTCCTTTCACTTGCAATACGTTCTCCCTGTGGTGAGAGATCATTCACCTGAAACGTTGACAGTTTTACCCTGCCCTGATGCTGCCTGACCTGCTGCATATTTCCAGCATTTTCAGCACCCACAGTTGTCTGCTTTCTGTGAGGTTGCCATTAGTTCATCTTACAGGGATCTTGCATACAGTGGGCATAAAGGTCTGCTTGCAATGTGCTTCTGAGTGGTGTGATGTGGGAATAGGTAAAGACAGATCTTGTGTCTCAGTCAGCAATGTTCCCGCCTTTGAGCTAGCTGCTCTGGGTTGAAATTCTAATCTAAAATTTGTTGGCCAAGGAATGTGCATGAATAAGATGATCAAGCGGGTTAATATTCAACCAGTGCACACAACCAACAGGCTGATGATCAGAGCAGGAGAGAAGCCCATCCTTCGGGTACAGTGATGTCTCTCAGAGTAAAGCCCCTTGTTTCTGTCTAGCAGAGAGTGATGCTTATAGTAGGGACTTTGGTAGGGAGTGGGCTGTGTAAATGACAATTCATTGCAGCCCCTTCACAGTTCTCGTCAAACTCAGGGCCATATTATAAATCTAGGAGAGAGTGAGGACTGCAGATGCTGGAGATCAGAGTCAAAAAGTGTGGTGCTGGAAAAGCACAGTAAGGCAGGCAACATCCGAGGAGCAGGAGAGTCAACGTTTCATGATGCCCGAGATGTCGACTTTCCTGTTTCCCGGATGCTGCCTGACCGGCTGTGCTTTTCCAGCACCACACTTTTTGACTTACTATAAGTCACCAACCTCAATCAGAAAAGGACACCACCAACCTTGTGAGGTTGCAGTTGACTCCCTGGGTGAGGAACAGACGTAGACACAAGAGGGGAAGTAAATCATTCTAAGTGTAAATTAATGGGAGTTCGCCACTGACGAGTCCATTTTCCAAGATGTTATGTTGCAGTCTCTGACACTCCAGGGAAAATAGCCCCTGTCTATTTAGCGCCTCCCGACAGCTCAAACCCTCCATCCCTGGCAACATCCTTGTGAATTATTCCTGAACCCTTTCAAGTTTCACAGCATCTTCCCTCAAGCAGGGACACCAGAATTCAATGCAGTATTCTAAAAGTGGCCTAACCAATGGCCTGTACAGCTGCAACATGACTTCCCAACTCCTGTACTCAGTAACTGGCCAATAAAGGCAAGCATACCAAATTTGTAAAATCATGAGAGGCATGGATAGGGTGAATAGTCAAGTTCTTTTTCCCAGGAGAAGTGTGTCCAAAATTAGAGGGTGTAGGTCAGATAGGAAAGATTTAAAAGTGACTTAAGTGGCAACTTTTTAACGCAGAGAATGACGTGTGTATGGAATGAGTCACCAGAGGAAGTGGTGGAGGCTGGTACAATTACAATATTTAAAAGGCATCTGGATGGGTAAATTAATAGGAAGGATTTGGAGGGATAAGAGCCAAGTGCTGGCTAGATTGACTTAGGATCTGGTCGGCATGGACAAGTTGGACCAAAGGTTCTGTTTCCACACTGTACATCTCTGTGACTGTATGACAATATAAAATGAGTATTGGAACATGCTGGAGATTGCAGATGATAGAAAAGGAGTTTTCTAGTAAGCTTTGCAACAGCATTTTGCTGCTGAATCTTTTCTCTTCCATTTCCTCCTCTACTTCTTTCATAATTCCATTTAGTTGCTCGGAATGCTTTAAGCCAAGTGTTCCGGGCACCTCTTCAGGCCATTTGGAAGAATGGGCGAACCCAGTGGAATTGCACTGACAGGACAATTCTGTTGAAACAATGGAAGTGACACAAGCAGGTCAGACCACAAGGAGGGGACAGATGGCATCCACTTGCTCCAATTCCGGTCTCAAGTGTTGCCCGTGTGGAACTGGCTGAACAAGTTGCAGGTCAACTAGATGCAGAACATCTGCCAGGCAACCTCTGGCAAGCAATTTAATTCACAGCTTGATATTGGCTCCAGACAAGCTGCAAGTTCCATGTGAGGCTGAAAGGGAAAGGCACCCTCCTCTCTATTGATTCACTCTGCGTTCGCCACCCTTTCTTTATCAGTCAGAGTAATGGATGCTCTTCAGAGGGTGGGTGCAGACTCGATGGGCTGAACGGCATCTTTCCACACTGTAGGGCTTCTATGAGAACTGTTAGACCAAAAGACACTGGAGCCATGGAAGGCCATTCAGCCCATCGAGTCTCCTCCACCATTTATTGAGATCATGGCTGATTTGATCATTGTCAACCCCACATTCCTGCTTTTTCCCTTCCTGATTAAACATCTGTGGTGCTGGTCAGACAGCATCCGAGGAGCAGGAGAGTCGATGTTTTGAGCATAAAATCTTCATCAGGAATGTGATGAAGGGCTTATTCCTGAAACCTCGACTCTCCTGCTCCTCAGATGCTGCCTGACCTGCTGTGCTTTTTCAGCACCACACTTTTTTAACTCTGATCTCCAGCATCTGCAGTACTCACTCTCTCCCAGTTGATTAAAATCTGTCTATCCTAGCCTTGAATATATCAAATGACTTAGTGCTGTGCCCAATCCATTAGCTCCTTCGCTTCCATGTATACAATGCCATCCAATCTGATTGATCAGGCAATCTTATTACCCCAACTTTTGCAGAGGCCGAAATATGCATTCATTCAAAATGCTAGTGGCCGCTGTAAATATTAACAATGCTTTTTTGTTTAGCCCTAATTTTCAGCTTCTCATATGTTTAAACCTCCTCATCATAGTTTGTTTGCAATTTCCCCCACCGTGCAAAGCGAGCTCACAATGCCAAGTCCAATCAGAGCTGGGAATTTGTCCATGTTGTGAAAACCATGCAGTTCCCACAGGATTAGTGTGGGGAGGTGCTGTGGAGGCAGAAGGGTCACCCCCTAACATTTGGAAGGGTTGATTAGCAGACATACTAAACCTGTGTATCCAAAATGGAGACCTGCACTCTTCAAGCTCAGACCTGTCGCTTAGATCAAAAGCAAAACTCACAGAGGTTAAGAGCAACAGATGCCCCTTACAGTGTGCACCAAGACACCAATGCAGTCGAACTGAAGCACTGACTGCTGTACTGTAGAATCCTGCAGCGAAGGAAACAGTACTGTAACTGGACCCAGATTGGATCAGAAACATAGCCTGTTTTGTATCTCATTCACATTAGTCAACGTATATATTGTTGCACATTCGTGTTCCTTATTTTGCTAATAGATGTATCTGACTCGATAGAACAAACAGTAGCTGAGAAACTATTGGTAAAGATACAAGTGAGCAAACACTTGATGTGTTCCTGTTGTCCATTATTTAAACAGAGGAGCCAGTGCATTTAAAATAAGGTGATTAAATACTGCCTCTCAAAGCAGACAAATGAATGTCAGGTGTTTGCGTTGAATTGTACAATGGCCTTTATCATCAATAACAATTTCCAGGCCATCGTCCCCTATAGATTTTCCGTGAAATAAATGTTTTCGTACACTGACAATATACTGCCAGAGGTTTAGATCTCACTTCCTGAAGGAACGATGACAGAAACACAGGAAGACAAATGTTGCTTCCCTCAGGATAATTACAACCCTTCAGAATGTTAAGCCTTATTAAAGCACTATGAATAGCATTCAGTTGCAAAGTTGTTTTTGACTTAATATATTCTCATTCTGCTGACGATCAAGGAATAGAAAAATTATTGCAGCAACATAGCAGCTTAGAATCGGTACGAGAGTGGATGCTGTGTCAAACGAATCACCTGTATGTCTGATCTCCAACATGACACTTTCCATCTCCACATCTCTCTATTGCAATCCTGGTCATTCATTTCTTGTGTCTCCTCAGCTCTGAATATAGTTTTTCTGCATGTTTCAGGCTTCTCTTAATATCCTCACTGTCAAATTGGGGACTTCTTGCAACATCCCCCTCTCCTAGATGCACAGTAGCAAACCAGGGCTTTTACCAGAAGCAAGTCATAGACCGCAGTTTGTGAAGTTCAGTCTGATACCACTCAGTCAAAGTTTCTTCATTCCAGTTCACTGATAATTCAAAAATGTTTGGATTCCGTTTTTCATATTGCATATTTCAAATAATTTGACTTCTTTTTGTCTAAGCCATGCATGCAATACCTGATCTTGTCATAGAATCATATCTCATGGACACAGACCCTTCGGTCTAATCAGTCCATGCTGAACATAATCCCAAACTAAACTAGTCCCACCTGACACATATCCCTCTAAGTATTTCCTATTCATGTACTTATCCAAATATCTTTTAAACATTGTAATCCACTAATTCCTTAGGATGTTCATTCCACACGCAAGCCACCCTCTGTGTAAAAGATTTGCCTCTTGTCTTTTTATTTTAAATTTCCCTCCTGTCACCTTAAAAATGTCCCCCCATGTCTTGAAACCCCCATCCTCGAGAAAAGACACCTAGCATTAATCCTATCAATACCTCTCATTATTTTGTCAACTTTTATCAGGTCGTCTCTCAGCTTTTTACACTCCGGTGAAAAAAGTCTCAGCCTTGTCAAGAGCTTTTAAAACTAAAATAAAGGGAAAGTCACAATAGTCCTACCAGACCAAACAGGTGCTCTTTTGTGGGGAGGGGGAACAGAGAGAGAGAGAGAAACAGAGAGAAACAGTTGTGGGTGGTTTAACCTAAGGGTCACCACGCCTCAGGCAAGGGAGTGTTTGAGATAGAGAATCCTTCATGATAACCTCATCTGGAACTGGACCCATACTGTTGGATCATTCTGCATCACAAACAAGTTGCCTAGCCAACTGAACTAACTGACCCATCCCAAGATAATGGTGTGGCAGTCCTACTGGACCATGGGGCTGATCTTTCATTAGAAAGAGATGACTGGGGTGGTTTAATGTGACCGTTATTATACCTCAGGCGAGGCCGAGAGTTTGAGAAGGAGAGTCCTTCATGGTAACCTCAGATGGTGCAGAAGTTAGAATCATAGAGTCATAGAAATGTACAGCATGGAAACAGACCCTTCAGTCCACACACAGTATGGACATCAGTCTGCATTGCAAACCACGCAGACAACACAGCAGAACTAACCAAAACCATCTTAACTCCAGACTCTTATTTTACAGTCTAATTCATGCAACATTTAGATTTTTATATGCACGTTCTTCCTACCACCATGTCAGAACGATACCAGAACTTATTAACTTTATTGCTGGTGTTGTTATTTGTACTGTGCTCTGATTTTTAAATCATCTTCAAATCTAAAATTCCTTACATTAATAATATGGTTAATGCAATTATTTTGTATTTTCAAAACACACCCACCCTGAACTACCTCCTCAATGTCCTCAACTAAATTTGGAAGTTGGAATACAGTAGATTTGGATGCTTTGGTCAGTATTTCTCCCTCAATCAACAAAAAAAACATGGATAAAAGGCAAATATCGCAGTTGGTGGAAATTTGAAACAAACAGAGAATGCTGGAGAAACTCAGCAGGTCTGGTGTTATTAGTGGACAGAGAAACAGAGTGGAAGTTTTGAGGTCCACTATTACTCTTCTTCTGAGCACTCTGTTTTTGTCACAAAATCAGATTATCTGGCCATTATCACATTGCAAGTGGGAGCTTGCTGTGCACAGATTAACAAGAGACAAAAAAAACTACAGATGCTGGAATCCAAAGTTGACAAGCAAGAGGCTTGCTGTGTTCTTCCAGCCTTTTGCACAGATTAGCTGACAAGTTTCCAATAATAAAACAAAAACTCCATTTTAAATGGACTGCATTGGCAGTTCAAGGCATGAGAAGCTGTTCTAAGATGCAAGTCTTCCTTTTCCTTAACATGGAAACTACAGTGACTATAAACAAGGGTGTTTCATTCCCCATTGTAAACATCCTTCAACTTCATAATGCCCATATTAAAAATCAAACCAGTCGAAAATGGCTTGTGAAGTTTGTCCGTACAAAAAGCTCTATTTTCTTTTGGACTTGTTCAACTTGCCTTGTGAAGATACAAATTAATAATAATACCCTACTTTCTTGACAGCAATACTGTCTAGGGACTGAGGCAGTCTGTGTTGGATACAGGTCATTAGTTAAGTAAATACCTGCAGTCATTACAGCAATACTCCAGTCATTATAACACTGCTGAATTTCAAAACTGTCCGTATTAAAAACAACGAAAAGCCAGTTTTACCTTGGGATTTTCAGATATAGTCCACCTAATGACATACAATGCAGATAAGGCACATACCTCTATTTCCATGGCTCGTTTTCCCTGGAACACGTTACTCACCCGTTACTGATCAGAAGTCTCTCTCATTGCGCATCAGAAGAATTTGCAGGTTAATTTTCAGCTGTTTTGTCCTGCTACAAATGCCTTTTTCCTGACCATCAAGTCCTGGAGTAGTATTTGAACCCACAGCTCCTTGCCTAAATTGCTCAGTCTTTTGAGTGTAGGAGTTGGGACGTCATGTTGAGGTTGTGAGGCCTCGTCTGGAATACTGTGTCCAATTCTGGTCTCCCAGTTAAAGGAAGAATATTATTAAGCTGGAGAGGGTTCAGAAGAGATTTACCAGGATGTTGCCGGGTATTGAAGGTTTGGGTTATAAAGGAAGGCTGGATAGGTTGGGCCATTTTTCATTGAAGCACAGGAGGTTGAGAGATGACCTGATAGAAGTTTATTAAATAATGAGAGATAGGGTTGATGGCAGATGACTTTTCTCTGGGATGGGGCATTTCAAGACTAGAGTCACATTTTTAAGGCGACGGAAGGAAGATTTAGAAAGGGCATGAAGGACAAATGTTTTACACAGAGGGTGGTTCGCATGTGAAATGAACTTCCAGAGGAAGTGGTGGATGTGGGTACAATTACAACGTTTAAAAGACATTCGGATAAGTACATGAATAGGAAAGGTTTGGAGGATATGGGCCAGGAGCAGGCAGGCGGGACTAGTTTAGTTTGGGATTACGTTCTGCATGGACTGGTTGGACCGAAGAGCCTGTTTCTGTTCTGCATAACTTTACGACTCTGACTCAGAGGCAGGTAATTTTTCCATTGTGCCAAAACAACTCCATATAGCAGAAAAATAAAGAAAGAAAGAGCAAAATAAGTTTGAAGAAGTGTTACTGTTGTAGCGGACATAGAACAAATTATGAGCAAGCTCCCCTCACACAGCAGGATAATAAATAAGTCAATTGTGAGTAGCAAGAAACCAGACTAACTTTGAAATGATTACAAAATATTTGAGTGGATTATATATTTCTCCTTTAACATAACTCAGCTGGTTGTGGTCACAATATCGTAGGTAGCACAATGCATTCTGTGTTGCACATCTAACGAGAAAAGGTACAGAGACTTGGAGCTGAATTCTACCTGCTGCCCTGGGGCGGGGTGGAGTGGAATTGTGGGAGGATAACAGAGTGGCTCCCCACCACTGTGTCGCCGCCAGCATCAGATGGGATGTGTGCCTTAAAGCAGGTTGGCGATCCTCTTCACGGCCATTTTACAGAGTTGCCGCCATTTTACTGATGGCTGAGAAAGCCTCCCTCTCCCCCCACCCACCTCCCACTGCTGGCATAGCCACTGGGTTTGTAGAGGTGGCTACCCTGTGGCAGTGCGCGAGGCCTGAGCCTTCCTGGCTCAAAGCTGAGGCTGATGGCCCAAAAAGTTGAACCTAGGTAGGTTCCCTTTCTCTCACACAGAGCCCTCTGTCTCCTAAGTATTGATTTTTGTTCCTCTGTCTGAGGATGCTGAAGGGGCCCTGAGGTCTCCCATCTGCCTGATCTCTCTCTCTCTCTGTCTGTGATGCGGCTGAGTCTTCAGATTTAGTACACTGCTCCTTGCAGCTGTGTAGAACTTCTATTAGGCCACGTTTGGAATATTGTGTACTACTGGTCACCACACAACCAGAAACATGTGGAGGTTTTGGAGATGGTACAGAAACAGTTTACCACGATGTTGCCTGGCTTGGTGGGTACTAGCAATGGGGAGAGATTGGAACAATTTGGCTTGTTTTCACTTGAACTTCAAAGAATGAGGGGTGACTCGACAGCAGCTTACAAAATTATGAAAAGCATGGATAGAATGGATAGTTAGAACCATTTTCCCAGGGTAGAAATCTCAATTCCGAGACGATATAGTTTTAAGGTGAGAGGGAGAAGATTTAAAGGAGATGTGAGAGATCAGCTTTTTGCCCAGAGGGTGGTAAATGCTTGGAATGTGTTGCCAGAAGAGGTGGTTGAGTTGGATACAATAGCAACATTTAAAAGGGATCATGACAGATATATGAATAGGAAGGCATAGAGGGCTACACACTGTGTAGAGACAAAAGGTTTTTAATTTAGAAAGGAATCATGTGTCGGATCAGTCTATTCTTGTGCTGAATGTTCTTTGTTCTTGGCTGGGTAATACCAGGCCATCCTGGTAAAGTTGTTGAGCTGCCAACAAATGCAGGCTTGGGAACCCAATTTATACTGTGACCTTGGGATCCCCAAATAAACCAAACTACTGCAGATACTGGAAAATCTGAAATGAAAGCAGAAGTTGTTGGAGAAACCCAGCAGGTCTGACAGCATCCGTGGCTCGAGAAAGCAGACTTAACATTTCAGGACCAGTGTCCCTTCTTTAGAAGTGAAGCAGAACTACCATTCCCAGACAGATCGATTGGAGAATCATACTTGACTGCAGATACTCCCTGGAATGGCATTGACAGAGGAAAGTTAGAAGTCACACAACACCAGGTTATAGTCCAACAGGTTTATCTGGAAGCCCTAGCTTTCAGAGCGCTGCGCCTTGTGGTTGTCACCTGACAACCACCTGATGAAGGAGCAGTGCTCCAAAAGCTAGTGCTTCCAAATAAACCTGTTGGACTCTAACCCGGTGTTGTGTGATTTTTAACTTTGTACACCCCAGTCCAACACCGGCATCTCCAAATCTTGACAGAGCAAGCTCTTGAATAGGAATAACACTCAAACATTTGTTAGAAAAATACCATTGGTATTAGTGCGAAGACAATGGGGCAACTCGTAGCGATGAAGAGATATTGACTTGGGTTTTGAGTTGTCACTAATTTGTTAGCCTAGCATTAACTTGTCGTCTTGGTGAATGTCAAAACTTCTGCCTTTGCACAACAATTTAAATTCCCAGCAGTAAGCTTTTTTACAATCTAGAGACCCTGTTCTTGTGTGAGACAGTGCACCTGATAAAGATCTCACATCACAGCACAAAAGAAAGCAAACATTAATTCTTCAACTAACACCACCAAAGTGGGTTAGCTAGGTGTTTACCTGACTTCTTTTGTGGCACCTTGCTGTGTGTAATTTGTCTGCAACATTTCCAAGCAACCAGCAGGATACAAAAGAAAATTTTTCAACAATCATTTCTGAAGCATCTTGTCACATTCTGATGGTGGGAAAGGAGCCAAATGTAAAGTATATTGTCTCCTTTATGTCAAGTGCCACATTTATCATTTTAAAAAAACACTTATTTAACATTTAAATAAGAGAAAACAAAAACTAGATGTTTCCTGTTGTTTCCACTGATCTTAATTTAATTGCTCTTCAAAACGAAAGAGTGAGAGATTTATAACCAGCTGTCAAGCTGTGTCATTGAGACCAAAGAAGCTATTCTGTTCTGTTGGCTTACAGAAAGCGTATACAGAATGTTTGTTCAGACTGGCACAGAAGGAGGTCATTCAGCCCAACATATCTATGCTAGCTCCCTGCAAGAGCTATTGAACCAGTCCCACTCCCCTGTCTTTTACCTGAAGGTCAGGAATGATTGTTTCCTTGGAAAGTTACGCAATTCCCTTTTGAAAGCCATTATAGAATCCTCTTCATCCATACCCTCAGCTAGAGCATTTCAGATCCTAACCACTCTTGGCAAATCTTTTTTTTGCCATTCACTTTAAGTCAATGCATTCGACTTCTCAATCCTTACAAAATAACAACTAAGCATCTTGTCACATTCATGTGATTAGACAGTCATACAACATGAAAACAGACCCTATGGTCTAACCAATCCATGCCGAACATCATCCCAAACAAAACTAGTCCTCCCTGCCTGCTCCTGGTCCGTATCCCTCTAAAGCTCTCCTATTCATGTATTTATCCAAATATCTTTTAAATCTTGTAATATTACCCACATCCACCACTCCCTCAAGAAGTTCATTCTACACACAAACTACCTTCTGTGTAAAAAAAAATGCCTCTCATGTCTATTTTAAATCTGTCTCCTCTCACCTTAAAAATGTGCCCCTTCATTTGTGGCTGGCACGGTGGCACAGCGGTTAGCACTGTTGCCTCACAGCACCAGAGACCCGGGTTCAGTTCCTGCCTCAGGCAACTGTCTGTGTGGAGTTTGCACATTCTCCCCATGTCTGTGTGGGTTTGCTCCAGTTCCCTCCCACTATCCAAAAATGTGTAGGTTAGGTGAATTGGCCATGCTAAATTGCCCGTAGTATTAAGTGTAGGGGAATGGGTCTGGGTGGGTTGGTGTGGACTTGTTGGGCTAATCTAATCTTGAAATCCCACATCCTAGGGAAAAGACACCTTCCCTTAACCCTATCTATACACAATTTTATAAATCTCTATAAGGTCATCTCTCAACTTCCAATGTTCCAGTCAAAAAAGTTGCAGCATATCCAGCCTTTCTTTACAAGTCAAACCTTCCTTACCTGGCAATATCCTGGTAAATCCCTTCTGATCCCGCTCCAGATAAATAATATCCTTCCTATAACTGAGTGATCAGAATGGGACACAGTTTGTTCAGAGCGTTAGATGAAGTATGGGTGAAGTTTTAGAAGATCAGTGAGCTATATTTAGAGACAGAAAGGAGTACGCCTACTACAATATTGAAGTGATAGTTATGGCCCTTCAGGTAGATCCTAATGGTTGTTAGGAAAAGACCATTGAAAAGCTTCCCTCAATTTCATAACTGGTCAAGGTTTCACATAGAGTCATTGAGATGTACAGCACGGAAACAGACCCTTCAGTCCAACTCTTCCATGCCGACTAGACATCCCAACCCAATCTAGTCCCACCTGCCAGCACCTGGCCCATATCCCTCCAAACCCTTTCTATTCATATACCCATCGAGATGCCTTTTAAATGTTGCAATTGTACCAGCCTCCACCACTTCCTCTGGCAGCTCATTCCATACACGTACCACCCTCTGCATGAAAAAGTTGCCCAGTAGGTCTCTTTTATATCTTTCCCCTCTCACCCTAAACCTACACCCTCTAGTTCTGGACTCTCCGACCCCAGGGAAAAGACTTTGCCTATTTACCCAATCGATGCCCCTCATAATTTTGTAAACCTCTATAAGGTCTCCCCTCAGCCTCCGACGCTCCAGGGAAAACAGCCCCAGCCTGTTCAGCCTCTCCCTGTAGCTCAAATCCTCCAACCCTGGCAACATCCTTGTAAGTCTTTTCTGAACCCTTTCAAGTTTCACAACGTCTTTCAGGACTGTCTTAGGAAAGGAAAGGATTGATGAGGCAGGGATTTGACTTGTGAGATGAAAAGAGTGGGAAGGGAGGAGGAAAGTCAGATGAAAGATGGTGCAGGAGAGGAAGAGAAGAAGAAATTTGGTGAGGGAGAAGAGAAGGGGAACAGTAACAAAGATCAGTGTTATGGTCCCAGCTGATGTTATCACTGGACAAGTAGTGAAATCTAGCATGGTGGATTTTGTTTTGATGAGACTTAAGCATCCAAGGCTGCATATTTGCTTTAAAAAAACCTGAAGCCTATTACAAAAGAGAAAAATAATGATAAAATGAAACAAACCTGGCTGTCGAAATCAGAGATAAAAAAACTGCTGATGTTGGAATCCACAATAGACAAACAGGAGGCTGGAAGAATGCAGCAAGCCAGGCAGCAACAGGAGGTGGAGCAGCCATGTTTCGGGTATAACCCTTCATCAGGCCGGGTCTCGATCCAAAACGTTGACTCCTCCACCTCCTGTTGCTGCCTGGCTTGCTGTGTTCTTCCAGCCTCCTGTTTGTCAGGCTATCTAAATGCAGGACACAGTTAGAAAAGTCATGCAGCGCCTCATCATTTCCCAATTTCTTCCAGAAGTCGTACGCCTCTATGTTAAATCATTAAGTTCAACTCAACTGGTTCATTACTATCAACCACATGGTGTCATAGTCCGACCAGACCATTTAGAGAAAGAGAGAGAGAGACAACCAGCAGTTGTTTAACCTGAATGGCACCACACCTCAAAGAAAGGTTGAGAGGGTGGGATTTTCATAGTGACCTCAGCTGCTGTGGGAATTGAACTTAGACTGCTAACATCACTCTGTATTGTGAACCAACTCTGTATTGTAAACCAACTATGCGACCCTACTGTAAAGTCTTCTTACTGAATACTCAGAAAACTGATGGCTCAAACTTCATCAGCTTTCAATCAGCTGATTGAACCCCTTTTTCGGTTAAGTGACTCATTACCTGAATTGTCTCCTTTTTTGGAGAAAAATTATATTGTGCTTCTGAACCAATAGCATGCAAAAATTCTTCCGATTTCTGGATTTCATGAGCTAAAATTGAATGGCCTGCTTCCACACTGTACGGATCTTATGATTCTAAAAAGTCCAGGACAAGGACGAGAAATGCAATGCGATTACAAAAGAAATACAAAGGAAACATAATCAGTGTGAAGAGGAGGAGGCATGCAGAGCTTTGTGAGAGCTCTCAAGCAGCTATTGCATGCCATGATGAGCTTCTAGCTGTCTCCAGGATGGACAACAGGGCAACCAGTGGGGTGACAGATGATCATAGTATTCAGCACATGTAGAGAAAGCAAGGGAATGGAAGCACGGAACAGAACATAAGTTGCACAGCAATCCCTTTTCCACCAACACAACAGTCAGTCAGCATCCCTTCGGATTGTCTATGGAGGAGGCATTAATTCTGTTCAAGAGAAAAACCAGAGAATGCAGTCATCAGCGATAGATTTGATCATGACTGTTAAAAGGAGGGGAAACAAAGGAGGTGATGCTTTATATTAGCGATAACATACTGATGCACCTGGCAACTGGGGTAAAGCAATCACTTGTTCTTTGTTGCAAAAGAAAGTTTTTTAAAAAAAAACCAGGACATATCAGCTACCAGGGAATAAATCTAAGCCTGTGTAAGCAAGTGATTCACAAAGAGTTACAGTCTGGAATCAAAACTATAACCAGAAGGAAAAGCTGGATTCTGATCAGAACGGTTCTATAGCACAAAGCTAAAGCTACAAAAGGTAGTGTGTAATAAATTCAGAAGTTCAAACACTGCCGTAGAAGAAACACTAAAGGTATCTCTCAGGAACCACTCAATATCATACCGCAGATAATGTAATCTAATGAGCACAGTTATTGGAATTTTAATGGAAAGCTGACAGGTTTTACATGAGCGTGGAAGTTCCAAGGAGAATGCAAATCATTCTGACATTTATTTAGGTCAAACTAGAAGCTGCAATAACACTCATAACAGCAGAACGATTGTGAGAACTGGTGAAGAAAAATTCATTATTTTAAGTTCGTTTGCAAGGGTTAAATAAGATGTGGGTAGCACAGTGTCTCAGTGGTCAGCACTGCTGCCTCACGGCACCAGGGACCTGAATTCGATCCCAACCTCAGGTGACGGTGTGGAGTTTGTACATTCTCCCTGTGTCTGTGTGGGTTTCCTCACACAATCCAAAACAAAATGTGCAAATTAGGTGAATTAGTCATGCTAAATTGCCCGTAGTGTGGAGGCTAGGTGCATTAGTCGGGGATAAATGTGGAGGAATGGGTTACTCTGCAAAGGGTCGGTGTTGACTTGTTGGGCCTAATGGCCTGTTTCCACACTGTAGGGATCTTATGTTGTGGCTTGCTGTAAGGAGCTGATTTACCAGACATTGAAACAAATTGATGGCTTAAGCTGACCAAAGAGTTAATCAAACTGCAAGTTAGAAAAACAATTATTTTATGGGTAGGATCAGCATTTGTTGTCCATCCTTAGCAGCTGCCTTTGAACTGGAAGCTAGACCATTGAAGAGGGCAGGTCTCAGAGTCAACCCCATGACTCAAGAGTGCACATAGATGAGAATGAACCAAATGGATTGTATGATAATCAAATCTAGCTACTTGATCACCAAAGATAATGCAGCAGATTGTAATTCTCACTGCAATAGCATTTGAACCATGCCCCCATTCATATTTCTAGACCACTACAGCACTCTGCACTAGTTTATCAATTCCCTGCAACGTGGAAGCAGGCCATTCAGCCCATACCAACTTCCAAAGAACCTCCCGCTTTAGACCCATCCTATCCTTGAATTTCCCCTGGCCAATCTACCTAACTTGCACATCTTTGGAGTGTGGGAGGAAAGCGGAATACCTGGAGGAAACCCACACAGACACAGAGAGAATGTGCAAACTCCACACAGTCATAGAGACTTACAGTCATAGAGTCATAGAGATGTATAGCATGGAAACAGACCCTTCGGTCCAACCTGTCCATGCCGATCAGATATCCCAACCCAATCTAGTCCCATTTGCCAGCACTTGGCTCATATCACTCTAAGCCCTTTGTATTCATAGACCAACCTAGATGCCTTTCAAATGTTGCAATTGTACCAGCCTCCACCACTTCCTCTGGCAGCCCATTCCAATAATACTCCACCCTCTGCGTGAAAAGTTTGACCTTTAGGTTCCTTTTTTATTTTCTCCTCTCACCCTAAACCTATGCCCTCTATGATCCACACTTGGGATCCCCCACCCCATGGAAAAGACCTTGTCTATTTATCCTATCCATGCCCCTCATGATTTTATAAATCTCTATAAGGTCACCCATCAGCTTCTGATGCTCCAGGAGGAAACAACCCCAGCCTATTCAGCTCAAATCCTCCAACCCTGGCAACATCCTTATAAGTCTTTTCTGAACCCTTTCAGGTTTCACAACATCTTTCCGATAGGAAGGAGACGAGAATTGCATGTAATATTCCAAAAGTGGCATAACCAATGTCCTGTACAGCCACAACATGACCTCCCAACTTGTATACTCAATGCTCTGACCAATAAAAGAAAGTATACCAAACACCTTCTTCACTATCCTATCTACCTGCGACTCCACTTTAAAGGAGCTATGAATGTGCACTCCAAGGTCTCTTTGTTCAACAACACTCCCTAGGACCTTACCATTAAGTGTATAAGTCCTGCTAAGATTTGCTTTCTCAAATGCAGCACCTTGCATTTATCTAAATTAAACTCCATCTGCCATTCCTCAGCCCATTGGCCCATCTGATCAAGATCCTGTTGTAATCTGAGGTAACCTTCTTTGCTGTCCACTACACCTTCAATTTTGAAATCATCTGCAAACTTAATAACTGTACCTCTTATGCTCGCATCCAAATCATTTATGTAAATGACAAAAAGTAGTGGACCCAGCACCGATCCTTGTGGCACTCCACTGGTCACAGGCCTCCAGTATGAAAAGCAACCCTCCATCACCACCCTCTGTCTTCTAAATTCAAGCCAGTTCTGTATCCAAATGGCTAGTTCTCCCTGTATTCCGTGAGATCTAACCTTGCTAATCAGTCTCATGTGGGGAACCTTGTCGAATGCCTCACTGAACTCCATATAGATCACGTTCACCACTTTGCCCTCATCAATCCCCTTTGTTACTTTTTCAAAAATCTTAATCAAGTCCGTGGGACACGATTTCCCATGCACAAAGACTATCCTTAATTCTGGAGTGTCAGCAGCATGGTTGAAGTAGAAGATGGTTGCACTGCTGTACTAAAGGGCCATGGTCTTTATACCCCAAGTGTGGATCAAGAGCTAAAGCAACAAAGCTGTTGGACAAAGAACACAAACTACTTATTGGTGATAACCCCTATGAGGCCCAAAGAGAATTATTGATTCATCTCATTGTGGACGTCATAGAGAAGAGTTCTCTTGGTAACTGGCAACAGCCTGCCGCGCTGAAACTCATCAGTTGAGCCATCTTATAACCCCCTCTTCCACAGTTACATTTGTGCCCAGATTTCCTTTGAGAAGGAGCACAGTGTATCCATAAATGCTGTCAATGCCTCAGAGAGAGAGGTGGGCACTGCGTCGGATACTGTGCTTTATACCCCCCCCCTCCCCAACTCCAGTTCCTCCTTCCAACTCTAACTTTGGTTTCGTCCCTTCCTGCTCTCCCTACCCCACCTCACCTTTGAAAGTTGCATTACCTTGAATAAGCTTTGCTTGTAAATATTCAGTTGGATACATGGGTGTTTTTACTGATGGTGCTGTGCTAGCTATAAACAAAAAGAAAAAAAATCGCAGTGATTTTGGTGGTGGGAAGGTGCTCAGTTGTGTGTGATAACACTTCTGGGCAGAGAAAGAAAGGGATAAAAAGCAGATGCAGATTAGGTCTGCAGAACTGTCTGTCCCAGTCCGGGAACGAGTGTATCTATTCCATGAGTCGTGGCTCTGTTTTGGTATTCAGCATAAATGAGGCTCCTTTCCAGTCAGGCTTCCTAAGTTATTGCATTATTAGTTGTGCCAGATTAGTGCATGAGAATGAGGCAGCATTTACAAGTTATTTGTCTGCAATCAATTTTGCTTGAGCTGGAGATATTGGAGGGAAGGATGTAGGGGGTAAGATGAAACTGAGCAAGGAGGAACAGTTCCCTCTGGGACACTCTGATTCACTCCTCCTTCACTCCCAACACCTCTCCACTCCACAATGGCAGCTTCTGCATGCAATCGCAGAAGGTGCAGCATCCACCTGTTTATCTCCTCACTCCTCTCTATCCAAGGTAAAGCAGCAAGTTAGCTGCACTTCACTCAATCTAGTCTACTGTTTTTGCTGCTCACAATGTGGCCTCCTCTACACTGGGGAGGTGAAGTGCTGACTGGGTGACAGTTTTGTAGATTATTGTCTGTGAAAATGACCCTGAGCTTCCAGTTGCCTGCCACTTTAACCCACCACTGTGTTCCCTGGTCACCATCTCTGTCACAGGCCCACTGCAGTGTTCTAGTGAGCCTCAGTGCAATCTGAAAAACAATGTCTCATTTTCCACTCGGGAACCCTGCAGCCTCTAGAACTCACCATTGAATTCAATAACTTTACAGCCTGATTCCATCTTTCCAGACTTTTTAAAAACTCAGCCCATACCCAGTCCTGTTAAGACATGGGTTGCTTTCAGCACAGTCACCCATTCCCAAATATTCCTAAGTCCATCATCGCATGTTATGGGCTGCATTCAACATAGCTCATCCATTTTCTCCTACTCTGAGTTGTTATTATCACCGACTGTATTTAGTTTATCTTCTATCCTGGCCTGCTACCCATAATGCCCTTATTTCCCTACCCCTTTTGTATGTCTCTCCTTCTCTGGGCTCCATCTCCACCTATCTGCAACTCAGCCAACGCTGTCTATCTCATACGCTGCAGGAGAGTTGATGTTCCAGGCTTAAGCCTTTCATAAGCCAGTCCTTACTTCCTCCTAGTTGCTGAAAACTCTCCAGCATCTGCAGTCCTCACTTTCTTCTTAATGTCTATCTTATCAAGGTAACCTGTAACTAGTTATTAACATCCAATTATCCAAACCTTTTTAACTACCAGAAGTGGTTTTCCTCTACCACACCAAACCAATGAGACCCTGTAGTCCCTACACTTAAAGAATATGTTGGCACAAGCCTTCACTATGAACTGCACCTTATACAGTAGAGATATAGCATGCCCATACAAAATATGTTAATATTTTTGACTCTTCATCATTGATAGTCCCTTACTGACAGGGGTGACTCTATCCCACTCTCAGGGTGAGTCTGTAGGTGGCTGTACAGACCGATGCAGCAACCCAGGGTTTGTTACACTGGGGGCAGGTGATGGTCACGGGAAGGGGGTGGGTGGGACGTTGGTGTGGCCAAGCGCTCTGTTTCCTCCCGGCTTCCGCTTTTTCCCGACGGCAGGTCTTGAGGAGCTCGATGCCTTCCCGGATGCTCCTCCCCTACATTGGGACCGTCAGGAGCCAGTGATTCCCAGGTGTCTGTAGGAATGCTGCACCTCCCCAGTGAGGCCTTGAGGGTATCCCTGAGGCACTCCCTCTGTCCCACCTGGAGCTGGCCTGCTGTTTCGGAACTGGGAGTAGAGCACCTGCTGGCAGAGTCACGTGTCGGTCATGGGGATGAGGTGCCCAGCCCATCACAGCTGATCAAGAGGGAGTCAGTGCCTCGATTCTGGGTTTATACAATTCTGGGCCAGAGGCTTGTGATGGATGTGAGGTCCATGGGATGGTAACAGATTAATCCATCCTCAAATTGTGCAAATTTGAGCGCTGACTCTTATCTCCCCTCTGAAATGCAAATACAAACTATTCAGTTCAAACACTGGCTTTGCCAACTATGCCCAGATCCTGTAAAAGATGGAAAAAACATAACAACTGAAAGATTGACACCTAACTCTCGGTTGGATAGAAAGGGATGTGGAATCAGGGAAATTATAGGTGTGAGCTGGGCAGTGAAACAGGACAAGGATGTCATAATTAGAAGGCATAAGAGTTTGGAGAGGTAAATTGAGGTCAATTCTCTGGGGAGCACTGGGAGCTAATAGATCCTTTTGAGGACAGGCGTGAGAGGGCATTAAGCAAGAGAAGGCTCGAGCTATAGAGTTCTAGGTCAGAAGCTTGTGATGGATGTGAGGTCCCCAGGTTAACTGATTAATCCATCCTTAAACTGAACAAATTTGAGTTTCGGGGCTTGAGCATGAAACATAATTGACATGTTCCAGAAGCAGAATTTGGGAGTCCTGGAAACAGGTTAGATGTGAGATGGAAAGCTGTCTAGTTGTGATGATACAGAGATAAGGATTTGATCTCACAAATCAAGTAGCTGCCATTGGAAATGTCAATAGATTTGAATCAAGATACAGGTGACAAATGCTAATTAACTAATCATGTATCCATGCTTATCAGCGGGCAATGGTGATATCACTTATCCTTGCCATTCCTTTGACTGAGAGACAAAATGATGAGGTCCCTGGACAGTGTGGATCGAGAAAAAAGTGTTCCCATTGTTAGAACAAGATGGCACAGGTATTTGACTAAAGTAGTAATGGAGACATGAGGAAAGATTTGTTCTCCCTGCAAATGGTTAGGTCTAGAATGCATTGCCCAAGACTGTGATGTAGACAAACGGGAGGCTGGAAGAACACAGCATGCCAGGTAGCATCAGGAAGTGGAGAAGTTAACGTTTCAGGTATAACCCTTCTTCAGGACTGAAGAAGGGTTATTCCAGAAACGTTGACTTCTCCAGCTCCTGATGCTGCCTGGCTCATTGTGTTCTTCCAGCCTCCTGCCTGTCTACTTTGGATTCCAGCATCTGCAGTCTTTTTTGTCTCTAACAAGATTGTGCGGGAGGGAGGATCGATTGAGGTGTTCGACATGGGGTTGGATTTTTATTCAAAAGAGAAGGTGGTGCAGGGGAATAGCACTGGGTGCATTGCTAATTTGGAGATGTAGAGCAGTTATGACAGGCTGAATGGCCCCCATTCTATAATTCTATGACAGATCTTAGGGGGACATTATTTTAAGAAACCTTTTTAGAAATTTGTTTCTAAATTATCAGCAAGAATTACTGACTACTGATTCCTGTGTGTGTGCACAAAAGCAAGCTCTGTAGCATTACAGAAAGCATACCTATCTGCTAAAAACTATCAAAAAAGATGAATGATACTAAAACTGTTCAGAGATCATATTCTCTATGTAATTCGATGCGACTTAAATTTAACATTAAGTCTGATTAACTGGGAAACTATTTCATTCATGCTATTTCTAATGGTCCTCACCATTCCCACTAAGAATTCTTAGTTTGCAAGTCTGACATTCCTGTCAGCTTTGTCCGAAACAAAAATGAATTATGAATTCTTCAGAATACAGCAAGGAGTCTGATTAAATGTGTTGCAGGTGATCGAATGGTTGGGAGTTATTGTGTTGTTTGATATCAGATGGATTTCAATGCATTTCAATAAGGGCTCATTGAGTTGGAGATGCTGAGATTAGCTGGTCTAACAATAGGAGCAGTCAATATCTTTGCTACTTAATTCAGTTGCAGCTGAGGAAGTATTCTTTGGACTTGAATTGCATGTCGTGGTCTTGCATCAATTAATTCACAATTCCAGTGATGGAAGCTTAAAAGAATTTCTGCAGTGACATGGAAGCATTGGTGTCAGCATTGCGATCCCAGCAGTTGTGAGAAGCTGCATCAAAGAGACTGCAGCTTTTTAATGAACTGTTCACTTTAAGTTCTCTTTGTTTGACACTGTGCACGACGAAAGTAAAAAACAATCAATTCTGTCAATGTTGTTTAGCTAAAACAAACAGAAACATCTCCCCAACAAGCTACTTACATAGGCATTGGAAGAGTACAGTGGATCAGGCAGCATCCAAAGAGCAGGAGAATCGACGTTTCGGGCATAAGCTCTTCATCAGGAGTTTTTAATCGGAAAGAGAAGGTGGTGGAGGGCAACAGCGCGAGGTGCATTGCTAATTTGGAGATGCAGCGCACTTACGACAGGCTGAAGGCCTCCTTTCTGTAATTCTGTGACATCTTAGGGGGACAATATTTTAAGAAACCTTTTTTAGACACTTGTTTCTGAATTATCAGCAAGAATTACTAACTGCAGATTCCTTTATGTGTGCACATAAGCAAACACAGTAGCATCACAGACACATTCCTGATGAAGTGCTTATTCCCGAAATTTCGATTCTCCTGCTCCTCAGATGTTGCCTGACTGGCTGTGTCTTCCAGCACCACATTTTTCAACACTGATTTCCAACATCTGCAGTCCACATTTTCTCCCAAGCTTTATACATAGTCCACTCTGATTTAGACTTTTGGAATCCTGTTGTTTTAAGGTCAGCTACATAGAACATAGAACAGTACAGCTCAGGAACAGGCCCTTCAGCCCATGATATTGTGCTGAACATGACGCCAAATTAAACTAATCCCTTCTGCCTGCACCTTGGTCCACGTCCCTTTGTTCCTTGCATATTCATGTGCTCATCTAAAAGTTCCTTAACCACTACCTCCCCCCCACCCCCATTGTACCTGCCTCCAGCACCACACCAGGCAGAGCGTTCCAGACTCCTACCACTCTCTGTGTAGAAGACTTGACCCTCACATCTCCTTTGAACTTTCCCCCTCTCACCCTAAAGGCCTGCCCCCTAGTTTTAGACATTTTGACCCTGGGAAAAAGTTTCTGACCATCAACCGTCTAATTTTATAGACTTACCCTCAGCCACCGCTGCTCCAGAGAAAACAACCTGAGTTTTTCTAGCTTCTCCTTATAGCTCACATCCTCTAATCCAGGCAACACCCTGGTAAACCTCTTCACCTTCTCCAAAGCCTCCACATCCTTCCTGTAATGTGGCAACCAGAATTGAACACAATATTCTAAGTGCGGCCAAAACAAAATCTTATAAAGCTGCAAGCTCTCAGCTGTAACCCTTTAGTGTCTGACAATTGAAGCCAATTGGAAGACCTGGATTAATGTAGAATTACAGAATGGTGACAAGATGATCAAGAGATCAAGGCAATGGATTGATAATCCACTGTTCTCTGTGTGCGAGAGTTTGGAAACCATCCTTGTCACACAGGGGTAGTTTCCCTACCTTTGGCCTGATGGTTTGAATGCACATCCGATCTTAGAGCATAAAACAAACACAGAGAATGCTGACAATACACAACAGGTCTGGCAGCACCCATGGAGAGAGAACCAGAGCTAACATTTGGTGTCTGGCTTGACTCTTCTTTAGGAAGTCTGAACAGGTTTGTTCAAGGTATCTAGAATCACAGAATGGTCACATGACAGAGGGAAGTCATTTATCCTTTGATTCCTGGTAATTTAGCTATTCCCAATCTATGTTTTCCCTGCAACCCTGCAAATTTTAACCTGAGAAGTACCAATACTTTCTGAAAGTTATATTTAATGTGGCTAACACATTTGCAAGCAATGCATTTCACGTCTCAATGAGTAAAAGGCTCTTCCTCCTATTGCCTTGGTTCCTTGACTATTCACTTTACATCTGTAGGCACTGTTGCTTGAACTGTCCTTCACTGGGAACAGGTTTGCCTTACCTTCTTTGTTAAGCCCTCTCATGATTTGGACTACCTCAAATAAATTTCCTCTCCACCTTCCCTTCTCAAGGGAGACCACCCTCGGCTTTTTTCAAGTTATTTGCATAACTGAAATCCCCTCATTGCTCGGAATGTTAAGACCATAAGAATATAAGACATTGGAGCAGAAAGTACGCCATTCAGCCCATGAGTCTACTCCACTATTCAGTCATGGCTGACAGGCTTCTCAATCCTATTCTCCCATAACCTTTGATCCCCTTGACAATCAAGAACCTCTCTATCTCAGTCTTAAATGTCAACCTCTTCCACATCCTTCCCAAAACCATCAAAATCAGATATCAGAATTGCATTCCCCATGCCCCTAGTCCATTAGCAATTTGCTGTCGGAGCTTAAGCTGCTGATAATTGGTGGTGAGTGGATTTTCCATTACCCTGTGCCACCCCTTCTGCCCCCACCCCTTCTGCCCCCATCCCCATTGATACGTTTGAAAATTGAAAATTCTCCCATAGGTACTGCGGTCCCAAATTAATCTCCAATGCCACAGTTTTCAAATTGTGCCCTTAATAGGTCTGACCCTGCTGCACATAGAAAACTGGGGCCGAGTTTTTACTTATTAACATTTGACATGCAATAGAAAGAAAAATCTTTTAATCATATAACTCTTTCATGACAACAAAATTCCCCAAGCACTTTACAGGAAATCTGGTACTTTCTGCAGTGTGTCTACTGTTGGAATCTAAGATTCATAGCAGGCAGTTAGCAATCAGAAAGCTTCCAAAATCACAATGGGATAACAACTAAATAATGAGTTTTATAAAATTGATCAAGGAATAAACATTGGTCAGGACACCAGCATTGCTTAACTGCCTTCCGACATCAACATCAAAGAGAGACCAGAAGGAGCCTCATTTATAAGTTTCATCTGAAAGTTGGTACCTCCAGTAATGCAGCATTCTCTCAATACTGCACTGCAGTGTTAGGTCACGTGCTTTGCTTTAGGCCTCTGGAGTGAGACTTGAGTCTGCAATCTCTTGTCCCAGTGAATACCACCAGCTAAGGCACAGCTGACACAAAATAAATGCTGAGGAGCAGGAGAATCAATGTTTCACACATTCCTGATGAAGGACTAATGCCCGATATGTCGATTCCCCTGCTCCTCCTATGCTGCCTAGCCTGCTGTGCTTTTTCAGCACCCCACTCTCGACTCTGACCACTAGAATCTGCAGTCCTCACTTTCTCCTACAAAATAAATGCTGTTTTATTCTGAGACTAGCGAGTGATAATTTCTCTATCAGGGACGATGGATCACTTTTTAGTGCAATCTCTGGATTGATGCATTTCAAATCAACTAGGAATTTATTTTGCTCTTATAAAGTCCTTTGTAACATCATTTAACATTTCATTTCTCACCATTCGTAATCTGTGCAACCAAATGGTTTAGAAATAATTAATTAGAGTGAGCAATCCATTTTCCTCACTAATTAATGTGGGCAACTCTTACTGTGGCATGATTGATGAAGGGGCAACGTTGTTGGATTAACCCCTTTGCTCCAATAAGTACATCATGTTATATCTTCCAACTTTCTTCGTCATGTCTAGTTTCTGTCTCAAGGTTTGAAGTTTTGAATGGTTGTATCACCAACTGGCATTTTAGTAAGAAGAGTTTGCAAATGTTGAGTCATAGAGCCATAGAAATGTAGAGCATGGAAACAGACCCTTCGGTCCAACCCATCCATGCCGACCAGATATCCCAACCCAATCTAGTTCCACCTGCCTGCACCTGGCCCATATCACTCCAAACCCTTCCTATTCATATACCCATCCAAATGCCTCTTAAATGTTGCAATTGTATCAGCCTCCACCACACCCTCTGGCAGCTTATTCCATACACATACCACCCTCTGCATGAAAAAGTTGCCCCTTAGGTCTCTTTTATATCTTTCCCCTCTCACCCTAAACCTATGCCCTCTATCCACGACCCCACGGAAAAGACTTTGTCTATTTATCCTATCCATGTCCCTCATAATTTTGTAAACCTCTATAATGTCACCCCTCAGCCTCCGCCGCTCCAGGGGAAGCAGCCCCAGCCTGTTCAGTCTCTTCCGTAGCTCAGATCCTCCAACCCAAGCAACATCCTTGTAAGTCTTTTCTGAACCCTTTCAAGTTTCACAACATCTTTCCGATAGGAAGGAGACCAGAATTGCACGCAATATTCCAACAGTGGCCCAACCAATGTCCTGTACAGC
>NC_057749.1:6167932-6223911 GCF_004010195.1 Chiloscyllium plagiosum
CAAAGTTCCAAAACAATGCAACAGCATATAAAACAGTAATTGCTGCTCCTGGAATTCGAGGAAATCACCTCCAACACCTAAAATACCTCAAAAAAAGGAGCAGCTCTTACAGCCAGAAATTGTTCCCCTCCTCCATCTTGGATTGCCCAGAACTGGCTGTTATCAAAATGGAAGTGCTCACAATCCAGACTGACAGTGCAGCGCTTTACTGAGGGAGTGCCAATGCGCTGAAGTTGCTATTCCTCGGATCAATCACTAAATGCAAGTTATATCATTCTGAAATAGGAATCTATGGCAATTCCTGCAAATACAGGAGAGAGATAGACTGACACCTTCCATTCTGTCCATCATCAGTGTTACTTATTTTGATAAAGCTAATATATGATCCAAAATTCCTCATTCGTGTCCAGTCAAAGTAAAAATTGCCATCAGCAAACATTCATGGACTTAAACAGGAAACAGTATTTCATCACACACATTCATCTTGGAAGGGCTTCTCACAGCATAAAATGTAGAGCAAATACAAAAGAAAGATGCATTAAAGAGAAGAATGCTCTTGTACCTAAACTAACAAAATAATTTACAGCTACTTATATGTAAAAACCAAGAGAAGGAGGGAACCTTTCACTCTGGAGTGGAAGTCCAGGGAAGTACAGATGGCTGTAGTCAGAGTTGGTAGAGTTCCTGCAAATGAAGTACTATTCAACAAGTCTTGTAAGCTAGTAGGCAAGCCCTGGTCGTAATTGTAGCTGGGGCACCAACTCCCTTTGCAGGTGAACTCTGCACCTCTAGGTATTCAGGTTCCAGGAGGCTTTTAAAAGACTCCAACACCTTGCAGTTCTGAAATGGTAATGTGCTACAGCCTGGTTTCCACTGGGTTGATTTTTCTGAGGTCTTTTTCAGAGCAGGCAGGACTTTGTTAAATTGAAAAACTTCAAAATCAGTATTTTGCCATGCACATGATGAATGAAACACAATGGAGGGCAATTAATAGTCTTTCCATGTGAATAAGAGGATCTGTTATAGGTATATGGTCTCAATTGCCTACCTTTGTTATCTGGCCAGATTTAGAATTAGAGTCTGGCCCCGTATTATCCTTGTGTTTTGGAGTAAGCCCCTTGTGAACAGCAGTGTGGAATTCTACAGATGTGTACTATTTAAGCATGTCCAGCTTAATTCTCCTTGTAAATTTCCAAAAGCTCATTGTGTATTCTTGATTAATAGCCTGGAAATCCATTAGTCTGTTGGAACTGTTGAACTCCAATGAAAGCATTGCTTGATTGATAGCTCTATCTTTCGGATCCATTAAGAAAATTGAACAGTATTGATTTACGCAAATGTGAGAGGGTTCAAGTGTTTGCAATTTCTGCTGTTAATACTTATAAATGGTCTGGTTAATTGACATGTTTATTGACCTGTAGCAAAATTAGTGCTTTTTAACAGAAGTGAAAACAGTGAATGAATGACTTTATTTTATAAAGCTTTTTTTTAAACACAACCTATTGTCACAATAAAGTTCATTGCTTCTATACCTTTTACAGTGGGTGAATGGGCATGGATGTTCCATAGCTTGGCATGGGCATGTATGAGGAGACATGTGGGGACATGGAAAGCATGAAATTGTCTTGAACACATGAGGTGCCGTGGGGGATTTGGGTCGGCATACGAGAAGACGCTGCATGGGAGAGAGTGACAGAGTAAGAGGGAAAAGGACAAGAGGGCCTTACCTTTTATGCGGAGAAAGTGAGGACTGCAGATGCTGGAGATCAGAGCTGAAAATGTGTTGCTGGAAAAGCGCAGCAGGTCAGGCAGGAGAATCGACGTTTCTCCTGCTTCTTGGATGCTGCCTGACCTGCTGTGCTTACCTAATATGCACCAAGTTCCATGCTACCAAAGTGGGACTTATAAACAGTGTACCTCTGCAGTGGCCTGCCTGGCTGTGTTTTCAAGTGATCTCTTTCTCAGCTGGCCTGACTCAGCGGCCTGCCCAACATCCCCCCACCCCCAACAATGAAGATCATGGCTTTGGAACAAACTTCTCCAGAAGTGACCGTGCAGAGCCGCGAATTTTCCCAGCTCCCTTCCTCAGGGGTAAGAATCCACGCCATTTCGCAAAACCAATTCGGTGGCTGTAAATTATTTTGGGACAAACTCAAATTGTGAGCTTCGTTGTTTGAACATAGTAAAACCAAATGTAGAAATGCATTTTATGTTGCTTCTCATTGTGTTGCAATCCTGAAGTTAGACGTTTATAAAATTGGGGTGGGCGGGGTTGTTAGTGGTGGTGGAGAGGTGTGCATGGATTGGATGAATAGCCAAGGCCTTTTCTTTAGGTTGGGGGAATCCAAAACTAGAGGGGAAATGAGACGGAAAACGTTTAACAGGGAACCTAAGGGGCAACTTTTTCACTCAGAAAGGCGGTGTGCATAGGAATGAACTGCCAGAGGAAGTGGCAGAGGCTGGTACAATTACATCAATAGTGCTCTCATGCATTCAGCACCTTCAAATGTCGAGTCATAAAGAGTCTCCTTGGGAGGATTTAGAAAGTTCCAGAAGGCTAGCAGTTGGCTATACAGCAATCCTGCCTCCTGTGCATTGCAGTGCCAGGGAACCTGGTAACCTTAGGTTGAAGAGGAAGGCAATGGGCTTTGTTGATTCAATGGTGGTGTCTCTACCTCTGGACAGAGAGGACCCAGGTTCCATTGTCACCTGCTCCTCAGTTGTGCAATAGCAGCTTTGATCAAGTAGATTGGAAAATATCTAAAAAAGATGATGAGCTCGTGGCATTACAGCTGGACTAGTAATCCAGAATCCCAGCTAATGTTCCAAGGACCTGGGTTTGAACTCTATGAGACAGATGGTGGAATTTGGACTCAATAATATACTGGAATTAAAAGCCTAAATGATTATCATAAAAACTCAGCCTACACACTGGAGTTAATTTTCCAAAGAGTGGCAGGGAATCATGGTCCATTCCTTCACTAATGTTTTTCATGCCAACATGTGTATCCAGACCCACTGAAATGTGGTTCACTGTTAGTTGTCCACTGAAATAGCTGTAAGTCACTCAATTGTAGCAACTGCTGAAAATGAATGACTCTGGGCGGATCTTCCAAACCCACAGCCGCTGCCATTTAGAAGGACAAGAACAGCAAATAAAAACCGAAAGAACTTGTGGATGCTGTAAATCAGAAACAAAAACAGAAGTTGCTGGAAAAGCTCAATAGGTCTGGCAGCATCTGTGAAGAGAACTTTGAGTTAACGGTTCGGGTCCAGTGACCCTTCCTCAGAGATAGCAGATAGATGGGAACTCCACCCCTTACAAGTTCCCCTCCTATCCACTCACTATACTGACTTGGAAATACATTGCCCTCCCGTCAGTATTGGTCAAAATCTTGGAATACCCTTCCTAATGGCATTGTGGGTGTACATACAGCAAATGGACTGCAGCAATTCATGAAGTCAGCTCACCACCACCTTCTGAAGAGCGAGTAGGAATGGTCAGCAAACGTTGGCCAGTGACACTGATGTGCTGTGAGTGAATTTCAAAAAAATGAAAATGTTGGTAGATTGGCAATTCCAGGGGTAAGAGTTGAGAAGTATGGCACTGGAAAAGCACAGCAGGTCAGGCAGCATCGGAGGAGCAGAAGAGTCAACGTTTCGGGCATAAGCCTTTTATCGGGAATGCGCCACACTTTTCAACTCTGATCTCCAGCATCTGCAGTCCTCACTTTCTCCAATTCTCAGGATAAGTCCTGCTCTTTGACAGAGCAGCAGCACTAAGGCACATAGTGTGTAGTGTGAAAGTAACTTCACATTGAAGTGAAATATCACTCCAAGATATGTTAATATAAACTGAGGACAATGTGGGTAACTCTGCGTTAAGAAGGCTTGCACCTGGGTTTCCCCGTGTGATAATATTCCAACTGCAGCAGGGTGTCTGGGGAAGGTGTGACTCCTGGTGCCATTAGGAAGAATTATGTTCTCCTTCAGACATATCTGCCAATGCTTCATGGATAATGAACAACTTTGAAGTGCAGCAGCTGTTGTTATTGACCCAGCAGTCGGGTGATGAAGACTTTCTTTCCTCGATGTTGTGATTTTTCTAGAAATGTCAGCCAGGAGAAATCTCAATGTTACACATGGACCAGGCTGACTCATCGCAGGCCGGTATGATGGAAAACCTGGAGCAGGATCCACTGGGAACTCTCACCCAACTCGCCCAGTGGGTCTTTACACAGGTTGAGGCCTAGTCTGTGTTTTATGCCTAAAGATAAAAAAGAAAAGAAAGTAAATCTTTCGCAGCTGTACTTAAAAAAGCAGAGCAACACATCAGGGGATTGAAAGGGTGTCAAATAGATTGCTCAAAGATCCAATGCTTGTGATTTCTTAAGATTCATCTAGTTAAACTGTGCTTTCTTTTAGAAACGTTATATAAGTAAGGAACCTTAGTCCACAAAGGACCATAGGCATGTTTCTTCTTTAGAAAAAGAATGGCAGCTGATTATATGAAAAGTGTAACCAATTCACAAGCATGAAATAAAAGGAGGAGGTAGGTTACGACAGGGATTGAAGCCATGCTGTTAGCTTTATTCTGCATCCCCCTTTAGACATCAAATTAACTGTGCGAACCAATAACATTCCCCACCCCCACACCCCTGCCTAACCATTGCCTAACCAAAGTCTGTCTATCTCAGAGAATCGACTTAGAGCTCAAGATCAACTTTGAACAAGAAAAGATGGAATAGAGTCTCATAAATGTACAGAATGGAAACAGACCCTTTGGTCCAACTTGTCTGCACCGACCAGACATCCCAGTCTGACCTAGTCCCATTTGCCAGCACTTGGACCATATCCCTCTAAATCCTTCTTATTCTTGAACCAATCTAATGCCTCTTAAGTGTTGTAATTGTACCAACAACAACCACCACTTCCTCCAGCAGCTCATTCCATACACGCATTGTTTTCTGTGTGAAAATATTACCCCTCAGGTTCTTATTAAATTTTTGCCCTCGCACCTTAAGCCTGACCATCTGTTATGGACTCTCTTACCTTGGGAAAATGACACTGGCTGTTCACCTTATCCATGCCTCTCATGATTTTATACACCTCAGTGAGGTCACCCCTCAGCCTCCAACACATCAGGCAATAAAACCCCACCCGATTCAGCCTCTCCCGATAATTCAAACCCTCCAATCCAGGCAGCAGCTTTTCTGCACCCTTTCAAGTTTAACAACATCATTCCCTTAGAAGGGCAACCACATTTGTAAACAATATTCTAAAGATGGCCTCATCTATACAGCTACAACATTACGTTCCCATTCACTGTTCTGACCAATGAAGGCAAGCATGCCAAACGCCTTTGTCACCACCCTGTTTACTTGCGACTCCACTTTCAAGGAATTATGTACTTGCACCCTTAGGTCTCTTTGTTTGGCAATACTACCCAGGGCCCTACTATTAACTGTGTATGCCTTACCAAATGCAATACCTCACATTTATCTAAATTAAACTCCATCTGCCACTCATCAGCCCATTATCCATCTGCTCAAGGTCTCATTGTACTTTGAGGGGTGGCACGGTGGCTCAGTGACTCAGTGGTTAGCACTGCTGCCTCACAGCACCAGGAACCCTGGATCGCTTCCAGCCTTGGGCGACTGTCTGTGTGGAGCTTGCATATTCTCCCTGTGTCTAGGTCGGTTTCTCCTCCGGGTGCTCCAGTTTCCTCTCACAGCGCAAAGATGGGCACGTTAGGTGAGTTGGCCATGCTAAATTGCCCATAGTGTTCAGGGATGTGTAGGTTAGATGCATTAGTCAGGGGAAACGTAGGGGAATAAAGTCTGGATGGGTTACTCTTCAGTGGGTCAGTGTGAACTTGTTGGGCCAAATGGTCTGTTTCCACACCGTAGGGATTATATGATAATCTTCTTCACTGTCCACTACAGCACCTATTTTGGTGTTATCTGCAAACTTACTAACCATGCCTCTTATGTTCACATCCGAATCATTTATATAAATGACAAAAAGCGATGGACACAGCTCCAATCCTTGTAGCACTCCACTGGTGACAGGCCTCCAGTCCAAAAAGCACCATCGTCCTCTGTCTGCTACCTTCAAGCCAATTTTGTATCCAATTGGCTAGTTCCCATGGGATTCCATGTGATCTAACCTTGCTAACCAGTCTACCAGGCAGAATCTTGTCAAATGCTTTACTGAAGTCCATATAGACAACGAGGAGAAAGTGAGGACTGCAGATGCTGGAGATCAGAGCTGAAAATGTGTTGCTGGAAAAGCGCAGCAGGTCAGGCAGCATCCAAGGAACAGGAGAATCGACGTTTCGGCATAAGCCTGGGGAAGGGCTTATGCCCAAAACGTCGATTCTCCTGTTCCTTGGATGCTGCCTGACCTGCTGCGCTTTTCCAGCAACACATTTTCAGCTCCATATAGACAACGCCTACCATTCTGCCTTCATCAATCTTCTTTGTCACCGCTTCACAACATTTGATCAAGTTGGTGAGACATGATTTCCCATGCTCAAAGCCGTGTTGACTATCATTAATCAGTCCTTGCCTTTCTATATGCGTGTTAAATCCTGTCCTTTAGAATCCCCTCCAACAACTTACCCATCACTGACATAGTTGCTATATTCTTAGACTTACAGGGGCAGCATGAGAGCCAGACATTTTGACAGCTGCTGTGGAAGGGTAAATATATATGGTAATTGTGAGCACAGGGTGATAGGTGGGTTGTTTGCCAATGTGCCAGGTGGATAAAGGGGAGATTGCTAGTGGTTTGGGTGCCTGGATCTCAGGTATGTAGGGTACCACGTCAGCTGGTAAATCGATACAATGTCAAGGAGTGAGGAAAGGGGACAGCAAAGAGATGGAACGTTTGGGGCCAGTTAGGCTGAATGGGGGATATCAAGTCAAGGTCAGAGGGTAAGGTGTCTGGAGATGGCATGGTAAGTTGTGGGAGGAGCTAAATTTAATATCTACCCAGGTCTTTGACTAGATTTCTAATTCTCTAATTTTACCTGCATGACTATTTACTTGATGACAGTGGCACCCTCCAAATTCCTGTATATAAATACACACTTTTAGAAGAGTCCAAGCATAGGGAAAAGACCCATTGGAATCGTCAATTTCCTGAACATTTCCCTTGGAGTCTGCTACGTTGGGGATAATGCTGGGTCCCTGTGCACAAGTCCCCTCTACACTGTAGTAATGATCATCTGGCCATCGGAAAAGCCAGGACTCTGTCCGGAAAGTGATCCTCACCACCAATGATAAGCTGACTTGCCTGTGGTTACTGAATTTATCCTTCTCCTCTTGTTAGTGTGAATAAATGATTGCAAAGTGCTGATATTTTCCAGGTCAGGGAAGGTTAAATTTCATAAATATTAAACAGCAGCAGCCCTATTATTTTCTGTGAAGTAATATTTCAATATTATAATTTTGGTACTGCATTCAAAGAGCAGAAGGGGAACTGCAGAATAGTCTGTTTAATGAATAGGTAGTGTTCTGTACTCTTTGAATTTTTAGCCCTAGTTGAATTCATTTTTAATAAGTATTTAAGCTAACGATGTAGGTATAATCCAAAATCGAATGTTCACACACTGGCAGAGTTCATAATGTAACATTGTCAATGTTTTAGACCCCCGTGTCCTGCTAGACAGTTTGAGCAATCCTTATTTGACTGAAAAAAACTTAAATCACAATCTGACTCACACTCTGAATCTGGGTCAGGAGAAGGTTCATTAATATTAGTCCCTCGTATGCTGTTAAATGATAATTCTTAATGATGTTATTCCCAACGAAATGTGAGATGGAAATTCCCATGGTGTCAGGAAGCATAGAAACTGGACCCATTTAATTGCCAGAGAGGCCATTTATCAATCTCTTAACAACTGGAAAGAGCTAACGAGGGAAAAGCAAATGAATGTCAATTAGACTCATCAACAGGCCAAATTGACACCCATTAACCCTGAGCCCACCCTTCAAATATGGGAACCACAGTGTACACAGTCTTTCAGGTGCAGTAAATGGCCAGTATAGTGGCAACAAAAGTTCCTTGCTTTTTAGCTCCAACCAACCATTCCCCACTCCCACACCACCCCCCATTCCCCCCCTCCCAGCAATTAAGGCCTAATGTGCATTTGCCCTTCTTAACGACTTGCTGTATCTGCATGCTAACAGTTTGTGTTTGATACACAAGACCATCTGGACCCCTCTGTGCTTCACTGTTTTGGAGTTTACCTCCATTTATATAAAAATCTGCCTTTTGCTAGTCCTGCATTGTTCTGTAATGTCTGTTCTGCCAGACTGAACGTTACACTTGACAGTGCCTTTATCATTTTTGATCTTCTGTATAAACATCTTGATTATGCTTCTCTCTTTTAAGATAGCAATAACTGAGATTGACAGCATTCCAATTTTGTCAAGTGCTTTTTAAAGGAAGGCACATGTGTAACTATTACAGATTGTAGTCTTTCATCTGAATGTTGCACATATTATATACCAGGGTCCATTTAGCAGTGCTCAGTGGGGAGGCGCATTCAAAGAAAATTTATGTCAGAAATTAGAGATAACACTTTATCTGACAGACCCCCTAAAAATCAGGGCTGAAATAGAAATGTAGGGCTGAATTTTCCCAAAGTGTGATTTCAGTGCATTTTGTGATGGGTTTCCCTCTGTGAGCCCCAGTGACATTTCTCACCTGACGTTACACTGCTCACTTCATTAAGAGTGCACCCTCGCCTCTGCAGTGCTGCTGTTACACAATCTTGTAATTAGCGATGGCCAAAGTCCCAGGACCTTATGGTGCTCATGTCCCATGATTATGTCCCACCATTTCAAAGGTTGTCAGCCAGGTGTGAAGTAGCCACCTGGGTCAGTATGATCTGGAGGAACGTACAGTAATGTCATATGAAGGTTATTGACCTTCTGCATTCTTCAAGGATAAGTTCCACTATCTTCCCCCTACTACTTCACACTCTGCCATTGCACTCATCTCCAACCAAGACTAATAGACTTCAACTCTTGATATTGCATGCAGCATCTTCTCTCAATGACTCTCACCCCTCTAAATTTTCTTCACTCTGCAATTCCTACTAATTCACTTGAGACACCTCATCACCTTTTTTGAACAAGGATGGACTAGCCCCTTGACTACCATGGTCTCCATTGACTGGACTAAGGACTGCTCCCCTTAGACTTAAATGGGTCCAGTTTCTATGCTTCCTGACACAATGGGGTTATTTGGTTGAAAGGTGTTTGCTGTATTAATTGCAGCCACATGTTCGAGGTGTGACAAAAGACATAGCACAGTGTCGTGCAGCAATATGTCCACCCCCTTGACTGCTCGAGCTGAATTTACCCAGAATTCATCTGAGTGTCAATTCTGGCGAGTTGTGTGTGGGGTTTCTCTCCGTGAATCCGAGCATTCCTTCCTCACCTAATCCTCGGCACTCGTCTCATTACTTGTGCACAGCACTCATCCTGTTTTCCGCTCAGCGTCGGCTGAAGATTTCACCACTGCCAGGAATCTCTTGCAATGACAACATTTTTAAATCCCAGCCACACACCAGGTCAGTGCACACAGTGAAAGGAGAATGTAAAAGGAACATTTTTTCAGGACATATTGGTGGGCCATCCAACACTTCAATGCAAATGCATATTAGGGGTGGGTGAGTGCCTGGGAATATTACTTCTCTATTCATTTCTTTCCTTCATTCATTCACAGATTGAGGGCGTCACTGGCTAGGCCAGCATTTATTGCCAATCCCCAACTGCCCAGAGGGCAGTTCAGAATCAACCACATTGCTGTGGATCTGGAGTCACATGTAGACCAGACCAGATGAGGATGGGAGATTTTCTTCCCTAAAGGGCATTAGTGAACCAGATGGGTTTTTCCTGACAATTGGCGAGAGATTCATGGTCATCATTAGATTCTTAATTGCAGATTTTTTTAAAATTGAATTGTTGGGCCGAAGGGCCTGTTTCCATACTGTAGGGAATCTAATCTAAAAATCTAATCTCATTCAAGTTCCACCATCTGCAGTGACAGGATTCAACCCAGGTCCCCAGCACATTATGTGGATCCCGAAATTAGCAGTCCAGTAATAATCTCACAAGACCATTGCCTCCCCTGCTAGACTATTAATGCAGAGACCCAGATAATGTTCTGGGGACCTGGGTTTGAATCCCGCCATGGTAAGTGGTGGAACTGAATTCAATAATAATAAGCATTTAATGATGACCATGAAACCATTGCCAATTGTCGGGAAAATCCCATATGGTTCACTAATGTCCTTAAATCTGCCATCCTTACCTGGTCTGGCCGACATGTGGCTCCAGACCGACAACAATGTGGTTGACTCACAACTGCCCTCTGGACAATTAGGGATGGGCAATAAATGCTGGCCTAGCCAGAGATGCCTTCATCCTGTGAGTGAATTTTTTAAATAAAACTTCATAACTGTTTTGCTATTGAAGAGCCAGGCTACATGGGTCGCCTATCTTTAGTATCATTCCATCTTAGACTCCAGTCTAAGAGTAGATGAAAGTGAGGACTGCAGATGCAGGAGATTAGAGTCGAGAGTGTGGTGCTGGAAAAGCTCAGCAGGTCAGGCAGCATCCGAGGAGCAGGAGAATCGACGTTTTGGGCAAAAGCCCTTCATCAGGAATGAGGCCTTGATTGTCTACTGTTTTCTTAATGCTCAGTGTAAGCTGAAGGATTCCCATTATTTAACATGGGTGTATTACAGACCTGAAAACCATCAAATGGTTGAAAACATTTGCTTTTATTCAGCAAAAGCAAAAGCAAAGAAAACGTACATCTGAGAACAGACAGATCAAAACAAATTTACAATCAGTGAGTGACCACCGGATTCAGCTTACACCTATTGGAAGTCAGTGTCAATTGAGCCCTGTTTGACTTATTGTCCCCAATCCTGCAGTGCTCCATCATTCAGGTGAAACTAGAACTGGGGTGGCATAGCCTCAAAATAAAGGGGAGCAAATTTGGGACTGAGTTGAGGAGGAACTTCTTTACCCAAAGGGTCATGAATCTGTGGAATTCCCCGCCCAGTGAAGCAGTTGAGTCTACCTTGTTGAATGTTTTTGAGGCAAAGATAGATGGATTTTTGAACAGTGAAGGAATTAAGGGTTATGATGAGTGGGTGGGTAAGTGGAACGAGGCCATGAAAAGGTCAACCATGATCTTATTGAATGGTGGAGCAGGCTTAACGAGCCTCCTGCTCCTGTTTCTTATGTTCTTATGTTCACAAGCTTGTGTTCTCCCACTTAATGTCCTCAACTTGCTCCTCGGTAGACTGCTGCTACTCTCCCAGCTCTCTAGCGTCCATCCTATCCCCACTTCGCTTGTTGCAGTTGTGCAGAAAGTAGCGTGTTCGAGTGGTGTGGCACCCACTCCCTTTCCAGCATTAGTCACACTTCTGCCACATATGTTCCTCCTCCACATCTCTGTGCACATCACAGCAATGGGGACAATAACCCCTGCTGTGCCTGGAATCATTGGTCTTGCTTCCAATGAACCTGCGTGGGGAATATCAGAAAACAAAGCAGATTTTTAATAGTGTGAACAGTCAGCATTCACATCACTCACAAACCACAACTTATGACAGTCCTTTATACAGTGGGACAGGAGGGCTCAGACAACGATGGCAGTAAAATACCTCTAAATGACCTTTGACATAGCCATCTCATTCTGATGAACACAGCGCTAGCCATGTCTTACAAATACAGTTGGAGATCGTACAATTATTGATCCCTTGCCTGTATCCCCACCTCCACATTACCAAGAAAAGTAGCAATGCATATAAGAGCATGTTGGTAAATACTCCTGTTCAAGGTGAGAGTAGATCAACTCCATGCCCATGAGACCTTGGCTTGTTCTTGAGGATTGTGGCCCTGCAGGTGAGACTTTTAAGGTCACATGGCATCATTCTGCTTTACAGAAGGAGATAGAACACATGCTCTAAGATGGTATAATCAAAGTGAATTACACTGACAGGAGCTCACCTATAGTCATGGTGCCAAAGCCAGATGGTACCCAACAGTTATGTGTGGACTATTACAAAGTTAATGCCTTTACAAAGACTAATGCATATCCAGTTCCGCGGTTGGAGGACTGTGTTGAAAAGATGGAACAAGCAACTTACATTTCTAAGTTGGACTTGCTCAAAGGCTACTGGCAGGTATCTTTGTCTGAGGGAGCAAAGGCAATTTGCCATTAAGAAAGCCAAAATTGCCTTTGCTCCCTCGGACTTTCCAATAGTCCACACATAACCGTTGGGTACCACCTGGCTTTGGCACCATGACTATAGGTGAGCTTCAGTCACTGTAACTTACGTTGATCCTACCATTTTAGAGCATATGTTCTATCTCCTTCTGAACCTGCGCCAACTTTAGAGGGTTATGCCTATAAGGATATTGTTTAATTGGAATAGCATCTCCCATATCTACGTCATGCACAATTAGGTTAATACTTCGCAGTTTGTTTCTGCATATCTCCCCATATGATAGTAATAACTCTTTCAGGTCATTTCAATTTTCTTGTGGAAGGTAAGTCAATAATTTATCCGAATATTTGGACAATTTCCTCATTGTCCAATTTGATTTGAGGAATGTCCAATTCAGAATCCTCTGAACTTGGTTCTTCGTTCTGTGCTGTAATCATTAACACCTTCTCCTCTTGCTTTCCTTCCCTGTCAAAATACCTTTTGAGCAGATTCACATGTCACACTCTGTGAGATTTCTTCCTGTCTGGAGCCCCAATCAAGTAGTTCACCTCACTCAATTTCCTTTCAATTTCATAAGGTCCACTAAAACGTGATTTTAAAGGTTCACCTATTACTGGAAGTAACACCAATATCTTATCCCCAACAGTAAAATTGTGAATTTGTGATTTCTTATCTGCTTCCTGTTTCATTGTATGCTGCGATACTTTCAAATGCTGTCTAGTCAACTCTCCAGCTCTATTTAGTTGTTCTGTAAAATTTGACACATAGTCCAAATGGGTGGTCTCTGAATTCTCTCTTGTTAATTTCTCCTTAATAAATTTTAATGGTCTTCTTACTTCATGCCCAAAAAATAATTCAAACGGATTGAATTTGGTTGATTCATTGGTGCATCTCATAGAGTCATGGAGATGTACAGCATGGAAACAGACCCTTCAGTCCAACTCGTCCATGCTGACCATATATCAATCTAGTCTCACCTGCCAGCACCCGGCCCATGTCCCTCCAAACCCTTCCTATTCATATACCCATCCAGATGCCTTTTAAATGTTACACTTGTACCAGCCTCCACCACTTCCTCTGGCAGCCCATTCCATACACGCACCACCCTCTGAGTGAAAATGTTGCCCCTTAGGTCTCTTTTATATCTTTCCACTCTCACCCTAAACCTCTGCCCTCTAGTTCTGGGTTCCCTCATCCCAGTGAAAATACCTTGTCTATTTACCCAATCCATGCTCCTCATGATTTTATAAATCTCTACAAGGTCACCCCTCAGCCTCTGACGCTCCAGGGAAAACAGCCCCAGCCTATTCAACCTCTCCCTACAGCTCAAATCCTCTAACCCTGGCAACATCCTTGTAAATCTTTTCTGAACCCTTTCAAGTTTCACAACATCCTTCTGATAGGAAGGAGACCAGAATTGCACGCAATTTTCCAACAGTGGCCTAACCAATGTCCTGTACAGCCGCAACATGACCTCCCAACTCCTGTACTCAATAAAGGAAAGCACACCAAATGCCTTCTTCACTATCCTATCTACCTGCGACTCCACTTTCAAGGAGCTATGAACCTGTAGTCCTAAGTCTCTTTGTTCAGCAATATTCCTTAGGATCTTACCATTAAGTGCATAAGTCCTGATAAGGTTTGCTTTCCCAAAATGCAGCACCTCGCATTTATCAAAATTAAGCTCCATCTGCCACTTCTCAGCCCATTGCTCATGTGATCAAGATCCCATTGTAATTCAAGGTAACCTTCTTCGCTGTCCACTACACCTCCAATTACTAACTATAAAAAGATACTAACTATATCTTTTAAGCTCACATCAAAATCATTGCAATCTCTGATTGGAAAAAGTCGAAACGGAACTCCCTTTCTCCAATCATTTGGATAGTCCTGATCATCAGCCCTCAATATGGCCGTTAATGTTTGATGCCATCTCTCTAGTGCTCCCTGTGATTGTGGATGGTATGCCGTAGATTTGAATTGCTTTATTCCCAAGTTATTCATAACCTCCTTGAATGGTTTGGATGTGAACTTTGACCCTTGATTGGACTGTATCTCTATTGTTAGTCTGTATCTAGGAAAAACTTTGAATAATTCTTCTACAACCTGTTTAGCTGTGATATTGCATAATGGGACTACCTCAGGAAATCTAGTCAATGCATCCGTCATTGTTAATAAATACTTATTCCCACTTTTTGCTTGAGGTAAGGGACCTACGCAATCAATCAAGACTCTTGTGAAAGGTTCCTCAAATGTTGGAATAGGTATTGAAGGTGCAGGCTTTATTACTGCCTGTGGTTTTCCGATTAGCTGACATGTATTAGCTGGCTGTACAGGTCACCTGGCAAAATTCAACTTCATCCCTGTGCAGTCCAGGCCAGTAAAAATGTCTTTGTATTTTAGCCTGTGTTTTCCTCACTCCTAAATGATCTCAAGTGGTAGCTCATGTGCCACTTGCAGCACCTCCTTTCTGTCACCTACTGGCAAAACAATTTAATGAACTTCTGCCCATTTCTCATCTGCTTGACTGTGTGATGGTCTCCATTTCATTACTAAGACATCATTTTGTTAAGTAATAACACACAGGATGCATTCACCCTCCTTCTCTGCATATGCCTTTTGATACAACTGTTTTAAGTTCTCATCTTTCTGCTGTAACTCAATAAGCTGAGCAGAGCTAAAGATACTTGCATTTCTAAAATTTGGGTCCCGCTCTGTCCCACTCATTTGATCAAAAAAAGTCTTTGATAATGCTACTTCCTTATCTGTGCCTTTTGATTTCTCTTGCTTCAGCTTGTGACTCTATGATCTTGTTACTACACAATCAGGGAAGATTCCTGAATAAACGTCTGCATTTCTTCAGTTGCCTATGTCTCCACTGGCTTTTTAACTAGAGTAGGCAGCACGCCTACCTGTGAATCAGCTATATCATTTGAAGGGCAAATTGTATTCCTGGGGCTGAGAGTTTGTCCAGTACACCTACCACATATTCTCCACTCTTTTCTGGACAGTTTAGCCTCACTTTTTGTCTCACTATGGATTTCCGTTACCAGTATCTTTTCTGGCAATAGTCCTTCAGGAGTACATATCTCCTCATTCTTTAGCATCACAAACTGAGAGAATCCTGTGTCCCTTAATATTGTAACTTCTTTACCTACTACTCCTGGCCTGTGTGAATACATTTTTATATTTTTTAGCAGATCTGGCACTTCCTCCTTAATCAACCTCTGATGCAGCTTTTTAGCTTCCATTGGGCTGTTTGTTACCATGCCAACAAAACTTCCAGGCTTGTCTTATTTTCCTACATCTGGCTTTCCCCCAGCCCACCAGCACTGTGATTTCATGTGACCCACTTTATTACAATGAAAACACCGGAGCCTTTTTACCTTCTGTGTCCCCCTCATGGGTTTCTTTTTCACCCTGTGGTAAATTATCTTTATGATCTTCACTGAGATCTACCTTTCCCTTTCCACGTGAGGATATCTCTTTGCCCCAGTTTCTATCCCTCATGGACTAAAATTGATTCTGGAGGCCAAACTGTGTTTTATGGACCAGCTCATAATCATCAGCCACTTCAGCTGCTAACCTTGCCGTTTCAAACTCTTCAACATGAGTTTGCGCTGCTTCAAGCAGTAATTTTTTGAATTCCTTCAAATTAATTACCTCTCTAAGGGCATGGTAGGTTTGCTTTACTTTTTATAGCTCTTATCCATCTATCAGAATTTACTTTGTTTGATCCTTTCAAACTTAACATAGGTTTGATCAGGGTTTCTCCTTAAATCCCTGAAATGTTGTCCATTGGCTCCCGGGTATGTTCACATGCACTTATGTTGGTTTTTTCACCTCCTCATACTTCCCAGAAATTTCCTCTGATCGTGATCTCTCGCCCTACCTGCAAGTTTTGTTTAGATCAACAAAACCCACATGGTCACTACATTTGTTTAGCCACTTTTCCAAATGAGATGGAAAAGGCTTCCACGTGCCTTTCATCAAACTTAGGCAATGCTTGACCGTACTTAAACATTTCCCATCAGGCTTTCGCCCAGCATGGATTTGCTCATCCCCACTCTCTTCTTCACTAGACTTGCCTTTAGCCTTCATCTCCATCCTTTTAAGCTGACTTCCCTTTTTAAGTAAGCAAAAGTGAGGACTGCAGATGCTGGAAACCAGAATTTAGATCAGAGTGGTGCTGGAAAAGCACAGCAGGTCAGGCAGCATCCGAGGAGCAGGAAAATCGACGTTTTGGGCAAAAGCCCTTCATCAGGAATCCTGATGAAGGGCTTTTGCCCGAAACGTCGATTTTCCTGCTCCTCGGATGCTGCCTGGCCTGCTGTGCTTTTCCAGCAGTTCTCTTTTTAAGTGTCAGTTTTTGCAGTTCAAACTCTCTTTCTCTTTCTCTTCTGCTTCTAACCGTAATTCAAACTGTTTCATTTCTGCTGCCGTTTCCTTATCTCTCGCCTCTAACTCAAGCTGCTTCATTTGCAATTGAATTCTTGCCATCTCTATATATCCTGATGGTGTTTCCAGCAACTTTAAATGCTGAGCTACTGCTGAAATCACCACATCTTTCCTCACATTAGGACGTAACTTCAACGCCAGCTTGTCTACTAACTCCTGCAGCTTGGTCTTCTTCGCCTTCTGTAAAACTTCCAAAGTCACCTTGTCCACCTCCAGAAAGCTCTTGGTGACTAAGAGAGCCATTGTTATCCCAAGCTTTGTCTACCCAACCAAACCAACACCTGAAATAAAGACACTAGCACCTACGACCTACCACAAAGAGCCCCGAGTCTGTTATGCACTAGGCCAGACCACTCAAAGCATTCTTAAGCAGGCAGGCCAGACTGTAACTTTGCAACTTGTTTCAGTAAGTACACAGTGAAAATGACCTGGAGTATGTTAGCTGGGTTGACTACCAGGTTTTAAAACAGACAAAAATTTATTCACAAAATTACAGAATGAAACACAAAGAACAGAATATAGAATACCCACAGAATTCAGACTATCCCAAACTAGACTTAATTATGCTGTTCCGAATATACACAACGGTCCCAATAAACAAGATCCTTAAGCACAGTAAAAATGAAACAGAGGCTCACAGGTTGAAGTGAGAAGGGCAGAAACGGAGACAGTTTAGCAGCGTGTTTCCACATAGCTCCTGCTGCACTGACTAACAACAATTCCGCTTCCAGGACTGACCACTCCCCTTTCATCATAAAGATTACTTCTAAAACATAATAGTTTTGGCCTAAGGTCTCATCTGTTTATGTATAAGCAAATACCCTTTCATGTCTGTACCAAACCAGTCAATCCAGAGCCCAGACTGATTTATGACCCCTCTGAAAAAAATCAAGGACACAGTATCCTTCAGAAAAGGAACAGCTTTTAGACAAAGGACCAGCTTTGTCACAATATGTTTTTGAGGGGGTTTGACCTGGTCCATAACAGACCGGAAAAAACCTTGTCTTACTCCACCTGCTCTGGGCGTGGTCACAGCCATTTCCAGTATGCAGTTATGATGTTTGCAAGAGTAGAAGACAGCAGGCGCTGTGCTTGGCACAGTGAGTCACAGCCTGGTAATCAAGGAGCCCCCACAAGCCTCCATGTTCCTTTCTTCCTGGCTTTCCTGTTGAGCCCACCAGTGTGGACCCTCCACACGATCCCAGTAATCAATTTGAATTGTGACTTAATCTCCCAGCATTACCCCCTGAGCCCAAGACAGCTTAGTTATTGTGCTGCATTGGCCCCCACCGTCAAAGTTGCAGCGCTTGTCATTGTCAGTGATTCTCCCCTTTCTGCGTGGTGTCAGTACAGCCGCAGGGCTATGTAAGTAATGTGAACCAACTGATCGGAGTGGCATATACCCATGCTGAAACTTTATTGCTGGAACAGCACAGCAGGTCAGGCAGCATCCAGGGAACAGGAGATTCGACGTTTCGGGCACAGGCCCTTCTTCATTCCTGAAGAAGGGCCTGTGCCCGAAACGTCGAATCTCCTGTTCCCTGGATGCTGCCTGACCTGCTGTGCTGTTCCAGCAATAAAGTTTCAACTTTGATCTCCAGCATCTGCAGACCTCACTTTCTCCTCGAACATATACCCATGCTGTAAATTCTGTGTGATTTTATGCTCAATATAGAGGTCTTGAAGTGACCCAATTGCATAAACATGAGAAAATGCTCAAAGAGCAGACATAATCCTGCCTTACATTACTCACCTCTCAAATCAATAGTGTAAATGATGTTTAAAAATAAACCCATTTATTACTTGTGGATAATTTTGGGATTATAGGCCACTTTTGAACATGATTACCACTTAAGGTATTAAAATTGATTCTGTTGTTCTGCAATTTCTAATCTTCAATAATTTTAATCTGTACTTAAATATCGATGGGTAGGAACCAGAGCCGTGCTAAATCCCACAACAACGGATTATTTGATAAGTGACTCACTGAAGCGCTTCCCGCATTTTATGCACATTAGAAATCTTTCTCAATGCCTTTCATTCGGCAAAGGTCTAGCATGATCAGCTCAATTCTCATGCAAACCGTGCCCTTTGAAGGAGTCGCTTTATTCCTTTACAGAGAATAGACTAATAGAACTTTAATGTACGGAAAAGTACAAAGCAATCTGGAAAGTTTCAAGTCTCATTCTTGGTCTTGATAGCTATGGGAGGGGAATTTATGGCAAAAAGGTGGCAATGGCCCAGTGGTATTATCGCTGTGTTCTTAATACATAGACCTTTATAACATTCTGTGAACCTGGGTTCAAATCCTGCTATGGCAGGTAATGGTATTTGAAGCTAATAACAGCAGAAACAAATTTTGGATTAAGAGTCTAATGATGTCCATAAATTGATTGTGGGGAGGAGCCACCACCTAATGCCCTGGCAGGTAGGACAGACCCATAGCCTTTCCCTGTAATGAAACTGAAGCATGGTTCTTTTATTATTGCCCTCGATAAAATCATCAACTGTGCAGTGACAGGCGATGAAACCTTTATAACATTTTCATTCCATTCATTGCATGAAACCATTAAGAATGAGGAGAAAATTCTGAGGAACGCAACTTTGCATAATTTTCTTTTCACCCATTGACAGTAATTTCTCCATGGGGAATAAAGGATTTGCTAGCATGTTGCAAGTAATCAGTAGATTAATGCCTCTGTTACTAGCTAGGAGGATTACTGGAATTAATCCATTAATGCAAGGCAAAACCGTGCACACTCTGAATGACTTCACATTTAACACACAATTTAATCTGATTTGGCCTGGCTAATCTCAGAAAAGTGACAGTCATATTATAGCCACATCTCTATTATTTCTTGGAGTATAGGTATGAGTTATGAATCAATTCTGATGGGTCATAGAGTCATAGAGATGTACAGCAGGGAAACAGACCCTTTGGTCCAACCTGTCCATCCCACCCATTATCCCAACCTAATCTAGTCCCACCTGCCAGCACCCGGCCCGTATCCCTCCAAACCTTTCCTATTCATATACTCATCCAAATGCCTCTTAAATGTTGCAATTGTACCAGCCTCCACCACTTCCTCTGGCAGCTCATTCCATACACGTACCACTCTCTGCGTGAAAATGTTGCCCCTTAGGTCTCTTTTCTATCTTTTCCCTCTCACCCATAACCTATACCCTCTAGTTCTGGACTCCCCCACCGCAGGGAAAATACTTTGTCTATTTACCCTACCCATGCCCCTCATGATTTTACAAATCTCTATAAGGTCACCCCCTCAGCCAACGCTCCAGGGAAAACAGCCCCAGGCTATTCAGCCTCTCCCTATAGCTCAAATCCTCTAACCCTGGCAACATCCTTGTAAATCTTTTCTGAACCCTTTCAAGTTTCACAACATCCTTCTGATAGGAAGGAGACCAGAATTGCATGCAATATTCCAACAGCGGCCTAACCAATGTCCTGTACAGCTGCAACATGATCTCCCAACTCCTGTACTCAATACTCTGACCAATAAAGGAAAGCATACCAAATGCCTTCTTCACTATCCTATCTACCTAAGAAAGTCTCAATAGAAATGTTGAGTGAAAGTGATTCTGATCTATAATTGACACTTTTTTCAAGCTAGTCTAAGAACTTGTTTTGCACTTTAAGGCAAACTATCCCCCTTTACCTAATAGGAAACACACACCACTTTGCCTTCCAATTGAGCGTAGCTTACAAAATACAAAATGTTTAAGCTGCAGTGGTTAGAGTCTGTACCTCTGGACAGAAGCTCTGAGTTCACTTCCCACTCCAGAATTTGATGGTGAGGAAAAGTGCAACATTACACAATCTAGAATGTTGGTTATCAATCTGCCTATCTTTCTGATTGCCAATGGCAGGCTGTAAGAGCAGGCCAGTTTCCTGTTGCTGCAAATTAAATGATTTCGACTTCAGATACTTGCTATAAGCCAGTGTCATTCCCTTTCTGAGAGCCAGAGAGAGAGACACACCCACACAGTGACCTCCAACTGGCTAATTGTGTGAACCATCTGAGGTTTGATCAGTCTGCTGAAGGGAGCAAAGAAGCCCTTCCAACCTTTCCCAAAAAAGGTGATAATGTTTTCTTTTCCGTCACAAGCAAAATCAGAAATTACTGGAAGATCTCAGCATCTGTGGAGAGAAAGCAGAGTTAATGTTTCAGGTCCAGTGACCCTACTTCAGAATTGCTGAGTTTTTACAGCAATTTCTGACTTTGCTTCTGATTTCTAGCAACTGCAGTTGCAGTCATAGAGTCATAGAGATGTTCAACATGGAAACAGACCCTTCAATCCAACTAGTCCATACTGATCAGATATCCCAACCTAATCTAGTCCCACTCGCCAGCACCTAGCCCATATCCCTCCAAACCCTTCCTATTCGCAGACCCATCCAGATGCCTTTTAAATGTTGCAATTTTACTAGCTTCCACTACTTCCTCTGGCAGCTCATTCCATACACGTACCATCCTTTGCGTGAAAAGTTTGCCCTTATGTCTCTTTTATATCTTTCCCCACTCACCCTATACCCATGCCCTCTAGTTCTGGACGCCCCACCCCAGGGAAAAAAACTTTGTCTATTTATCCTATCCATGCCCCTCATAATTTTATAAACCGTCATGATTTTATAAGGTCACCCCCTCAGCCTCCGATGCTCCAGGGAAAACAGCCCCAGGCTATTCAGCATCTCCCCATAGCTCAAATCCTCCAACCCTGGCAACATCCTTGTAAATCGTTTCTGAACCTTTTCAAGTTTCACAACATCTTTCCAATAGGAAGGAGACCAGAATTGCATGCAATATTCCAACAGTGGCCTAACCAATGTCATGTACAGCCGCAACATGACATCCCAACTCCTGCACTCAATAAGGTCCGAGGACCTTACCATTAAGTGTATAAGTCCTGCTCTAATTTGCTTTCCCAAAATGCAGCACATCGCATTTATCTAAATTAAACTCCATCTGGCACTCCTCAACCCATTGGCCCAGCTGATCAAGATCCTGTTGTAATCTGAGGTAAACATCTTCACTGTCCACTACACCTCCAATTTTGTTGTCATCTGCAAACTCACTAACTATGCCTCTTATGCTCACATCCAAATCATTTATGAAAATGACAAAAATTACTGGACCCAGCACCAATCCTTTGGCACTCCCCTGGTCACAGGCTTCCAGTCTGAAAAATAACCCTCCACCATCACTCTCTGTCTTCTACCTTTGAGCCAGTTCTGTATCCAAATGGCTAGTTCTCCCTGTATTCCATGAGATCTAATCTTGCTAATCAGTCTCCCATGGGGAGCCTTGTCGAAAGTGTTACTGAAGTCCATATGGATCACGTCCACTGCTCTGCCTTCTTTGTTGCTTCCTCAAAAAACTCAATCAAGTTTGTGAGACATGATTTCCCACGCACAAAACCATGTTGACTGTCCCTAATCAGTCCTTGCCTTTCCAAATACATGTACATCCTGTCCCTCAGGATTCCCTCCAACAACTTGCCCAAAACCAACGTCAGGCTCACCGGTCTATAGTTCCCTGGCTTGTCCTTACTACCTTTCTTAAATAAAGGCACCATGTTTGCCAACCTCCAGTCTTCCAGCACCTCACCTGTGACTATCGATGATACAAATATCTCAGCAAGAGGCTCAGCAATCTCTTCTCTAGCTTTCCACAGAGTTCCATGGTACACCTGATCAGATCCTGGGGTATTATCCACTTTCATGCATTTCAAGACATCCGGTATTAATCTGTAATATGGACATTTTTCAAGATGTCATCTATTTCCCTACATTCTATATCTTCCATGTCCTTCTCCACAGTAAATACTGATGCAAAATACTCGTTTACTATCTCTCCCATGTCCTGAAGCTCCACACAAAGGCCGCCTTGCTGATCTTTGAGGGGCCCTATTCTCTCCCTAGTTACCCTTTTGTCCTTAATGTATTTGTAAAAGCCCTTTGGATTCTCCTGAACCTGATTTGTCAAAGCTATCTCATGTCCCCTTTTTGTCCTTCTGACTTCCCTCGTAAGTTTGCTCTCACTTACTTTATACTCTCCTAAGGATTCACTTGATCTATCCTGTCTATTCCTGCCATGTGATTCCTTCTCTTTCTTAACCAAACTCTCAATTTCTCTCTTCATGCAGCGTTCCCTATATCTACCAACCTTTCCTTCCACCCTAACAGGAATATACTTTCTCTGGACTCTCGTTATCCCATTTTCCAGCCATCCCTTTACCTGTGAACATTTGCCCCCAGTCAGTTTTCAAAAGTTCTTGCCTAATACTGTTAAAATTCACCTTCCTCCAATTTAGAACTTCAATTGTTAAATCTGGTCTATCCTTTTCAATCACTACTTAAAAACTAATAGAGTTATGGTTCCTGGCCCCAAAGTGCTCCCCCACTGACACCTCAGTCACCTGCCCTGCCTTATTTCCCAAGAGTAGGTCAAGCTTTTCACCTTCTCTAGTAGGTACATCCACATACTGACTCAGAAAATTGTCTTGTATATACTTAAGAAATTCCTCTCCATCTAAACCCTTAACACTATGGCAGTCCCAGTCTATGTTTGGACAGGTTAAAATCCCCTACCAGAACCACTGCTTTATTCTTAAAAATAACTGAAACCTCCTTCCAAATTTTCTCAATTTCCCACTAACTATTAGGGGCGTCTATAATATAATCCCAGTAAGTGATCATCTCTTTCTTATTTCTCAGTTCCACCCAAGTAACTTCCCTGGATGTATTTCTGGGAATATCCTCCCTCAGTACAGCTGTAATGCTACCCCTTATCAAAAACGCCACTCCCCATCCTCTCTTGCCTCCCTTTCTGTCCTTCCTATAGCATTTGTATCTGGGAACATTAAGCTGCCAGTCTTGCCCATCCCTGAGCCATGTTTCTGTAATTGCTATGATATCCCAGTCCCATGTTCCTAACTATGCCCTGAGATCATCTGCCTTCCTGCTTAGACCTCTTGCATTGAAATAAATGCAGTTTAATATATCAGTCCTACTTTGTTCTCTGCTTTGTTCCTGCCTGCTCTGACTGTTTGAGTCACTTCTTTTCTCAACTGTACCAGTCTCTTTTCTCACTATCTCCCTGGGTCCCACCCCTCCAACCTTTCTTGTTTAAATCCTCCTGAGCAGCTCTAGCAAATTTCCCTGCCAGTATATTAGTCCCCTTTCAATTCAGGTACAATCCATCCTTCTTGTACAGGTCATTTCCACCCCAAAAGAGATTTCAATGATCCAGAAATGTGAATCCTTCTCCCATACACCAGCTCCTCAGCCATGCAGTCATCTGCTCTATCCTCCTATTCCTGCCCTCACAAGCTCGTAGCACCAGGAGTAATCCAGATATTACTACTCTCGAAGACCTTCTTTTTAAATTTCTGCGTAACTCTCTACATTCTCCCTTCAGAATCTCATCCTTTTCCCTTCCTATGGTGTTGGTTCCAATGTGTACAATGTCCTCCTGCTGCCCCCTCTCCTCATTGAGAACATTCTGCATGCTCTCTGAGACATCCCTGATCCTGACACAAGGGAGGCAGCACACCATTCTGATTTTTCACTGCTGGCCACTGAAACGTCTGTCTGTGCCTCAGACCAGAGAGTCCACTAACACAATTGATCTTTTGGAACCCGAAGTACCCCTCATTGCATTAGAGCCAGTCCAAAACAGAAACTTGGCTGATCGTGCTACATTCTCCTGAGAATCTATCATCCCCTTCATTTTCCAAAACAGCATATGTGCTTGAAATGTGGATAGCCACAGAAGACTCCTGTACTGCCTGCCTAATTCTCCAGCCTTTCCTGCAGTTAACACATCTATCTGATTGTATTTGTGACTTTTCTCCCTTCGTATAATTGTCATCCATCAAACCCCCCTGCTCCTGTAAATTATTTGATGCCTCTAATTGTCACTCCCATCGATCCATTCAATCTGATAGGATTTGCAACCAACGGCATTTATTACAGATATAATCCTCAGTAATATGTAAAGTCTCCCTGAGCTCCCACATCTGACATGAAGAGCATATCACTCTACTAAGGGCTATTTTTGCTTCTTACAATTTTCACACCCAGAAAATAGACCCAGACAAATTCCTCTACAAAACACTACTCCAGGCTAACTTAATATTTATGGCTTATATTTTTCAGTTTAATCCAGAGACACATCTCAAATAAAACGTATTATCAAGAAAGAACCCACTCTACTCACTGTTGTAGATTTACATCAAAACTATACTTAAAGCTATCCACTTATCTGTTTCTATGCGTGACCTCTCCCAAATCGGTTCCTCCAAGATCAGTTGAGAATTTCACTGCTTGTTAATTTTCCCAGACACACTCTGATGTGAAGCGATACATGAATTCAAACACCAAAGGCAGTAACTGTGCAGGTTCACTGCTGTGTCAGTTAACAGTGTGGGTTTCTTGTTCTCTCTCTCTCCTGCACTAACTTGACCATTTGCAGCCTTTGTCTGTACCTCTCCCTTTTAAAAGTGCTGTTGTTTTGACTGTTTTTTTCTCCAAAGTTCCAAAACAGTGCAACAGCATATAAAACAGTAATTGCTGCTCCTGGAATTTGAGGACATCACCTCCAACACCTAAAATACCTCAAAAAAGGAGCAGCATGTTACAGCCAGAAAATTTTCCCATCCTCCATCTTGGATTACCCAGAATTGGTTTTACCTGTCTTCCATCCCTATCACTTTGTTCATATAATCCAGGACAATGCCTTATCCCTCTGGCTGTAATAACATTTATTCACTGATAAGGATACCATAATATCCAGTTTCCTAATAATTCGGAGGTCAAAGATTTCCCCTAAGTCACATGGCCATGCAGATGTATGGCTGCAGGTTCCAGAAGACGTTGCCATACACAGACCATTATGTGGAGGTGCTGGTGCTGGGTTTTGGCAGGAAACATTGGGGTGAGCCCAGCCCCATATGGGTGCGCTGGTCTCATAATTACAGTCCTCCAGTTCCAGTCAGTGGTCTAGATGTTCACCTCCTACACATGCAAATTGAATTCAATAACTCTCAGCCAGATGTTCTGATCAGGGTTGGTAAACCCTCTGTCGATTGTTCTGATGATAAAGAACCTACTTGCCATGAGATGACTTCAGTGCTGGAGATTCCGATAAAGGGGCTACCCTGTTATGTACCTGTCCAGGAAACTGTGAATCCAACAGCGAGTCATGTCCTCTCCCCCCCCCAGCCTTGTTCTCTGACTTAAACGTCCGACAGCACAACAAGGCATGTTGACAATTCTCATGAAAGTTTAGATATGCAAGGTAAGCGTGGATTGAGAGTGCCAGGTGATGGGCGGAGATGTGAAGAGTGCCAGCTGGATGATAGGTGAGAAGGGGTGCGGGCATGGTTGGCTACAGAGGGAACAGTCCAGGGTGGATTGTTGGATCCATAAGATGGGAAGGGGTTATCGGCTCTGGGGTCTGTCAGATCTGCATCAGGAAAGGCATGGCCAGGCCAGGAAAGGGGTTTGGAGTACCAAGATCGACTGTCGGCCTTTGCCTTGGGTCTGGTTAGATCAAGCCAAGTGAAGACAAGAAGGGGGGATAATGTCAGTCTGGTCAGGAGGCGAGGGTTTCTGGAATCAAAGAGGTGGAGACGGGGGATTTCGGATTTCTGGAGATGGGGATGTGGTGATGTGAAGGTGCCAGTCCATCAGTGTTGGTTAGGGGGATATTGGAAACAGATTGGGTTATAAGGGAGTTCTGGCTGGAGTATGGGGGTGGTGGTTGGGAGAAGTGGGGGAGTGGGGATGGCAGTCTTGGTCAGGAGTCCGGGTAGTGTAATGGATTGGGGGAGGTCTATTTAGGGGCGGAGGGTAGTGGAATCTGTGATGAGTCGGGGGGTTCAGTTCAATAGTTACCTTGGACTTGGAATATGTTCACAATCCACAAATGTTTCCTGGGTGACTAATAGCTTAATTGAATTGTAAATTCTGCAACTTTGGTGAACTCTTTCAGAATTGCTTATCGGAGGCATCTGCATTGGGAATTCTTCATGGTCACAATGTGCAACTTCAGTCTGCACTGCACCAATAATGCCCTTGGAATAATCCCATTCTGACCCTTGGAGTATCTAGCTCCAAGCATAGAACATAGAACATTACAGTGCAGTACAGGCCCTTCAGCCCTTGATGTTGTGCCGACCTGTGAAAGCAATCCAAAGCCCATCTCACCTACACTATTCCATTTTCATCCATATGTGTGTCCAATGACTATTTAAATGCCCTTAAGGTTGGTGAGTCCACTACTGTTTGGGGCAATGCGCTCCACGCCCCTACTCTCTGAGAAAAGAAACTACCTGTGACATCAGTCCTATATCTATCACTCCTTAATTTAAAGCTATGTCACCTCATGCTAGCCATCACCGTTTGAGGAAAAAGGCTCTCACTGTCAACTCGATCTAATCCTCTGATTATCTTATACATCTCAATTAAGTCGCCTTTCAACCTTCTTCTCTCGAACAAAACAGCGTCAAGTCCCTCAGCCTTTCCGCGTAAGACCTTCCCTCCATACCAGGCAACATCCTGGTAAATCTCCTCTGCACCCTTTCCAAAGCTTCCACACCCTTCCTGTAATGCAGTGACCAGAACTGTACACAATACTCCAAGTGTGGCCTCACCAGAGTTTTGTACAGCTGCACCATGACCTCATGTTTCCAAAACTCAATCCCTCTACCAATAAAAGCTAACACACCGTATGCCTTCTTAACAACCCTATCAACCTGGGTGGCAAATTTCAGGAATCTACGTGCATGGACACCGAGATCTTTCTGCTTATCTACACTGACAAGAATCTTACCATTAGCCCAGTACTCTGCATTCCTGTTACTCCTTCCAAAAGGAACTTGGTTTCAGCTAAATGATCATTAGTGTTTCTATTTATTTTATAAATCTAAGTGGATCATGAAAGGCAAGAGTAAATTTAATCAAATATTGCCCATACCTGGGCTAACCTATGTGTAGTTAACTTTATTTCATTATATCTTCAGAAATATGAGAGCTAAGAAGCAATAATTGCATCCCTTTCAGCATTGCCTGTATTCTAAAAAACAATCAGAAAGCAAAAACAATAAAGACCTTCCCTCTACTGTAACATCAGAAGTGGGCGTGTATCCTGAGGATTGTGCATTGTTAACCGTCATATGTGAATCCTCAGTTACTGAAGTAACAAGAACAAAATCAGAAATTGCTGGAAAAAATCAGCAGGTCTGGCAGCATCTGTGGGGAGAAATGTTTTGGATCCAATGACCCTTCTTCAGAACTGATGATAGCTGGGAAAGGGTTGGTACAAATGCTAAAGAAGGGATGTGGGGAGGGCACAGGAGTAAACAATAGTGGAGGTAGAGCCCAGCGAGAGAGAGTACAACAGTTGGACAGACAAAAGTGTGGGTAAAGATCAGCCTGGGAGAATGCAGCAAGACCTGGCAATATCCAGTTTTAAATTGCCAAGTGGCAAAACACATTCACACCACATGAGTACCAGGCAATGGCTATCTCCAACAAGAAAGAAAATCCAACCATCTCCTCATGGCATTGCCATCATTGAATCCACCAGTATCAGTCTCAGGGGGTTACCATTGACCTGAAACTAAAATGTTCCTGCCATAGAAATCCATGATTCCTCAAAGCCTGTTTAAGGCACAAGTCAAGAGTGAAATGGTCTATGCTCCCCTTGTGGAGATGAAAGTAGTAGCAATAACATTCAAGAAGCTTGACATCATCCAGGGCAAAATAGCCAGGTTGATTGGCTATCTACCTCGTTTAACACGCAATCCATACATGGCTGACACACACTGGCAGTGTACTATCTACAAGATATTTGAACAACAGGACCTTCCAAACCCATGACTTCTACCACCTAGACCGACAAGGGCAACAGAGGCATGCGAACTGCACCCCCTGTAATTTCCCCTTCAAACCACACACCATCCTGACTCAGAACTTTGTCACGGTTCCTTAAGTGCCCTGGAGTCAAAATTCTGGAACTGCGTGCCTACCTACACCGCAAGAACTGCTGCAGTTCATGGAGGCAGCTCACCACCACATTCTCAAGGACAATTACGGAGAGGCAGCCAGCAATAACCACAAACCTTGAGCGATTCTTTTAAAAAAAATGCATGGATGACAGTATAGAGTTTGGTTTCCATGCCGAATGAAGATTGTATTTTCCTTAGAAGAAGAACTACAAAGGTTCACTGGATTGACACCTGGGACGACAAGGCTGACTTATGAGTAGACATTGAACATAGTGAGTCTCTACTCTCTTGAATTCAAACAATTGAGGTGCATTCTTTTTGCAATACTGACAGGGTTTACACATTATAGGGGTGTGAGTGATCAGTGTTATCGTGAGTGGCATGGATATGGTAAATAAACAAGGTCTTTTCCCTGGGTTGGGAAAGACCAGAACTAGAGGGCATAGATTTAGGGTGAGAGGGGAAGGATTTAAAAGGGACCTAAGGGGAAACGTTTTCATGCAGAGGGTAGTGCGTGTATGGAATGGGCTGTCTGAGGAAGTGGTGGAGGCTGATACAATTACAACATTTAAATGGCATCTGTATGGCTACATGAATAGGAAGGGTTTAGAGGGATACGGGCCAAATGCTGGAAAATGGGGCTAGATTAATTTACGATATCTGGTCGGCATTGACAAGTTGGACCGAAGGGTCTGTTTCCGTACTGTACGTCTCTATGACTCTATGTGTGGCAGAACCAGAAAAGAAACGGAGCAAAGGTCATCTCAATGTTGAGAGAATCTCACTTCATCAAATTCAATAACTCATAGAGTCATAGAGCATGGAAACAGACCCTTCGGCCGAACTTCTCCATGCCAATCAGGTTACCTAAACTGAAGTAATCCTGTTTTTCTGTCTTTGGCCCATAATCCTTTAAACCTTTCCTATTCGTGCAACTATCTAAATGTCACTTAAATGTTGTAAATGTACCCACCTCTGACACTTCCTCTGGCAGCTCATTCCATATACCCACCACCCTCTGTGTGAAAGTGTTGCACTTCAGGTCCCTTTTAGGAAATTTCAGGATTCCTGTTGCTATCACTCACACTTCTGTACCCATTGACTCATGGCGCTAAAATGTTTGAAAATGGATTATACAACCCAGAATCCCCTGTATGATGATGAGAGCCAATTGCTATCACATACTTCAGCCATTTAATTAACTGATAAGAGAGAACTCAGTGCCTGATTTTGAGTTGATGCTTCAATTAATTACCCAATGACATTAAACACTGGGGGGAGTTATAGTAATGTTAATCATATGGTTTAATCAGATCCTCACAGTAGTCTGACACAAACTCCTCACAATATATTTTCTTCCAGTGTTTTATATCTCGTCCGCATTCCCCCAACCCTTTCATTCCAGTATTCTTTCTACTCCTGAAGGTGTCAACTCACAACAAACAATCACATTGGCATACTCTGTTTATTTTCTGAATTTAAGTTATTTAGTCATACAGCCACTCCAACCAAGCTCTCCCTCACCTTCTAAATGTACAATTTGCCTCAGAGGTCAATGACCATCAACTGGAAGTGGATCTACAATGATATTTTCCTTATTGTATTGCTACAGTCATCAAGTCTGTCCTTTTGTTCTAGTGCAAACTCTGGCCAGAGTAAACAGTCCTTAGTATGTCAAAGTCTGGCTTTCTAAGCCTCAATAGCGCTGAATAACATGTTCAGGATTTAAGGTCTGACTGAGACGATTACTAACTCAACATCAACTCACTTGTTCACAATAGGAAACATTGTCATCGATCATCAGATTGTGATCTTACCTGCAACAGCTACTGGAGTTCTGAGTGAGGGAACAGTTTTGAATGGAGTTTTGTATTGATTTACTAAGACATGAGTGCTTTTATTAAGATCAACATGTGCAGTTTTTTGAAAATTGCATTGGGAATTTTGTCAACCTAAAGCTGCCAGTGCACATGTACCAGCAGAGAGAGTCTGAATTGTAAAGAAATGGAACATTATACAATAAGTAATTAGATTTTAAGGACATGATCATCATGGAGAGTAGATGAGGTTGAGTGGTGTCCCATATGTGATGGTACTGTGCCTTTGAGAGTTGTATTCTGTCCTGTTCCTTTGCAGAGGGGTGTTGACACAGTTGTGCCAAAATATCTCCATCGAGCATGCAGTTGGTAAATAGCTTTTCAGTTCTCCCTTGATGTTTTGTTGAAATGAGGCAAAAGAGACATGAGTGGGTGGGTCCAGGACTCATTCATCCCTCAGCAAGAGACTGGATAGAACACATCTCTTAAAGGCACAGTACTGTCACACATATCAAGAAGAGAGCTTGTGAATTCTCTGTAGAGAACCCGCTATGATATTCTTGGGACGCAGCAAGTTACATATTCAGTCAAAGATATTTAGAGTTTGAACTGCTCAAGCTATTAAACAGGAATCCTTTATTATATTATCAATTATTTCCTAGCAGATTCCAATTGCACAATTCAGCTTTAAGTAGACAAAATGCACAGTATAATTTTCAATAAGTTGCACAAACTGATCTTAACAATGACAGTTATATCTTATGAAATCATCGCAAAGTTCCACTCAAAACTATTCTCTCACTCAGAACTCCGGTGGGTAAGATTGTGATGGCATTGTGCTTAAAGTAGGACTCATACTGAAGGTTAATATTGCATGTTGGTGGCAAGGCAGAAGGATCAGAGGGGGTAAGTGGAGGGCATTATTTTAACTCCTCCCAACCACTCACTCTTCACTGGTTCACATTCCACCAGCTAGAGGACAGTCAACATTGGGATCGAAGAGTGCATAACTTTGCTAAAGCCTGGAGGTAGAAAGAAATATGGTGAAATGGTGAACCTTATGCTTCAATAACAATGGGGTGACAAAGTGCAGTAGGAGACTAAGGCTGGTACTCCATCATCAAGTCATCCTTTACTTACATGTGTGTAGTATGTGACACTGACCCAGATAGCTCAGAAACAGCTTTTAGAGTAAGCAGAACCCCTGATGCTCCCGTTTATCTGTCAGCCAGGGATCCCTGATTAGACCAGGTTAACAACTCCAATCCAGGAACTCATATTCTATGAGATCCACTTGGCTGACTTCACTTCAATCACTGCGGAGAACATTCTGTCCATCAGCTTCTTTGAGAATGCTACCCAGTTCATTACATTCTCTTGTACTTTGATCACGACCCTCCAAATGTTCCAATTGATTCCATTCCATGTCAATAATTAGCATTGAATCCGTTTCCAGTTCCATTTTCAGAAAACAACAACTATATCTGTAATAAAAGCAAAATAGTGGAGATGCTAGAAATCTGAAATTAAAGCAGAGATATTGGAGAAAGTCAACAAGTCTGGCAGCATCAGTGGAGAGAGAAACAAAGTTAATTTTCCAAGTCCAGTATGATTCTTCTTCACAGGCATATGTTTCTAAGTGCCTTTAATGTAACAACCCATGTTCCTATGCATCACAGACAATGCACAGTATAAGACTGAGCCACTTAAGGAGCTATTTGGCCACGGTGATATATTTTAAGGTGTGTTAAGGGGAGTAATAGAGATTGAGGGAAGGGTATTCCAGAGCTTAGGGCTTAGGCAACTGAAGGTGTCGTTACCAATTGTACAAAATGTCGGGTGCACAACAGGCCAAATATAGACAAATAGAGATCTCGACGGGTTATGGGGTTGAAGGAGATAACAGAAATACGGAAGAGCGAGGTCATTTGAAAGCAAGGAAGGGAATGTTAAAATCAAGGTGTTACTTGACTGGGAACCAAAGTAGGTCAGTGGACACAGGTCTTTTTTACCTGTTATTCATTTGTGGGATGTGTGTGTGTGTCACTGGCTGGGCTAACGTTTATTGCCCCTCCTGAGTTGCCCTTGAGAAGGTGGGGGCGAGCTGCCTTTTTGAATTGCTGCAGTTAACCTGCTGTAAATAAATCCACAATGTCCTAAAGGATCTATTTACCGTGCCTCAAGGCGGCACGGTGGCTCAGTGGTTAACACTGCTGCCTCACAGTGCCAGGGACCCGAGTTCAATTCCCGCCTTGGGCAACTGTCTGTGTGGAGTTTGCACATTCTCCCCGTGTCTGCGTGGGTTTCCTCAGGGTGCTCTGGTTTCCTCCCACTGTCCAAAGATGTGCAGGTCAGGTGAATTGGCCGTGCTAAATTGCCCGTAGTGTTAGGTGTCAGGGGTAAATGTAGGGGAATGGGTCTAGGTGGGTTGCTCTTCGGAGGGTCGGTGTGGACTTGTTGGGCCGAAGGGCCTGTTTCCACGCTGTAGGGGATCTGATCTAAAAAAATACAGGTAGGAGTTCCGGGATTTTGACCCAGCGACACTGAAGGAATGGCGATATATTTCGAAGCCAGGATGGTGAGTGGCTTGGAGGGGAACTTGAATGTGGTGGTCCCACATATCTGCTGCCATTGTCCTTCTAGATAGAAGTGATTGTGTATTTGGAAGGCAGATTTCTGGTGAATTTCTGCTCTGCAGGATGGTGAAGAAATAAAGTTAGGACATGGGTAGCAGAGATTTAGATTGACAGAAATTACACTTCACATCAGGAAAAGAAAATCTCTGGTTCTTTGGTGAATTGCGTTGAATGCTTTCAATCTCGCTAAACAGATGTCTAACATGTTCACACTTGCTGTTTCCACAGGCAAGAAAAATTCCATCTTGCTTCATAAAGTGCAGCATGACCTAAACTCTGGTGCCTTGAACTATCAGGAGAGTGAGATTATCCAGCAGATCGTGCAACATGACCGGGAGATGGCGCAGAACATCCAAAATAATCCAGTGCCCACAGTGTCCACGCCTACTCCGGTCATCTGGACCCCGCTGGTTCAAGCCCCTCTCCAGACAGCAGCAGCGACCACTTCAGTGGCGATTGCATTGACCCATCCCCATTCACACCTCTGCGGCAACATGTTCCAGCCTTCGGTGTCCATATTGAACTCACTGGGGCAACAAGCCAGTCAGACGCCAGGCCAGCCGAAGCAGATGCCATGCTCTGCGCCCACCACCGGACCCTCGTCCATGGGCTCCCCATCCAGCACACCATCTCAGATGCAGACCCCCTGCGCGGAATCGCCCTCGGCCGCTCTGTTCCAGACCCACCAGCTCAAGGGGGGCTCCGCTTCCAGCAGCCTGAGCCAACTCCAGCAGCCCCCGACGGGATCACCCCCACCCCGTAGCTCAGGGGTGACCCCTGCGGCTCTGAGTCAGGCCCAGCCACCATCCCCCAGCCTGAGCCAGCTCCAGCAGCTCCTGAGCCACTCGCCCGCCCCCGGCCTCCAGCCGTCCTCCTTGGGGTCGTCCTCGCCCGTCTTCACGCAGTTCCGCCAGCCTTCGCCCGGCTTGAGCCAGTTCCACCCCGCCACCAAACCGCCTCAGACACACACTGGTCCCCTTCAGCTCCCCCCGGGCAGCAGCACCCAGTCGGCGGAGCTGAAGCACTTCCTGCACCCGGTGTCAGGCTCTCCCTCGGCCAGTCAAGCGGGCACGGGCTCCCTTCCGTTCTGTCCGAGCCCCCTCCCTCCAGCTGCTTCGGGTTCTCCGTCGGCTCAGTTCCCGGTGCCGCAGAGTGGGAGAGGGCAGCTACCAGGATCCAGGATCCAAGCTCCACCAGAAAAGCCCAGCTACCCGTCGGCCGTGGTGTCACCGCTCCAGCAGCATCCAAGCACACCGTGCTACTCCCCCGGTGCTCTGAGCCCTCCGGTTCAAAGTCCAGTGACTAAAAGGACATTTCACTGCGGCTCCTCTGAGGCATCAGGCTCCCGCACGTCTCTCCTGACACCACAGACCCCTCCGGCCGTTCAGCAGATCATCACTCTCAAAAGCACGCCACCGCTGCCAGTCGGACGCTTGACACAGGACCTTAAGGGGATCTCTGCCTCCCAGCCATCCTTGCCACAAGAGTTGGCTCAAGCAGCACATCAGAGCAGCCCTTCCTCAGGCAGAGAATCTGCTGGCAGCGTGATGAGTTTTACAAGGCCCAGGCGGCTGAGCAAACCGTGCAGCTCCATCCCTGAGCGTATGACTCTACCAAGGCAGATGTCATCAGGTTGTTTACCTCAGTCACAAGGACATGTACTTGGCACATTTTACCCAACTACGTTATCTAAGGACGAGACTGGTCCTCAGAAGGGATCAGTAACCTTTGGTTCTGATTTGGAACCTGTTCGGTCGAAGCTCCCTTCCAATTTGTGAGGTTATATGAACAGGTCACGAGTAATCAAATTTATTATATATATATATATAAAATTCTCTTTACTTCTGTATAACTGTGATTTTTTTTAGATAACCAGTTATTCTAGAGCTATAGTTTTGTGTCGCATTATTTTATAAATTTTCATACGAAGGGAACTGTGTAAATTACTGCAGATAAATATAGTATGGCCTCTTTCGCAGTATTAGAACTAATAGCAAAATGGTATAGGGATACTCAAATGTAATTTTTCTTTTAGAAAGAAAACATACTTAATGATGCTTGAAGCTTCATTAAAGGTCAGAAACAATTTAGCACCAACAAGTAGTCCAGTAATGCATCCAACGTCAAGGTTTCAACTCAGGTGAAGCTCAATTGATGCTCTACTCTTCACCAGTCGATGTACATGGGTAGGAGAAACCTTTGCTCTCAGGTACTTAGAGCTGTCAGAATGTTCCAACGTTAATTGATATTTAAAATTGGTGTTAAATAGGGTCAAGGCTGGACGGACCGTGGAACAGTGCAAATGCGTAGGGGCAAGGGTTAAATCAAGTAACATTCAATATAATTTTCAAGCATTAAAGTTGGGTCTTTGAGCTAGAGTAACCTCATTGGCACATCCTTTACACGAAACACTTGCAACCGATTTTTTTCACCTCACATCCCATTTACTCTATTTGCATTTATAAAGCGTCTTTCAACATCTCACAGTGTTTCACCAAAGTGCCATCAAACAGAACTTGACACCAAACTACCCAAGAGGGTATTCAGACAGGTATGTATGTGCTTGGTCCAAAAGCATTATATTCATAAGATGATATGAGACTAATGCAGGAGAGGGCCATTTTACTGATTGACTCCACTCTACTATTCAATAGAATCATGACTTATTTAAGAGTGGTCTTAACCCAACTTTCCAACCTGTCCTCCATGTATCCCTGATTGTTCAAAAATCTTTCTAAGTCGAGCTTTAATGACCCAACTTTGATTGTTCCCTCTCAAAAGGAATTCCAAATGAGAATGATCCTCTGAGAGAAGAAACTGCATCTTAAATGGGAGATGCCATATTTTTAAAACCGTCAATAGACGTGAGGCTGGAACAGCACAGCAGATCAGACAGCATCTGAGGAGCTAGAAAGTCAATGTTTCAGGCTGAAGCCCTTTGAAACCCATCCGCTGGTGGGTGAGACTAGGATTAGGGGACATGGCCTCAAGGTTAGGGGGAGTAGATTGAGGACAAAGATGAGGAGGAACTGCTTTTCCCAGAGAGTAGTGAATCTATGGAATTCTCTGCTCAAGGAAGCAGTAGAGGCAGCGTCATTAAATATATTCAAGACACAATTGCATGGGTTTTTGCAAATTAGGGGATTTAAGGGTTATGTGGATAATGCAGGTAGGAGGAGTTGAGACAATGGATAGATCAGCCATGATCTTAATGAACAGTGGAGCAGGCTCGACGGGCCAAATGGCCTACTCCTGCTTCTATTCCTATGAAACTATGACCTGCTGTGCTTGTTCAGCTTCACGTATATTGACTCTGGCTTCCAACACCTGCAGTTCTTCCTGTCCCCTAGTTTTTGAAAGAGTGCTGAGTTCCAAAGTGGAGTCATCCTCCCAACAGTCAGGGCCCCTTAGAATCAGAATATATTTCTTCAAGATCACCTCTCACTCTTCTAAGCACCAATGAATCAGTACACATACCTCATTTCAGGCCATGATACACTCTGAGTTCCCATTACATATATTTTTGATGAATGTCTTGAAGGAAAAGAGAGACGTTAAGCCATGATCTTTCCCCAGCAACTGATATTGAAGAAAAACTTGGTAAACCATAACGCAAGTGGAAAATGTTTTAAGCTTACAATGGGAGGAACAAAGACCTTTCGAGATAAATTAAAGCAGAACATGGTTGACGCTGCCAAAGAAGCTGCTAAGAATTCCATCTCGTTCCCCACATGTAAAGAAAACAAGGGCTTCAGAAGCAAATATTTATGTGAATATTCCTTTAGTGAATTGACTTGTGAAATTTTGCAGTGAATGTAGACAGATTATACCAAAAACTCTCCAATTTGGGTTTTAGCACCTTACTAAGTAAGATTTTAAAATATCACATAAACGGCGGACAGGGTTGGCTGGCTAGCACTCTCAATGGTTCAGAAGCTTAATTCATGGCTCATTTTGATGCTGGACTTTATAGCCTGACATGATGTGGGTCTGACCCTCACTGTAGAGTGAGTTAACTCATTGCAGCCAAGAGAGCAGTTCAGGAGTTATAAGCATTATGAGGACCTTGGACCAAGTCAAAGGTCAAAATGGGCAGGCAGACCTTCTACTTGTGACCCTGTTCAACCTGGCATCTACCAGGTGCAGATGGAATGTGAGGAGCACCCAGGTTAGCTGCAAGGATAATATCCTCAAATAGCTCACTTGTGCTCACTGCCTGTGCAGTGAAGATTAGTCAATTTGGTGAGATTCTGGAATTTGGTGAGTGCCTATTGAGCCATTAGAGTGTGCCTTCGTGGGAAAACATTGGAGGGATCAATAATATTCAAAATTATTTATTTAATTGATAATATTCTAACAACCTTTTGTCAGATGTTGCAAAAAATGTCTCTGAACAAGCAATGGGAAATAAAATAAAGACTCATAATCAATATTATCAGAAAAGAATATTTCTTAAAGAATCCCACCCAAGCGATAAATGTAAAAAGATAATTTAGTCTTTCCCCGCTGCACACCAGTAACATTCCTCTTCAATCTCTTCCTATACAGTTGTGAAAGTGTGTTTTTTAAACAGGTTAACTAATTCATTAGAGTAGCACAGAAAGGAATCAACCAGTGCACAGAAAACATCAAACGATAGTGTGACTGCTAAATCTGGAATCTGACTCCAGAATCATTGTAAGATCTACACACCATCCTAATGCCACAGGTAAGCAGGTTGGATGAGCGAAGAAGACAATGATTAGAGCTGACAGAACATGATATGCCGCCAACTTGTCGAATCGAGAATGAGAAGTGAAAGATTAAGTTATCTATTTTGTTGGGATTTTTTTCCCCATTTTAAGAATGGGAATTATTTTGTTTGCAGGGAGTTTGCTTGTCGATGTCATCAATCTGTGTTAGATGCATGAATGGAGAGCACATGATGTTAATTCTCAAGATACGAGCGTCGCTATCTGGCCTAACATTTATCACTTAGCCTTGGTTGGACCATCATGCAATTAACTGACTTGTGGGCTACTTTAGGGAGTGGTTAAGACTCAACCACATTGGTGTTATGTATGGTCCATATCCCAGGTAAAGACAGCATGTACAATCTCCCTATAAAACATCAATGAATCAGTTGACCTTTATGTCAGATTAGCAGTTAGTTTTATTTCTATTATATAATTTGCAAATATATTTTTAAACAGAATTACAATTTGAACTTATTTTTTCTGAATTTCTAGTCGAGTAACAGAAACAGTACATGACCAGGTCCTACGGTGGCAACTAAAAAGAAGTCAATTTGTCTAGTAAAGAAATACCTTGTAAAATTTGCATATAATAATAATTCTCACTTTGAAGTCATTGTATGTCTGGTGACACATAGCTGTTCTTTCACCATTGATCTCAAGGTAAGACCATGCAGTCCAAGGCTGAGGTGACATTAAGGCTGAAAATGTGTTGCTGGAAAAGCACAGCAGGTCAGGCAGCATCCAAGGAGCAGGAGAATCGACGTTTCAGGCATGAGTCCTTCAGGAAGAAGGACTCATGCCCGAAACGTCGGTTCTCCTGCTCCTTGGATGCTGCCTGACCTGCTGCGCTTTTCCAGCAACACATTTTCAGCTCTGATCTCCAGCATCTGCAGTCCTCACTTTCTCCCTGAGGTGACATTACGTTATGCTTGATTTCTCATTCTAGATGACACAGACCTTTTCAAGGCTTGAAAATTGTCATCATCATTTGGAATAAGATATCAAACACAGCATACCAATCTCCAGTTCTGGAGAAGAGTTGCTGTTCTCAAGACATTGGCTCTGCTTTCTCTCCACAGATCCTGCCAGACCGGCTGAATTTATTGAATCATATATTCCCCACAGTGTGAAAAGAGGCCATTCAGCCCATCAAGCCTGCACTAACCCTCCAAAGAGCATTCCATCCAGACCAGCATCCCAACCCTATCCCCTTAACTCAACACTTATCATGGCTGGTCGGCATGGACGGGTTGGACCGAAGGGTCTGTTTCCATGCTGTACATCTCTATGACTATGACTCTATAACCTGCACATCCATGCTGAATTTCTTCAGCCGTTTCTGTTTTAGTTTCATTGTAATTTTCCCTTCATTATTCTTTCACAGCTTGTGAACTTCCCTAGTTAGTCAGCATTAATTCCTTATTTAATTGCCTTTGGGAAGGTAGCAGGAGAAAGTGAGGACTGCAGATGCTGGAGACCAGAGTTGAAAAATGTGGTGCTGGAAAAACACAGCAGGCCAGGCAGCATCCGAGTAGCAAGAGGCATTTCGGGCATAAGCCCTTCTTCAGGAAGGTAGTAGTGAGCTGCCCTCTTGAACTGCTGTCATCCTTGTGGTGTAGAAACATTTCAGTTAGAAAGGAAGATCCTGACCCAAAATGATGGACTGCACGCAACCCAGAGAAAGAAATTCCCAAAGAGATGTCGGGTGTCCCCACTATTTCATCAGACAGTCAAACTTTCACATCAAAAACAATCATTGGACAAGTCCGTCAAACATCATTAACTAACTAAAAGCAAAATACAATGGATGCTGGGAATCTGAAGTGAAAACAGAGAATGTTAGAGAAGCTCAACAGGTCTGGCAGCATGTTTGGAAATTGAACAGATCAATCATTTTGAAAGCTTGTGTTTTCAAATAAACCCGTTGGACTATAACCTGGTGTCGTGTGATTTTTGACTTTGTCCATCCCAGTTCAACACCTCTACATTTTGAGTCCAGTATGACTTCTTGGAAAATCAATCAGAGTTAACAGTTCGGGTCAAGAATGTCTGAGGAGGGGTGACTCGAGCCAAGACATTAACTCTCATTTTTGTCCACAGATGCTGCCAGACCTGCTGAGCTTTTCCAGCAAAACTTTGTTTTCTTTCTGTTTTACTGCATCCTCAAATCTTTTGGTTTTTAAGAAGAGTTGTAACAGAGTCAAAGCTCTCTCCACAGATCCTGTCAAACCTACTGAGTTTCTCCAGCACCCTCTGGTTTTATATCATTAACCAACTATTCTGATTTGAACTGAATAGCTTCCCTGTGTCATACTTGAGGAATTGGTATGACAATGCATTGGGCAATGCATTCCATGAATTCAGCAAGTCTGGCAAGATCTGTGGAGAGAAAGCACAGCCAACATCTCAAGTCCAGCAATCCAACTTGCCATAATTCAAGTTCTCCAGTCCAAAATGCTTACGATCAAGTCATTTCCAGATAGCATAATTTTCTGGATTACAGAATGTTAGAATGCCTAAATACATGCATGCAAACTGGAAAACACCGCTGATGTAACTACTTGCCTGAAACATAAAACAGTGACAAGATTCAAAACTGTTTAATGCAAATTGTGTTGTCCATTCAGGAATATATCGCTGGTGCTTTGCTTGTTTGTTAAAAAAATACATAGTCATAGACCATACAGCAAGGAAATAGACTGTTTGATCCAACCAATCCATGCTGCTCAAAATCCAAAACTAAACTAGTCCCACCTTCCTGCTGTTGACCCATACCCATGCAAAACTTTCCTGTTCATGAACTTATCTTAAACGCTGTAATTGTCCCCACATCCTCAGGAAGTTCATTCCATATGCAAACCACCCTCTGTGTAAAATATTTGCCCCTCATGTCTTTTTAAATCTCTCTCCTCTCACCTTAAAAATCTACCCCTTAGTCTTGAAATCTCCCATCCTAGGGAAAAGACACCCATTACTAAGGCCATCTAAAGGGTTATTTTATAAACCTCTGTAAGGTACCTCTCACGTCCTATGCTCCAGTGAAATAAGTCCCAGCCTATCCAACTGTCCTTTATAACTCAATCCTTCCATGCCTGGCATCATAATAATAATATCCTTCCTATAACATATAAATGAACATAAATAATAACAATGAAAGAGAAAAAGTAAATCTTTGCAAAAACTGGCTCTGATTAAATATATTTAAAACTACTTCAGTGCTTCTAAAGCAATTAATGAGGTGATAAACCCATTGTAGAAAAAACAAAACATGATGTTTCTTAAAATTTCTGAAGTTTCTTTGAACTTAAGCCCCCTTTTCCATAAATCGTCTAATTTCCCCAGAATTCTAAAGAACTTCACACCAAAAAAGAAAACAATGAATAGGCTCCATGAGAATAGCTGCCATCGCCGAACTAAGAGGTAAAATCAATTATAAAACAGTAACAAAAATGATTTGCCTTATCCAAGTGTTGTGTCTTTCATTTATCCACTCTCAAAAATACTGTGCGACAATAATGCCAATGACATTGAGGTGTTTCCACACGCTGCTTCACTACAACAATAGTTTTTGACATGCTTCAAACATATACTTTTAAAAATACTATGCCCCACAGTTAGAAGGAGGTAAATGTTCATTATCATTCCTGAGACCATGCCTTTTTGATTTTTTGGCAGTGCATGATCAATCAAGTGACAAATCCACAAGTTGCTCAAACAATCTCCACACAACTGTTGTTTTTGAACACTATGTTTCTGGATGGTAGAAAGTCTACTGTCTATTCAGAACAACCATAAGAAGGGAAATAGCCAGTTGGAAAGAGCTGGTCTACATGTATACATTATTCAAAAATTCTTTTGTGAGATTGGGGTATCAGTGACAAGGCTGGCATCCCCAATTGCCCTTGAACTGAGTGGCTTCCTGGGTTGCATTTGAGAGCAAAAGGGCACAAGACACAGCTGTGGGTCTAAAGTCATGTGTAAGCCGGACGAAGCTAAGGAAGATACATTTCATAGTCATAGAGATGTACAGCACAGAAACAGGCCCTTAGGTCCAACTCCTGTCCATGCCGACCAGATATTCTAAATCAACCTAGTCCCATTTGCCAGGATTTGGCCCATATCCCTCCAAATCCTTCCTATTCATACACCCATCCAGATGATTTTTAAATGTTGTAATTGTACCAACCTCCATCACTTTCTCTGGCAGCTTATTACATATACAAACCACTCTCTACCCCTTAGGTCCCTTTCAAAACTGTCCCCTCTCACCTTAAACCTTTGCCCTCTTGTTTTGGTCTCCCCAACTCTGGAGAAAATACCTTGACTATTCATCCTGTCCATGCCTCTCATAATTTTATACACTTCTATAAGGTTCCCCCCTCAGCCCCTGACATTCCGGGGAAAACAGCCCCAGCCCATTCAGCCTCTCCCTATAGCTCAAACCCTCCAATCCTGGTAACATCCCTTTCCTATAAGGTATTCATAAACCAGATGGGGTGTTATTGTTTTGGCAAATGATGATTGTTTTATACTTAACATTACTAGCTTCCAATCTATATTGAATTGAGTTCAAACTTCATTAGCTGCCAATATAGGACTTGAATCAGTGCCTCTAAAGTGTTATCCTGTGCCCCAGGAGTCCTAGCCAAAAGGGATGACCACTATCTCCTTGCATGCAGCTCAAGAAGGATGTTTCAAAGTCAAATGTATTTTTTCCATCAAATTACATGTGATATTGCTCACAGTGAGTCAGCCCAATTCTGGATTTTGTCCAGATCTTGTTGCATTTGAAAATGGACTACTTCAGTATCTGAGGATGGTTTCAGGTGGATTGCACTGTGTGGTTGGTTGAGTTTACAACCCGAGAGGAATTGTTAAGATGAATATATTTTGAAAAAATTTTTTTTTAATAAGTGGTTTATTTGACCCTGCTTTGCAGTAAAATCCTACCATTACCTTTATGAGAGTGCTTTTGTGGTGCATTGATAGTGTCCCTCCCTCTGGGCCAGGAGGTCTGGCTTCAAGTCTCTCCTCCTCTAGAAGTGTGCTATAACATGTCAGAGCCAGATGATTTAAAAATATCTGTTTTTTATGAGGATAATGATGGTTTTTGAGTTCCAAATTTCAGTGTGGCACCAAGATAGAAAATAAACCTATTGTTGTTAAAGGTTATAAATTTATTCCTCGTGAAGATGTATTAAGTCAAACTCCCTTCTTCACTTGTCTCATAATTAGCTTGTGATGACAAAACAGGTCCAACTTGAATTTATGAATTGATGGAATAGTTGTTATTTAGGGTAAATACAGAGAATGCAAGGTGCTACTTCTTGGAAAAATTTGATTTTCTCAGGAGAGAGCACGATAGCAATATCAGGGAGCCCAGCTTTGCTTGATGTGATCACGGAACTGTCTCAATTATAACAAAGGGAGAGTAGTGGGTTGATACACTTTCAAGTTAATTTGTATGGTCACCAAAGTAAAACAACAGTATTGGTAAAGGGTATCTAGGAGATTTTAATGAGTTTCAGGGAGTAGGGAAGGAGGTAACATAAGGGTCTGTTACTCAATACATAGTGACAAATATTAAAGTCAAAGAGTGGGGTGCTGGCAAAGCATAGCTGGTCAGGCAGCATCCGAGGAGTTGACGTTTTGGGCATAAGCCCTTCATCAGGTTGCTCCTCGGATGCTGCCTGACTGGCTGTGCTTTTCCAGCACCACACTCTTCAACTCTGATCTCCATCTGCAGTCCGCACTTTCTCCTAGTGACAAGGGTTAAGTATGCAGTAAAATCAAACAAATTAAAAGGCTTCATGGTGGGTGCATTTTCCCTTCCTTATATCCAGTGGAAGTTTGATATCCCACGCAACGAAGAACAACTCACACAGCCTCAGAAACCTACATACATCAGCCTCACTGTCTTCATGTGCTCAGCCCTTACCTCATGTTGCTGGTCATCGTAGTTGTGGTGGGGAACACTTATGATTAAAAAAGAGAAATTGCTCCATTTCCAAGTAACCAATTCTCTTAACCATGTCCCGCAATCTCCTGTGCACCAACAATCACAGTTCCAGATCCAGTCTGATCTCAGGGAGGAAAAAAACAGAAATACAGTCCACTGATCCGAATTAAAAAAAATACTACTTCCTCCAAAATGAATGAAAGGGTCATGGAAGTGAAATTAGAAAGGTCTTTGTGGAAGGGGTTAGCATTTGGCACAATAGACAGGTGTAAGTGGCTGGGTCATCTTGTTTTGTAGGTAATTATAGTGTAAAAGTCTACTGCTGGCCTCAGTGTTATAAATACAGCGGTCCACAATTAACAAATGCTCATTCTTACAGGCACGATCTCATACAGGGATGTCATTTTAAAGACCTGACATACAAACATTCCTGTCCTTATGAATGGTTCCTTTACATTGTGTTCCATCTTGCGTACAAATTGATTTGCAAATGGACTGCAGAATGCAACACATTTGCAACCCAAGGACTGCCTATACTGTAAGAGGTCATTACATATCATGACAACTTGCAAATGTTGATCCCTGCTATTCACTTGACCCTTCGACAATCTGCAACCATTCTGTATTCTATCAGGTTTACAACGACAAGACAGCACCACAGGAGATCCATGGAAAAGCAATGTTCTAAAATGGTCCTAATCATACAAGAACATGTGTTGTACAGATTAGATACAACTTGATATGAGCAATGGAAGTTAATTGTGCCTCTGGTGTTTAGGATCATATAACTATAGTCACTGAATAGTTCATTTTGCACATTCAAGTGTCCTTCAACATGTTTCCTCAATTTGTTGTGCAATTTACTCTTTTTTTTCCTGAATACGCAGGTCAGGAATATATTAATATTTAAGGCAGGAACAAATTATAAAGTAATTTGCAGCAAAATAGCTGGACTCACAATCACGATGCTGATATTCTGATTGTCTAATGAATTCCTTCTACACCAACTTAAGAAATAAGAGCAGGAGGAGGCCATTTGGTCTGCTCTACCATTCTTCAAATCTGCTTTCCTGCCTAGCTTCTGCAACCCTTGGCATGCTCAAAAATTGAACAATTTGGGTAACTGTTTGATGTTATTTTTATTTTCTATTAAAAACGCACTTAGAAGGTGTGCACTAAGCTCTCCTACTTTAAACCAGTGACTGGCCATCCCTCCAGCCTAGGGATGTTAGCACAAGAGTAGGGAGGCAGTGTTCGGAGAGTTGAACGTCCATTTCTAATCACATTCTAGAATCCGCGGGGAATATTGATGTATGGACATCAGATGAGTTGCGAATGGGACTCCATTGTGACTCCCTCCAGGCAACTTGGTGGGGTGGGGGGCATTGTGACTCAGTGGTTAGCACTGCTGCCTCACAGCACTAGTGATCCGGGTTCAAATTACCCTCAGTTGACTGTGTGGAGTTTTCACATTTTCTGCTTGGGTTTCCTCGAGGTGCTCTGGTTTCTTTCCACAGTCCAAAGATGTGCGGGTTGGATGGATTGGACAAGGGAAATACAATTGCAGGAATAGGGGGGCGTCTGGGTAGGAAGCTCTTCAGAGAATCAGTGTGAACTTGATGGGCTGAATGGCTTGTAGAGTTTCTATGATTCTCAGAAAATTGCCCAGCTCAATTCAAGAATGAAGGACTCCCTGTGTGAAGTACCAGATGATGGCTAACAGTCTTGGATGTAACCACAATAAATCATCACTGTCTTCAGGTGGAGGAGCTGAACTCTTTTACAGAATATTTTTGGATTGCATTGAGATCAGTTGACAAACTACCTGCCAATTGTTACATTTCTAACTTACAATATTTCATAGAACCCATAGCGTATAGGGTTGCAATTCCATTCATTACACCCTTGCTAGAGCATCATGTCTGCTTCTCTGACATTCAGTAGGAGATGAACAAAGATTTCCTCTTCGTTTTCCCTTAGAAGACTGAAACCATTGTTTTCAGTCTTCTGCATCAAACTCCATTCCCTAGCTATTGACTTCATTCCTCTCTGTGGAGAGGTTTTGCCAGTCTGCTCACAACTTTGGAGTCACATCCCAGAAGGAACAACACAGTAAAACTTGCAAATAATGTATATGGTCCAACTCATTTTGTACACTTTAAAATGGAGCTGCTAAACTTCCAGTGTATGCATTTTAAAAGATTTCTGTTTTTCTTTCACTGTTTTTTCCCTCTGGTCTTTGATCCTGATATGAGCTTCCTAACTCAATTTTCTGGTATCACTATGACTGTCTATTTTCATCTCTGTTATATCATCAATATCACCTCTGTTATGTCATCAACACAATCTCTGTCTCAGCTCGTCTCTAGCGGAAGTCCTCCTTCATGCCTTCATTATCCTTGGGCTGGACTATTCCAATGCATTCCCAACTAATGTCCGACTTTCTACAAACTTTAAATTTGAGATTATCCTAAACCTTGCTGCCTGTATCTTAACTTGTTGAAATCCTATTCCCTTCACCCATGTGCATGCTGATCTACATCGGTTCCTGGTCAAACAACATTTTGATTTCAGGATTCTCATCTTTGTCTGCAAATCCTTTCATAATCTCCCACTTCCTTATCTCTGTAATCATTCCCAGTCTCACAATCCCCCAAGATACCTACACTCCTCCAACTATAGCTTGTTGTAAGACTTTGATTTTAATTGATTTGATTTGTTGTTGTCGCATGTACCAAGATACAGTGAAAATTGTTGTTTTGTCTGCTAACCAGACAAATCATACTTTACATGAGTACATCAGGATAATAGAACAGAATGCTGAAAATAGTGTTACAGCTACAGAGAAGGTTCAGAGAAGGATCAACACTAATATATGAGAGGACAGTTCATAAGTCTGATAACAGCTGGGAAGAAGCTGTTCCTAAATCTGTTAGCACGTGTTTTCAAACTTTTGCATCTTCTGCCCCATGTTAGAGGGTGGAAGCAGTATAACTGGGGTGGGGAGGGGTCTTTGATTATGTTGGTTGCTTTCTCAAGTTAGCAGGAAATGTAGGTGGAATTAATGGATGGAGTCTGGTTTGCGTGAATGACTGGGTTGCATTCATAACTCTCTGTAATTTCTTGTGTTCTTGGGCAGAGCAGTTGCGATACCATAGGATGCTTCCTATGGTACATCTATAAAAATTGGTAAGAGTGATTGTGGACATGCCGAATTTCCTTGGATTTCTTGCTGTGCTTCCGGTGAAATTCCGGCATTGGAATAGGAGCGATGAAACGTCCTGACCCAGTCGACTGGCTCCCACTGACAATTTCCTCAGGAGCTCAAAACTGAGGGGTGTCTTTTATCCTCTTCAGTCTTTCTCTCCTGTCACAAGCATTCAAAACCCAAGCTGAGTTTCATTTAATGCTACACCATGATTTGCCTCACACACGGACATCTTAATTTACCTCAACATTCACCTTTTCATCCTCAGTGGCAAATGAACAGCTTGAGCTTCCCATTGAGATTTTCTCATCAACAAATACACATTACTGTACAATACGTTCCATGTGTGGTTAGGTAGAAGAATAATTAGATACATCTTTTTTTCAGAAAAAGCTTAATGAGCAAATTGACTTATACAGTATTTTGAAATATTGTTCAAATATTGATAAAGTTACTAATGTTATAAAATGCTTTTCTTTTTTTAAAATGTAAATAACACAGTCAACATTTGGCAAAGCTTTCTTTTGGAATATGAAAAATAAATTATGAAGAGGATACTTTATACGGCTTTTGCAAAGAAGACACCAACTGTTTAAGTTATAGCAGGCACTGTAATATTATATTCTAAAATATCTTTTAGAAACCCAGAGGCTGTGGCACAACAAGTTACATGTCTGATTACGAATCCATAATTTGGAGGCTTGACTCTTAGGGGCAGCTCAGTGGCTCAGTGGTTAGCACTGCTGCCTCACAGCGCCAGAGACCCAGGGTCGATTCCAGCCTCGGGTAACTGTCTGTTGAGTTTGTATGTTCTCCCCATTTCTGCCGTGTGCTCCAGTTTCCTCTCACAGTCCAAAGATGTGCAGGTCAGGTGAATTGGCCATGCTAAATTGCCCGTAGTGTTAGGTGAAGAGGTAAATGTAGGAGTATGGGTCTGGGTGCTATACGCTTTGGCGGGTCGGTGTGGACTTATTGGGCCAAAGGGCCTGTTTCCACACTGTAAGTAATCTAATCTAATCTAATCTAATCTAAACTGCCCAGAGTGTTAGGTGTATTGGTCAGAGGAAAATTGGTCTGAGTGGGTTACTCTTGGGAGGGTCGGTGTGGACTTGTTGGGCCGAAGGGCCTGTTTCCACACTGTCGGGAATCTAATCTTCAAAGAAAGGTGTTAGATCTTATGAACAAAAGTTCATTGCAAAGCTGCTGTCACATTTTCCCTCCTGTCACATCTTCCTCTTTCATTGCAAATACTTCCATCAAGGAGATTAGTTTCAGTGAGATACAATATGAAAGATAAATGCTGGATGGGTAATGTTTAATCACAAAACTCTTCAAAATGCAAGACACCACCAAGAATGAGAGATGGCTAGGAATAAATGCTGGCTGTGTGGTATCTCCTGATCATTTGCTGTAGCTTTGGTGAAAGATTCGCAGAAACGTGGAAAATAAGAATAGAAGTAGGCCATTCAGCCCTTTGAGTCTGGTCTGCCCATGTCCATTTCCCTTTACTCCCCTGGCTGACCATCCAACTCAGTACCCTGTTCCATTTTTACCCATTAGCCTTTGATCCCTTTAACGCTAAGATCTGTATCTAACTCTCTCTTGAAAACATTCAATGTTTTGACCTCAACCACTTTCTGTGGCAGAGAATTTCTTAGGGTCCCCACTCTCTGGGTGAGCAAATTTCTCTCAGTCCTAAATGACCTACCCCATATCCTTCAACTGTGACCCCTGATTCTGGACTCCCTGGTCATTGGGAATATCCTTTCTGCATTTTCCCTGTGTGGTTCTGTTAAAATTTTATAGGAAATCCTGCCACACCCCCATTCTTCTCATCTCCAGTGAACATCATCCTAACCTATCTAGTCTCTCTTCATAAGTCATTGCTGCCTTCTTCGGAATCAGTCTGATAAACCTCTGTTGCACTCCGTCTATCGCCAGACCGTCCTTCCTCAGAGAAGGAGACCAAATCCACAGACAGTTCTGGGAACTCCAAAAGTAGCATAAATGCTCATCGTGTTGATTCTTCAGATTCAATCAAAGGCCCATCAGGGAATTCAGCCCTGTGATCTTTGGGCTTACATTTAACCTATTTCATTTCATGTTTTAAAGCAACATAGAGGATATGTCTATGTCCTGGTTGCCTATTGGTGGAGCTGAGTTCCTCTTACCGTCACTACAAACTTGGCTCATTCAGGATTCAACGCCATCCCCTCTCTTCCTCCACAAAGTAAACACAAGTACTAGACATTAAAAGGCAGGGCAGTCTCAGTTTCCAAAGGGCAACTGAAATCATCATTGAAACAATTACATGGTTTATCCGAATGGGTTTGTCTCTCTATGGGAGTGTGCATTCAGGCATGTCTCACACACTAGTGTGATACAGAACAAGCTCAATCTGCAAAGGACACAGCTACAGAGTCATCTGGTTCATCAGCTGTAACAGTGATCATCAGGGATATCCGAGTGACACTAAGGAATCTCGTTGTGGCCCTTTGTAAAACGTTAACAAACAACCTTCATTAGAAGCAACAGTAGGCCGATACCCATTGTGTTGTAGCTCTGTAATATGTTCCTAGCCATCCACTATTGTCAGTCTTTCTCTGACTGTTAAGGATTATTGATCAAGAACAGCATTCCATTTGAACTAATGATAAACTTGATAACTGCATTTCAAGACAGAAATATGAACAGAGAAGAGAGATGAGAAACTAAAAGTATGCTTTTCAGTAAGGCTGGGATTAATTTTACTTTATTGTAAGTCAAATAGATGTATTTATATTGACAGATATACCTGACAGTATTAGAATTTTTTTTAGAACTTTTCAAATCAACTATGACCAGCTTCCTTCCATTATCAAAAAAACTGTGGTATTGTTTAGCCACAAGATTTCCACTGTGGATGTTAGTGCACAATGGGGAGGCAGAGATAGTTACATGAAGCCTTTACATACATGCACATTCTGCCATTTTAGTTCCTACTGTGTATTTTTCAAAGGGAATTAAATCCATCTGTCTTCTTGTTTCATCAACCTAGCCTCTAATACATTCTCTCTAAAAGTGCACCAGCCATCAGATTTGGGGAAGGCCAGGCAGAGTTAAAGGTAGTGCAGCTTTAATACCCACCTCACTCGTTTCTATTTACTTATTGAATGTAGAATAAAACATACTTGGAAAATAAGCAAATGTAAATACCTAGCTCATTTGCTACAATAAACATGAAAATAAAATGTGCGCAAAAGTGACTCATTGTATTTCTGGACAGCCAGTGGAAGTTAAAGAAGAATGGTATTTCTCTGTGAGGAAGGAAGGGGAAAATCAGTGAACGTGAGAGCGTGTGGCATAGAGAGTGTTAGTGAATGTGTCTGTGTGTGAGAGAGAAATGGAGAGTCATAGAATCCCGACAGAGTGGAAACAGGCTATTCTGCCAATCAAGTCCACACCAATCCTTTGAAGACCATCCATTTACCAAAGCTAACCCACCTAGTCTGCACATCCCTGGACACTATGAGAAATTTAGCTGGGTCAATCCATCTAACCTGAACATCTTTGAACTGCTTGAACAAAATCAGCTCTCCCAAAGGAAACCCACACAGACACAGGGAGAATGTACAAACTTCACACAGCCAGACACTCAAGAGTGGAATTGAACCCAGGTCCCTGGTGCTGTGAGGTAGGAGTGCTAATCATTGAGCCACTGTACTGCCTGAGACTGCTTGTGAGAAATAGTGTGTGAATGTGTGAACTTGAAGGATAAAGAGTTTTAGTGAATGTGTGTAAAAGATATAGATTGTGAGTGTATGTATGAGATAGTGTGTGTGTTTGTGTGTGTGAGAGAGAGATAGAGAGAGAAGAGAATGTGAGTGAATGTGTATGTGAGAGAGATAGGAATAAATGTGAGAGCATGTAAGTGAATGTGTGTCTGAGAGAGATTGAGTGAATGGGTGAGAAAGAGGGAGCAATTGTGTGCATGTGATAGAGAGTGTAAGTGAACATATGTGCATGAGATGGAAAATGTAAGTCAATGTGTGTGGGGTATAGAAATTGCAACTGAATTGTATGTGAGATACAGAGTGTGAGTGAATGTGTGTATGAGTGAATGCATGAATGAAAGCGTATATGAGATACAGACTCTGAGGGAATGTGTGGGTGTACATATGAGCATGTGTGTGACTGTGAATAGAGAGGTTGTTTTAATGTTTGCGTGAAATATAGAAGTGAGACATAGTTTGACCCTGAGATTAGTTCGTGAGGCATGTTTCATGGAAGAGGACTCTGTGTCACCATGAAGCCTGGAAGGAATTTCAATGTATCAGTATACTTTTCCACCTTTGAGGTAGCTATTAATTTTATGGCTGTCCATAAGTGATGTGGACCCATACACTGCCTTTCCTATACCAGCATTTAAAAGCCAAATCAAATGTGGAATTTGGAGGAATTTAGAGCTTTTACATAAAGATGCACAATTGCAGAAAATGAAGGCTTAAAGAATGTTTAATTATTCCTCTTTCATAGAACCCCAACAGTGCAGAAAGAGGTTGTTCAGCCCACCACATCTGTAACAACTGTCCAAAGCAGCATCCCAACATTACCAGGGCTAACAATTACGATGCGATTAGGCAAGATTTAGGAAGCATAGGATGGAGAAGGAAATTGCAGGGGATAAGCACATTAGAAATGTGGAGCTTATTCAAGGAAAAGCTACTGTGTGTCCTAGGTAAGTATGTACCTGTCAGGCATGGAGGAAGCTGTAGAGCGCGGGAGCCGTGGTTTACGAAAGGAATGGAACCTCTGGTCAAAAGGAAGAAGAAGGCTTATGTTAGGGTGAGATGTGAAGGCTCAGTTAGGGTGCTTGAGGGTTACAAGGTAGCCAGGAAAGACCTAAAGAGAGAGCTCAGAAGAGCCAGGAGAAGACATGAGAATTTGTTGGTGGATAGGATCAGGGTAAACCCTAAGGCTTTCTATAGGTGTTTAAGAAATAAAAGAATGACGAGAGTAAGATTAGGGCCAATCAAGGATAGTAATGGGAAGTTGTGTGTGGAGTCAGGGGAGATAGGGGAAACACTAAATGAATATTTTTCAACAGTATTCACTCTAGAAACGACAATGTTGTCGAGGAGATTACTGAGATACAGGCATCTAGACTAGGTGTGATTGAGGTTCACAAGGAGGCAGTATTAGAAATCCTGCAGAGTGTGAAAATAGATAAGTCCCCTGGGCCGGATGGGATTTATCCTAGGATCCTCTGGGAAGCCAGGGAGGAGATTGCCGAGCCTTTGGCATTGATCTTTAAATCGTCATTGTCTACAGGAATAGTGCCAGAAAACTGGAGGATAGCAAATGTGGTTCCCCTGTTCAAGAAGGGGAGTAGAGACAACCCTGGTAATTATAGACCAGTGAGCCTTACTTCAGGTGTTGGTAAAGTGTTGGAAAAGATTATAAGAGATAGGATTTATAATCATCTAGAAAAGAGTAATTTGATTAGGGATAGTCAGCATGGTTTTGTGAAGGGTAGGTCGTGCCTCACAAACCTTATTGAGTTCTTTGAGAATGTGACCAAACAGGTAGATGAGAGTAAACCGGTTGATGTGGTGTATATGGGTCTCAGCAAGGCGTTCGATAAGGTTCCCCACAGTAGGCTATTGTACAAAATGCAGAGGAATGGGATTGTGGGAGATATAGCTGTTTGGATCAATAATTGGCTTGCTGAAAGAAGACAGAGGGTGATGGTTGATGGGAAATGTTCATCCTGGAGTCCAGTTACCAGTGGTGTACCACAAGGGTCAGTGTTGGGTCCACTGCTGTTCGTCATTTTTATAAATGACCTGGATGAGGCAGTACACCACCAATTTTGGTATTACCAGAAACTTACTAACCATACTTTTGATCTTCTAATCCTAGCCATTTACATAAATGACAAGCAAAAGCAGACCCAGCACCAATCCCTGTGGAACTGTTGGTCACACCCTTTCAACAATACACTCTGCCTCCTGCCGTTAAGCCTATTTTGTATCCAATTAGCAGCTCACCCTGAATCCCATGTGACCTACCTTTATTAATTAGTCTACCATGCGGAACCTTGTCAAGGGCTTCACTAAGTCCAAGTAAACAATGTCTACTGCTCTGCCCTCATTGATCTTTATGATTATTTTCTCAAAAAACTCAATCAAGTTTGTGATGTTATGAACTAGGCCAGACCACTCCAAACATTCTTAAGCAGGCAGCCCAGACCATAACTTTGGAGATTGTTTTGTTAATTGTACAGTGAAAATTACCTGGAGTAAGATAGTTAGGTTGATTACTAGATTTTGAAACAGGCAAAAGTTTATTCACAAAATTACCAAATAAACACAAAGAACAGAATAAAGAACTCCTAAGGGGTGATAGATATAGTACAGATGTCAGAGGTAGTTTCTTTACTCAGAGAGTAGTAAGGGTATGGAATGCTTTGCCTGCAACAGTAGTAGATTCGCCAACTTTAAGTACATTTAAGTCGTCATTGGACAAGCATATGGATGTACATGGAGTAGTGTAGGTTAGATAGGCTTCAGATTGGAATGACAAGTTGGCACAACATCGAGGGCCGAAGGGCCTGTACTGTGCTGTAATGTTGTATGTTCTATGTTTTATAACACACTTAACCTCTTCAACACAGCCAATCCACCTAAACCGCACATCTCTGGACTGTGGAAGAAAACTGGAGCACCCAGGGGAAACCCATGCAGACATGGGGAAAATGTGCCAACTCCAGTCACCTGAGGGTGGAGTCAAACTCAGGTCCCTGGCACTGTGAGGCTGCCTTAATAATCACTGAGCGATCATGACACTGCTCAATGCTTCTCTGGGAGCTGCATAGAGGCAGAAAGAGATACTATCTCCCTGCAATATGCCGGTGGGAAGAAACTGGAGCTTCTGTTCACCATGCTGGATGCAGAGCTTAAGCACTGTTCTCCTGCAATAGGCAATTTGAGTGACACTGACACCATATGCTCACCCAAAAGACCATAAGGTACTTGGTGAGGGTTATTACCATTGGTGAGTTGTCAGACTGCATAGGGATCAGGGTGGGTGGGTCTGGTAGATGGGGGTGTGCAGATATGCATAGATACATATATACGAGTGAATATGAAGAGTGATGTGATGTGGCTGACTTGACAAAGCACCGTGAGGTCAGACAAATGATATGTATAGCAGGTTATATGCAAGTGTACAAGTGTGCTCACTTTTCCTGACCTGGTAAGCTCATTAACATGCTTCAGCCCTACATCCAGAATGGTGAATTCAGCTCCAGCTTCTTATCACTGGAACTACCTTCAGCTTTAGCTTTCTGGTGCCACCTGTAGGTTTCCCTCTCATATTGCAGGGAGACGGTATCTCTTTCCACCTCTTCGCAGCTCCCAGTTTAGAGGGGTGGTCTGGACTCGATGGGCTGAATGGTCTCTTTCCGTACTGGAGGGATTCCATGATTTTGTGATTCTATTTGCCTTGCAATTAAGGATATCATTCTGTTTCCCTTCCTAATAATTTGCTCTGTCTGCTGGATCCACTGGGCCAGCACCTTGCTGCTTGGTTATGTTGCGCAGAGTCCATGAATCCATTGTCAATTGTCGAGAAAAACCCATCTGGTTCCTTTTGTGGAAAAACACTGCCATCCTTACTTGGTCTGGCCTACATGTGACTCCAGACCCACAGTGATGTGGCTCACTCTTTATTTTCTGACATCTTCGTCTGTGAATGAATAAAAATGAAATAGTAGGAAGCCATAGCTCTGCAAAAAAAAAACCCATTTAGTGAAGACTGAAGGTCACTCCAGAACAACGAGAGTCCTGAAGCAGATCTTGTGCAGGCCAATTGTTTATCCAATTGCATTTCCTGTGATCATATGAATTTCACTGTCCTGCTCATGGGTTTCCCTTTGGCATTATTAGCCAGGTTTGTGATCTAACAGCCAGCCCTCATGTTTTGATTTTTGGTTTGCTTTGATTTGATATATTATTGTCATATGTACTGAGATACAGTGACAGGTATTGTTTTGCATGCTACCTCGGCAAATCATACCTTACATTGGTGCATCAGCGTAATAGAACAGAATGCAGAATATAGTATTACAGCTACAGAGAGAAAGGTCAACTCTAATAGATGAGAGATCTGTTCATAAATCTGATAACAATGGGGAAGAAGCTGTTCTTGAATCTGTTGGCACAGTCCATAGGGACCTGACCTGCTATAGGATAAATGCATCCTGGAAATTCCTGGCACATGTCCATAGAATGCTTTTTTCCTTGTATTTGCACAATGGCTGCATATTGAAGGATGAGCAGTCAATGCCATGCTACACCTGTGGAAAACCAAACAAAGTTACCCACCAGAGACCAGCCATTCTAACCAGCGTCACCACAAGCAAAGTTCATATCATTCTCAATTCTGAACAAACCAGCAGCCCCTGTCTTATGTAGTTCTTCAAATCCTGGAAATATTCTCTCGCAGAGCCCTGGAAGAATCCCAAGCTGAAAAGATTGAGGGTGTGTGGTGACTTACACTAAGAACTAGTATCACACTGTCAACGAGAGCTCGTCTTCTTCTTAGAGAGTGACTTTGTTTTCACAGTCAAGCCTCTGATGAACTGCATATCTGTTCTCTCAATGTTGTTACTCTCACCTTTTGTTTTGCTTCTCTCCCTCACTCTCTGTTCTCCCCTCCCCACTGCTCTCCCCTCTATCTGCTATTTTCATCTCTCTACTGTATGCCCTGGTCTCTATTATTCTGCCCTCTCTACTGCTAGTCTGCCCTCTCTACTGTACTCTCCCTCTCTCTCTCTGCTCTCTCCATTCTCTGTTCTCCCCTCTCTCTGCTTTACTCCCCACTATCAGCTA
>NC_057749.1:6224624-6234363 GCF_004010195.1 Chiloscyllium plagiosum
GTTCTCCCTTCTCTGCCGATCCCCCTCCCTGCTCCCCCTCTCTATATTGACTTGTCTTTAATGTTACTGCCTCTCTCTCTCTGCTCCTCCCCCTGTGGCTGTCCACTGATTGAACTCGCCACATTAGGTTTCATTGCTTCTGACATTCATTTTGCTGAAAATCTGAGCCGTAATCTAGGCCAGGCCTGACCTGAGTCTCAATCTCTCCAAAGTGATCACATGTATTCTGAACAAATCTGTGCTTCGATTGTATGCATTTCCAATGGATCCTTTACATTGTCCTTCTTTTCTCGTTGATTCCAAAGCCAAGTTTCATGAGCCCCAGGAAACAGGTAATTGTGTCATTGAAATTGGACGCAGACTGAAATATCACTGCAATGATTCATAAACTTATGCTGCTAACCTGCCTTTCTAAAGGGGATTACTGGTAACCTGCTGAAAATATGTATGTTCAACTCAAATGTCAATGCGTTGGATTTAGCTTAGTGAGAAGTCACATGACCCCAGGTCATAGTCCACCGGGTTGATTTGAAATCACAAGCTTTTGGAGTGCTGCTCCTTCCTCAGGGTCTGGCGAAGGAACAGTGCTCCAAGGGCTTGAGATTTCAAATAAGCCCGCTGGACTATAACTTAGCGTCTTGTGACTTCTGATTTTATCCACCCCAGTCCAACATCAGCAACTCCGCATATTGAAATTAGCTTGCATGTGAGAGAATAGGAGCGCATCAATGTGTGTGACACAGAGAAAGAGAGAGTGTGTTTCAGTGTATGTTTGAGAGAGCATGTAGAGGGTGTAGACATGTGTGAGCGGCAAGGCAGCATGAACATGTGACAGAGTATGCGTGTGGGAGTTTGCACATGTGAGAGCATATATGTGTGTGCATGAAAGAATATATGTATGCTCTGTCTGTGTGAGAGAGAGAGGGTTTGTATGTATCAAGTGTGTGTGAAGAGAAAATGTGTGTGAGTGCATATGTGTGAGTGAACATAGACATATAGTGTGCATTTGTGAGTCAGAACATACATATGCAATCTATATGTGTTAGAGAAAGAGAACATACATCTGCATGTATGAGTACATTTATGGCACTCATGGGGTGGCTCAGTAGCTAGCACTGCTACCTTACAGCACCAGGGACCCAGGTTCAATTCCATCCTCGGGTGATTGTCTGTGAGGAGTTTGTACATTCTCCCTGTGTCTGCGTGGGTTTCCTTTGGGTGCTCCGGTTTCTTCCCACTGTCCAAAGATGTGCAAGTTAGGGTGGACTGACCATGCTATATTGTTAGGTTAGGTGGTGCAGACATGGGAAATGCAGGGATAGCGGGGGCAGGGGTTGGCCTGGGCCGAGTGGCCTTCAGGAGGTCAGTGTGGACTCAATGAGCTGAATGGCCTGCTTCTGCACTGAAGGGATTCTATGATAATTGCTCAAAGCCACAATTGCTCAGTGTTATGGAGAGGATTGTGTGGTGGATAATTCAACCCTCTTTTCCACAGGCATTTAGAACAAAGGTGAAGAACATTTCTGCCTCTCTCTCTCTTTTAACCAGAAGGTTTCAGCATTTGACTTGAAATAAATAGCAGTATCTTCAACTCCAACAATTATCCTGGCACGTTCACAACTGGGCTCCAAATTGGTCTGAGACTCATCTGCTGAGCATTTTTCAGAATTCCCTGCACTTATTTTAATTTCAGATTTCCAGTTTATTTTGAAATTGATGGAGCTGCTTCCTGATGTGGTTACCTTGGACCTTATTCTTATCTGAGGTGGACGCAGTCATTGGAGCCTGCTTCAGACTTTAATAGGGTTGGTATTTCAAAAAGCCCACGCATCTTACACTGGAGAAGGGGGCCATGTGACTCTGTACTGGTCTTAGATTAGATATTAGAAACAGTGTGGAAACAGGCCCTTCGGCCCAACAAGTCCACACCGACCCGCCGAAGCGCAACCCACCCATTCCCCTACATTTACCCCTTTACCTAACACTACGGGAAATTTAGCATGGCCAATTCACCTGACCTGCACATCTTTGGACTGTGGGAGGAAACCGGAGCACCTGGAGGAAACCCAGGCAGACATGGGGAGAATGTGCAAACTCCACACAGTTAGTCGCCTGAGTCGGGAATTGAACCCGGGTCTCTGGCCCTGTGAGGCAGCAGTGGTAACCACTGTGCCACCGTGCCGCTCCGTCTTTTGAAGGAGCTATCCACAAAACCAATATTGCCTGCCCTTTCCCCTCAGCACGGCATATTTCCTGTCTTCAGGAGACCATCTGTGTGGCAGCTTACATTTTCGGAACATTTTCCTGCTTGGTTTGCAAAGTTGTAAGCACCAATTGAGTTTGATGTCCACTCTGCTGGTGTAGGAGGTTGTCATGCCTAATTTCATTCCCCACTATCCCCACCCTTCCATTACAGCTCTGTTTTGAATCTGAATTACCAATAGATTTTTCAATTACAAATATGCCAACAACAATTATAGTAAATTGATGGGTTTTCAAGTCCAGTTAAAGTCATGCCTATTATCTCCAGCTTATAGTATTCCCTATGGAACTTGGGTTGTCAGTGAGGGAATGGGAATAAATGTCTGCTTTATTGTTTTACTCAGCTCTCACGCCCACCCATTTGTAATTCTTCAAACGATGTCTGCTCAACACAGCCTCAACATCAACACAACGGTTAAGATCTTGCTCCAGGTGAACTTGCATTATAAAATGACGATCTGAAATGTGTTTGCTTGTCTTCATTCTGGGAAATGGGTTCAGGTCTCTGGGCTATCACAACATCATTAGTGGAAGCATCTGCAAAGAAGCCGACCATTTTGAGCATCTCTAACAGGCCCAAGTGGATGCCAAACTCAAACAGTGAGAACAATCTGGAACAAGATGGCACCGATGCAGGGTGACTCTTTGCGAGCGCCCTGCAGTAAATCTTATTATCAAATTTCTCACAATCATTCTGCACTTTTAAAACCTCAATCATTCCTTGCTCTGTTCAATCATCTTATAATCTTTGTGTCTTTTCTGTTATGATCTGCCTATACGGCATGCGAGACAAAACTTTTCACTGTATTAAGGTACATCTGAGAATAATAAACCAAATCAAAGCAAAGAGGAGTGGGTGAAATCCTGAGCATTACACCCACTCATTTCAACATTTACCACCCGGTAAACCTGTGGCTGGGCATGTCAGTCAAATGCTCAGTCACATCAGGATCCACAGTACTGTGAGTGCGAGAGAGTCATCCTTAACCCAAGGGACTGCTTAAGCAGGAGATGAGTTATAATGGCACTCAAATTGTGCCATCCATTCAACAGAATGCTCTGGACTTAAAATCCCAAAAGAAACATGGAATCTGAGCTTCGTGCAGTGAATTCCCAATTGCTAATGTAGCTGGTGGTCCCTGACTTACAATCCCTGTCTTCACAACATTCATACTTCTGAATAAAATCCTGCCTTATTATTCGTCTCAAGGATCCAACAGGCAAACACTTGGTCGTAGTCACAAACAGATAGTTTATACTGCACTGTACCGTGTATTGATACGCGTACAAATTTATTCTGGAATGGAGCCCATTTGTAACCCAGGGACTGCCTCTAGCATTTTTGACTATAGCTTAAATACAATATGTATGAGAGTGGTTCAATTAAAGTGTTTCTGTGAGGGTGAGAAATAGTGTGCGTGTACGAGATAGAGGGATTGTGAGGTATGCCTATTCAAGACAGAGATGAGGAAGATTTTGTTTTCTCTGAGGATAGCTCAATCTATGGAATTCCTTACAGCAGAGGATAGCCAAGGCTGGGTCATCAAGACTGAGATGGATGCATTTTAAATCAGTAAGGAAATCGAGGATTATGTGGAAAATGCAGAAAGGTGAAGTTGAGGATTATCAGTCTGGTCAGGGTCTCATTGAATAGCAGAACAAACCCGATCGACTGAATTAATTACTTTACTCCTAAAGCGTATGAATTGGATGAAAGCAAGTAACAATATATTAGGGGTGGCTCAGTGGTCAGCAGTACTGCTCCACAGCACCAGAGACCCAGGTTTGATTCCCCCCTTCAAGAGACTGTCTGTGTAAAGTTTGCAATGTTGTCCCTGTGTCTGTGTGGGTTTCTTCCAGGTGCTTCCCACAGTCCATAGATGTGCAGGCTAGGTGGATTAGCCAACGGGAAATGCAGGGTTACAGGGATAGGGCAGAGACGTGGGTCTGGGTGGGCTGCTCTTCAGAGGGTTCGGATGGACTGAATAGCCTGCTCCCATACTGTAGGGCTTCTATGTATTTGTGAGAATGAAAATATTCCTGTAGCTTTGCTTACAGAGATTCAGAGGGTTATGGAGGAACAGAAATGTAATCAGCAAATGTAACCTGAAGTAAGTATGATACAGGAAGTTTCTTGATGAAGGGCTTATGCCTGAAAGGTCGATTCTCCTGCTTGTCGTATACTGCCTGACCAGCTGTGCTTTTCCATCAGTAAGTGCCCACTGCGCAAAACTCTTTAAATCTTTTTTTTTGTGTAAATTGGAAAAATTGAAGCAAATATAGTTAGATCATTATTTTTTTCAATGAAATTCTTCCAAAACTACGAGTGATCATTTCGCAGGTCAGTCTAAAAGGAATACTCAAGCACTGAGATAATATTGAGAGGATTTAGTAATGCATTCTATGAAAATGTGGTCTATAAGTAGACTGAAAGCATGCTTCCTACTCCATTTAGATTTGGTTATCTGCTTTGCTGGCTACCAGAAATTATTTTGTTTCCCTCAAATAGATAATAATGATTCTTTCCAGTCGACATCAGGAAACCAGGAGACAGAGCTTCAATTATAGCACTTCATTTCAAGATAGATGCCACTTCACTGAACAAACACACTGTGCTCCCCTCAAGCACCTGATAAGTTTTGACATGCATTGCTGTCAACAACACAGTCTCTCTGGTCCAAAGGTGAGAGATGAGAAGGAACAGACTCCTTCCTGATATTGTTTTGGGCTGAAGACATCAACTTGAGACATGAAATGGTTAGCATTAATTATATTTACCGATCTACATTGGTTGCTGTTTAAGCGACACGTCAATTTAAAGAAAAAATCAACTATAAATAGAGTTGTCACTAGGCTGGCTTTTGTGTTCACCGTCTGCTGAGGTCGGTTTGAACTCATACCCCCTGAATGTTGACCGTGGGCTCTTGGATTACCGGTCTAGTGATAATCCCATTTCACTAGCACCCTGCCTATGAAGGCAGTCCACTGACTCTGCTCTGTCCTTGGGGTGGGGAAGCTGTTAAGGGCAGGTCAATTGTGCCTCCATTTCTGGCCCCGTTTTGAGATCAAGCACCAAATCCACTGCCAAGATCTTCCCGTCCTTTGGTCAGCATTCATGTCCTCTCCACCTCGAGCGTGTTCCCCTAATTCCCACCCTGAGACCCTCATATCACATCCAAACTGAAGTCCAGGACTTCCCCAACCACAACTCCCTGTGGGGATTCTAGGACTACTGAGTTGCCAACCAATCAGATTCTAGAACTACAGAGACAAAAAAAACCTGCAGATGCTGGAATCCAAAGTAGACAAGCAGGAGGCTGAAAGCAGCCAATTAGATTCGAGGACTACAGAGCCGCCAACCAATCAGATTATCTAACAGCTCTCTGAAATTGGACATTCTCCCAGATGGCTGAATTCCATCTTCAGCCAACTAAAATGTTGAATAGTTGTGGGGGAGTTGGGACGTGCTCCTTATTAACTTCTCTCACGAGAGGAAGTCGTTTCTCTCTCTCCTGATCTTACTAACCCCTTCAATCATCTCAAACACCTCAATTTGATTACCTGCTAATCTGCTAATTTACATTCCAAGAAATAATGTACCTCTTGCTGTAAAGTAATGTATCGTCCCAACCTGCTCCAAACAAAAGAACACCAGATCAGGCACTATTACAAGTCTCTATTAAATACCTCAGTAAATATCTCTACCATCTAAAAGGACAACATAGAATATAGAACATTACAGCGCAGTACAGGCCCTTTGACTCTTGGCTGATGATCCAAGAATGAAAGCCAGCATTCGTCGCTATCTTTATTTCACCTTCTGGTCTGCATGTTGTCAATCTTGCTATGTAGTTGGCTCGAGGGAGTGGGAACAACTACATAGTTGCTCCAACTTGTGAAACCAATCTAAAGCCCATTTAACCTATACTATTCCATTATCATCCATATGTTTATCCAATGACTATTTAAATGCCCTTAATGTTGGTGAGTCCACTACTGTCACAGGCAGGGCATTCCACGCCCCTACTACTCTCTGAGTAAAGAACCTACCTCTGACATTTGTCCTATATCTATTACCCCTCAATTTAAAGCTATGTCCCCTTGTGCTAGCCATCACCATCTGAGGAAAAAGGCTCTCACTGTCCACCCTATCTTACCTTCTGATTATCTTATATGTCTCAATTAAGTCACCTCTCAATCTTCTTCTCTCTAACGAAAATAGCCTCAAATTCCTCAGCCTCTCCTCACAAGACCTTCCCTCCATACCAGGCAACATCCTGATAAATCTCCTCTGCACCCTTTCCAATACTTCCACATTGTTCCTACAATGCGGCGACCAGAACTGTATGCAATACTCCAAGTGCAGCCACACCAGACTTTTATACAGCTGCAAAATGACTTCATGGCTCCAAAACGCAATCCCTCTACCAATAAAAGCTAACACACCATACTCCTCCTTAACAACCCTATCAGCGTGGGTGGCAACTTTCGGGGATCTATGCGCACGGACACGGAGATCTCTCTGCTCATCCACTGTCAAGAATCGTACCCTTAGCCCAGTACTCTGCATTCCTGTTACTCCTTCCAAAGTGAATCACCTCACACTTTTCTACATTAAACTCCATTTGCCACCTCTCAGCCCAGCTCTGCAGCTTATCTATGTTCCTCTGTAACCTGCAACATCCTTCCGCACTGTGCACAACTCCACCGACTTTAGAGTCATCCGCAAATTTACTAACCCTTCCACACCCTCATCCACGTAATTTATAAAAATGACAAACAGCAGTGGCCCCAAAACAGATCCTTGCAGTACCCTGCTAGTAACAGCACTCCAAGATAAACATTTCCCCATCAACCGCCACCCTCTGTCTTCTGACAGCTAGTCAATTTCTGATCCAAACCACTAAATAACCCTCAATTCCATGCCTCCATATTTTCTGCAATAGCTTACCATGGGCAACCTTATCAAATGCTTTACTGAAATCCATATACATCACATCAACCTATTTGGTCACCTTCTCAAAGAACTCAATAAGATTTGTGATGCACAACCTACCCTTCACAAATCTGTGTTGACTATCTCTAATTAAATTATTCCTTTCCAGATGATAATACATCTTATCTTTTATAGTCCTTTCCAAACTTTGCCCACACACAAAGTAAGGCTCATTGGTCTGTACTTACTAGAGTTGTCTCTAATCCCCTTCTTGAACAAGGGGACAACATTTGCTATCCTGCAGTCTTCTGGCACTATTCCTGTAGACAATAAAGATCAAAGCCAAAAGCTCTGCAATCTCCTTCCTAACTTCCCAGAGAATCCTAGGATAAATCTCATCTGGCCCAGGGGACTTATCTATTTTCACACTTTCCAGAATCGCTAGCACCTCCTCCTTATGAACCTCAATCCTATCTAGTCTAACAGCCTATATCTCAGTATTCTCCTCGACCACCACTATTCTTTTTCCTGTGTGAATACTGACAACATATATTCTTTTAGCGCCTCTTTTATCTCTTCGGACTCCATGCACAACTGTCCTTGATTGACCCAAATCTTACCCTGATCATTATTTTATTCCTGAAATACCTACAGAAAGCTTTAGGGTTTGCCTTGATCCTAACTGCCAAAGACTTCTGATGTCCCCTCCTGGCTCTTCTTAGCCCTCAAGGAGGGAAGACACATTGGGTCATACCTACCAGCAGGTTCCCATCCAAGTCACACACCATCCTGACTCAGAATCGTATTGTTGTTCCTTTACTGTCACCAGATCAAAATCCTACATCCTTAACAGCGCTGTGAGAGTAACACCACCCCAAGGAATACAATGGTTCAGGAGGCAACTCGTGACCTCTATTTTCTCTGGGGTAATTAGAGATGGGCAATAAACGTTGGACAAGCCAACAGTGTCTATCTTCAATTAATTAATAAAACTAATAACTGGATAAATACAGAAAGAAGAAACTTAGCCACATCACAACTCAATAAATTACATCCATTATGCTCATTTAAGCTATAACTCTGCCTTTGTTGGAAGGGCTATTGTGGATGTAATATGATTTCCAACTATCTGTGGGAGTTAGGGATATCTCTACTCTGTTTAATTATTCCAGTTGCAGCTAAGAGTGACACAGATACTAGACCCTAGTTTTACAGTGGCTGAACTTGTCAAAAGAAATATTCATCTGCACCTTTTTATTCTAATGTGATACTATAAGACTTCCTTTGTGTTTCCTAATAACAGTACCATAGCTGATGATCTGGAAAGGCAGATCATATATTACTTCCCTTCTTTATTGTGCATTGAAACTGTTCAAAATTAATTGCAGTCTTGCCGGATCAACTATATCTTAACTGTATTAAACAATGACTGATAAAAGTCAGCCCCACGTATAAGACAAACTCATTTCTCTGCTTCCAAAAATATTTTTCATTTGTATGTGTATAAGTTAACCCTCTTTTCATGCATCCTATGCCATCATTAGTTTTCAACCTTAGTTTTTCTCTCCACAAATACACGTTTTATCGAACAGAACCTTAAAGCTGGGGGAGTAAGTGATAAAGTGAGCATTTGGGATGGTGTTGTGAACAAGTGTAGGTGTTTACGAAACACCAACTCATTGTCACTCCAGTGGTTCACTTCTATAATCAGAACGTAAGTCAAGTCCTGCTTTCGAAGGGATTTTTCAACATTTCAAATGTCAATTTATATTCTGACACCTATAGTGTTTATAGGTTTATAGAGATAAGGAATTCCAAATGTGACATCCTTTGTGTTTATCTCTGTTCGCCTTGTCATAAGATGATTTTGACTTCACACCATCTGCAACACCTTCCGATCCAGTAGAAGACATGCCAACACCTTCCACAGCCGTCCCTCCTCCCACTTGCTCGAGCCAACTACGTAACAAGAATGACAACATGCAGACAAGAAGGTGAAATAAAGATAGCGATGAATACTGGCTTTCATTCTTGGATCATCAGCCAAGAGTCTAACAACTGACAATCATGACGAAGCTCAGTGCACATTTGTCCCCAAAGTCAACAATCAAATCATATTGCTCACAATTTACCTGTATGATGCTGGTATACTGAAACCCATTTAAGAAGAGTTCAGGGAGAATGTAAGAACTTGCATTTATATAGAGCCTTGCTCAACATCTGTACTGTGGACCTAGACAAAGTCCTCCAGTGGAACAATATCACAATCTTTATTTTCTATGATTTGGGGATGCTGGTGTTGGACTGGGGTGTACAAAGTTAAAAATCACACAACACCAGGTTATAGTCCAACAGATTTAATTGGAAGCACACGAACTTTCGGACAGATGCTCCTTCATCAGGTGATAGTGGAGGGCTCAATCCTAACACAGAATTTATAGCAAAAATTTACAGTGTGATGTAACTGAAATTATACATTGAAAAATTGATTGTCTGTTAAGCCTTTCATCTGTTAGAATACAGTGATAGTTTCACTTCTTT
>NC_057749.1:6234830-6243700 GCF_004010195.1 Chiloscyllium plagiosum
ACGGAGTTTTACATAAATTCATGCAGTTTTTGAGCTCAGAGTTCTACATGAATGCATGCAGTTTTTGAGCAAAGTACAATGTAATCCTGCAAGTACAAATTCACCCCACAAAATATATGTGTGCATGTGGGTCTTTGTCTGTCTGTGTGTGTCTGTCTGGGTTGGGGGTTGTGAGTGTGAGAAACTGTATGTGTGTGTGTAGTGAGTGCAGAGTGTCTTAAGTCTGTGAGAGGGGGTGCATGTGTGAGTGTGGGAGTGTGTGTGTCTGTAAGGGTGCAGACACACACACTCCCACACTCACACATGCACCCCCTCTCACAGACTTAAGACACTCTGCACTCACTACACACACACATACAGTTTCTCACACTCACAACTCCCAACCCAGACAGACACACACACACACAGACAGACAAAGACCCAAATGCACACATATATTCTGTGGGGTGAATTTGTGTACTTTGCTCAAAAACTGCATGCATTCATGTAGAACTCTGAGCCCAAAAACTGTATGAATTTATGTAAAACTCCGTTATCTCACTTTTTAGATTAGAATCAATCTAAACATCATGGCATAGACAGAGAACACAGGGGGCCTACACCTTCAATATATTGTCTAGCTATCACCATTGTTAACAGCTAACCCGAGAATGCAACTTTTAAAAAAAAGGTCTTGTGATTTACACATGAAAGAAGTGAAACTATCCCTGTATTCTAACAGATGAAAGGCTTAACAGACAATCAATTTTTCAATGTATAATTTCAGTTACATCACACTGTAAATTTTTGCTATAAATTCTGTGTTAGGATTGAGCCCTCCACTATCACCTGATGAAGGAGCGTCGCTCCAAAAGCTAGTGTGCTTCCAATTAAATCTGTTGAACTATAACCTGGTGTTGTGTGATTTTTAACTTTATTTTCTATAAAGATGTAAGAAATAGAAGTAGCCTATTGAGCCTCTTAAACAGTTCATGAGGTCATGGCTGCTCTTCTACTTCAGCTCCACTTTCTCATCTTATTCCTGTATCCTCAGAAACCATGGGACATAGGCCATTCAGCCCATCGAGTCTGCTCTACCATTCAATGAGATCATGGTAATCCTCAACAACACTTTTCAGTTTGTTCCCTTGATCCTCAGGCAGAGATTTTCCGTCCTAATGTTCAAGAGTGGTATTGAGCATGTTGGGCAGAGTGACATATCCGCCATCACCCTGGGCAAGTTGTCGTAATATGGTCATGTGCTTCCCAGTTCATTATCAAGACAAGCAAGATGTTAAATTTCACCACATTTCAGTCCTAAATGATGGTCCTTTAATTTGACATCACCTCAATAGCCAGAGGGACCAGCCTCTCAACACCAATCCTGTCAGATCCTCTATACAAAGATACTGGCTATATAAGGACTGGATTCTCTCTTTTTACGGCCTCACTACTTTACCCCTCTTTTAATAGCTGCATCACTTTGCAACCTGTGATTTGCGTTGGGATGAAAATACATTATACCAAAAAGAAATTGCTCAAGTGTACAAAGAAAGAATTTGCTTTTGAATGTGCCAAAACAATTCAGACAATAAATTAAATTTAAATCCCTTTTTTCTCTTTTGAGGTGCCACAGTGGCTCAGTGGTTAGCTCGCAGCGCCAGGGACCCATGTTCAATCCCAGCCTCAGGTGACTGTCTGTGTGGAGTTTGCACATTCTCGCCATGTCTGCGTGGGTTTCCTCTGGGTGCTCCAGTTTCCTCCCATAGTGGGTGGATGCTCTTTGAAGGATTGGTGTGGACTCAATGAACTGAATGCCCTGCTTCCACGTAATAGGGATTCCATCTCATTGACATTATGTCAGCAAATGCAACAGTCGATCTGTGCACAATAAGATCCCATAGCTATAAATATAATTCACTCCCAAACTGTTTAGTGAAAGACAAATGTTGACTAGAATACTAGATGAACTCTGTTACTTTCCTTTAAACAATACATTGGTTTAACCTCTTACTTTTACAATGGGAGATTTTTACATCAATCTGAGCATACAGTTAACACTTCATCCCAAAGATGCCACCTTCTGCAAGGCACCATCTTCCCAGTACTGCATTCTAACACTAATCTAGCCTACATATTTAGGATCTGTAATAGGTCATAGGAAACAGGTGGTAGAGTAGGCTATTCTGCCCCTTGAACCTGCTCAGCTTTACAATTGGATTACGGCTGATCTTCTATCTCAATGCCATTTTCCTGTGCTATCCCCATATCCTTTTGAGTCTTTAAAATCTAGAAATCTATCAATCTCCGTCTTAAACATACTGTACTCAATGACTAGCCTCCACAGTCAACTGGGGTAGAGAATTCCAAACATTATCCCATTAACTCTTAACTTTCAATCTCTGGAGCAAAGATGGTTCAACAATCTGACAGAATAGTTCCTTGAACACATTTCAATCAGGTTACAGCTCCGTACTGAGGGATAAGTGGGATATTCAGAAATTTTGAGAGTCACAAGGTAGGTAAATGACCGTGATGATTGTGGAATATTATGAGCTTTGGTTTCAGTGTGAGGATACTGGAAGCTGGAAGGCAAAATATACACACATGCTTGGCCTCATTATAAGTTTTGGTGTGAACATTATGTTTAGTGGCATCTGTTTTTTGTGTACTGACAAGTCCTTAAAACAGTTGAAGTAACAGCTGGAAATAGTGACAGGACGTCAATGTGCCAACATTTTTGCACATTAATCTGTTTGCAAATTCCTGCACAGTATTTGCGAAACAGAACATAGAGTTTCTTCATCATCACTGCAACCTCATGGTTCCGACATAATTCCCTGATTATTCCTGTGGAATAAAACAGAGTCATATCCTTTACTTTTGAGGATATATATTGGAATCATTTTTACATAATATACAAAGTTATGATGGAAACAAATTATGCACAATAATAGAAAAATAATTTGCAGATACAACTTTTCACGTCTCTCTCATCACTTTGATTGACACTTTGTTGAATTTTTTTTAACTTACTCAGCATTTTGGCCTTCTGCTGAAGTTAGATTCCTTAACCATCTATACCAGAATATGTCAACAAGCAGAGCACTGCAGACACTAGAATTCTGAAATATAAACTGAACATTTTGGAAAAGCTCAAAGCACCTATGTTGAAGGAGATTCAGAATCAGTGTTTCATGCCTGTGATGCTTCTTCAGAACTGGGAAAAGTCAGGCATGGAATCATAGAATCAGACAGTAGAGAAGAGGCCCTTTGGCCCATCCACTCGGATTGTCACTGAAGCACTTCCTCTGTCCATCTGGGACTTACCTGCCATGCACTGGCAGCATGGGTGGTACTACACCAGCACCTTGAGGTGCCTGCTTCAGAGAGTAGATGTTTCAGAGCCATATAGGAAGGTGGGAACACCACAGGTCTGTATACCATGATCCCAAGCCCGACATCTTTTCTATATATGTACCAGGATCCCTTTTGCTGTTGGCTCTGCTTTTACCACCCTTCCCACTCCAATTCCAACATGACCATCCTTGGACTCCTTCATTGCCAAAACAAATCAAACTGCAAATTGGAAGAACAACACCTCATCTTTTGTCTGGGCAGTCTGCAGCCCGGAGAACTCAACATTGAGTTCTCCAATTTCAAATAACCTCCCTTCCTATCTTCCGTCTCCTTTCCCAGCCCCACCCCCTCCCTCCCATTCCTCTCATCGATCCTTCTCTCCAGGCATCCAATCCCAGATTCATTCCACCCATCAAGCAATCAGGTCGTACCCTCTACCTGTGTTCACTTATCCCCATCTAACCACCCTTTTCTCCTCCAACCCCCTTTATCTGCAGCTCCACTTACACCCACCCCCAGCCCTGAAGAAGGGTTATACCTGAAACTTTGATTTCCCCACCTCCTGATGCTGCCTGGCTTGCTCTGTTCTTCCAGCCTCCTGTGTGTTTGCCATCCTTTCAGGCAGTTTATCCCAGAGCATATAAAGATATAGTGTTAAAAAAAAATCTCATTTGTCCGCTGTTTGTTGAGCTAATTGTCTTAAAGTAGTCAAAAGGTTATGACATTTCAGTAGAAAGTATTTTTAATGATTCCCAAGAATAGTCCTGTTACATGTACACTCTGTAGGTTTTCAAACATTGCTATGTTTCCCTCGCTTCGTTCTTTATATATATTAGTCCAGAAAAATAATTTGAGTTATGTCTACTAAAAGCCCACTGCCATAACTGCTCATTAACATTGTCTTGTTTGTTTGTTGAGAGAAGATTATTATTTTGTTTATGGTCTACTGAAAAGCCCCATGGACAACCCCGATACCACAATAAATTGAACCATTGTGTTCTGCAAATCATCATTAAGCCATTATCAAGTGTTCAGTGTCTTAAATATTGCCAGGCGAGGGTTACCAGACAGCCCGGAGCAACCTGCAAATATTCGGATAATTAAAGAGCAGTTTCTAGTTACACATGACATTCCAAGATTATAAAGTTGTCAATCCAAACCAGGACAACCAGGAAGGATGTTCTGTCTATGGAGGGAGTACAGTAAGGTTTATTAACTGATTCCTAGCATGACATGACTGGCATATGAAGAGAGACTAGATTGGTTAGGACTATATTCACTGGAACTTCAAAGAATGAGGCAGGATCTTATAGCAATTTATAAAATTCTAATAGGACTAGGCAAGATAAAATGCAGAAAAGCTATTCCCAATCACAGGAGGGCCCCGACCAGGGGTCACTGTTTGAGGATATAAGATTTAAGACTGAGATGAGGAGAAATCTCTTCACCCAGAGATTGGTGAGCCTGTGGAATTCTCCAGCACAGAAAGTGGTTGAGGGCACAATACTGAATAGCTTCAATGACTTAGATACAGTTCGTAGGGCTAAAAGGATCAAAGGAAATGGGGTGAAAACGGGAACATGGTACTAAGTTGGATGATCAACCATAACCCATAGAAAATGGCAGAGCAGTCTTGAAAGGCCAAATGGCCAACATTTGTTTTAATTTTCTAAGTTTCCAGGAATCTTTCATCAAAGCTGCAGTGAATGAATGGGAGATTCCATGCTGCCATCTCTCATTCTTGGCAGTATCTTGCATTTTTTTATAGCTTTATGATTAAAGCCTATTCACCCAGCATTATTTCTCATATTTTAATCTGGACTGGTTGGACTGAAGGGTGTGCTTCTGTCCCGTGTGAGTCCATGTTGCATCCCACCAAAATTGATCTCGATGATGGAAGTGTTTGCAATGAGACAGGAACACATGACAATAGGGCAATCTAACAAAAAAGCATTCTCACCCAGAGAATGTTGGGATTCACTACATGTGGGGTGGCATGGTGGCTCAGTGGTTAGCACTGTTGCCTTACAGCACCAGGGACCCAGGTTCGATTCCGGCCTCGGGCGACTGTCTGTGTGGAGTTTGCATATTCTCCCCGTGTCTGCGTGGGTTTCCTCCGGGTGCTCCGGTTTCCTCCCATAGTCCAAAGATGCGCAGGTCAGGTGGATTGGCCATGCTAAATTGCCCATAGTGTTAGGTGCAATAGTCAGAGGGAAATGGGTTGGTGTGGACTGGTTGGGCCGAAGGGCCTGTTTCCACATTATAGGGAATCTAATCTAATCTAATCATGTCAGGATAATAGAGGCAGAAACCCTCATAACATTGAACAAATATGTAGATGTACACTTACAATGCCAAGGTATACGGTTAGGGTTAGGACTAGGACTAGAGTTAGCATTAGGATTGCGGTTAGGTATATTGCAGGTATGTAGACAAAGTGCTGGAAAATGGGATTAGAATAATTAGGTGGTTGTTTATGATCAGCACAGACTCATTGGGCTCAAGGGCCTCTTTCTGTGCAATAGACATTTTTGACTCCAAGTCCATGGCAAGACACATGGCAGAGATGTGTCAAATGTAAGTTTTAGTGTAAAATATTCCATGTTGCAGCAAATCTACACTTCCCCTTCAATCCTTTTCCTACATTTGCTAAGATCATGGCATTGTGAATTTGGCCTTAACTCGCTTCCCTGCCTGTCACTCACTTGCCCTTGATGCTCTCGTCAAATTGTAAACCTTTAGAACTCAGCCTAGACTGTGTGCAATAACCCAACTCTCAGGGCTCTCTGTGAGACAGAACTGCACACATTAACATTCCTCTGAGAGGTGTAGTTCCGCTTTATCTCTGACTGAAATCGAGCACTCCTAATTTTTAAACAGTGATCCCTTATTGTAGAATCATCTCTTGGGGGAAAGCATCCTTTCAGCATCCACCCTGTCATGCCCTTCAGAAAGACATCTCTTTCAATAAGATCAGATCTCACTTCATTGAAACTCCAATGAAGTACATCCAATCCATTCAATAAAAATTTTGGCGACCCAACTCTATATCAAGATCATATCAGAAATGACAACCAGACCACTACAACCATTAGGAGTCTTGACAGCACGGCACGGTGGCACAGTGGTTAGCACTGCTGCCTCACAGCGCCAGAGACCCGGGTTCAATTCCCACCTTGGGCGACTGTCCATGTGGAGTTTGCACATTCTCCCCGTGTCTGCGTGGGTTTCCTCCGGGTACTCCGGTTTCCTCCCACAGTCCAAAAGATGTGCAGGCCAGGTGAATTGGCCATGCTAAATTGCCCCTAGTGTTAGGTGTAGGGGAATGGGTCTGGGTGGGTTGCTCTTCGGAGGGTCGGTGTGGACTTGTTGGGCCGAATGGCCTGTTTCCACACTGTAAGTAATCTAATCTAATCTAATTCAGCACACAAATCCACAGCCACAGTATGCCAATACTCATCAGAATGAAAGACCCCATACCCATAACATGCAGCTGCCACGTGATATATAAAATTCCATGTAACGACCAGCACAAACATTACATTGGCCAGACTGGAAGAAAACTAGCAACCCGGATACACAAACACCAACCAGCAGCAAAATGGCATGACCAGCTCTTCCCCATTTCAGTACACGCAGATAAAGAGAACCATCAATTTGACTGGACAACATAACCATCCTAAGACACGCTAAGCAGAGACATGCATGGGAATTTGTAGATGCCTGGTTTTCATCCGTGATGCCATCTACAAGCATGTTGACATAGACCCCATATACAAACCACTACAAAGGAAAGCCGGTAGAGCTAAGACCCACCTTAACAGACCGAGGCGTCTCGATATCAAGTGGAGTAGAAGAACAATATTTCACAGGAGTCGCACTGATGATATTGCCTAGCACAGTGGCAAAACATTTGCATGACAACCCATCATATCAGTGAACTAAACTCCAATCACATCCCTTGCCTACCCGTGTGACCTTGCATTTCCCATGGCCAAGCCACCTGGCCTGCAAGTCTCTGGACTGTGAGGAGGAAACTAGAGCGCCCGGAGAAAACTCAAGACGACACGGGGAGAATATGCAAATTTCACACAGACAGTCACCGAGGGTAGAATCGCACTCAGATCTCTGGTGGGGTAAGGCAGCAGTGCTAACCACTGAGCCACTACTTGCTGCATTGTAGATGGAACATACTGCTGCTACTGTTGGTGGCAGAGCTCACTCACACTCCTCATCATTCAATCGTACTCCTGACTTGGATCTGGGTGATAATGGACACGATTCAGGAAGTCAGGAAGTGAGTTGCGCACTGCACAACTCCTGCTGTCTGACCTGTCCCTTCAGCCATGCTAATTATATTCTTGGTCACATGCAATTTCTGATAAATTAATATCCACAGGCACTACCATAGCACCCACCCCTTCACACCAGGACGTTGATGGTGGGAATTCATTGGTTGTAATTCTGCTGAACTCCAAGACGAGATGGTCAGGTTCTATCCTACTGGAGGTGATTATTACCTGGTACTTGTTTAGTGTGAAAGTTCCTTGCCATATCATCAGGCTTGAAGAAAAAAGTTTCTAAAAGGGGTGGCTAAATTTAAGACAATGTCAGATCTATTTCCAAGCTCTTGACACAGTGCTGAGGCTTCCTAGACTATCCACAAAGGGGGCAGGGTATTTATAGTTACAACGGGTCTGCACTGGGCAATGAAGTGGTATTAATACCATTTTCCTGGTTCTCCAATTAGTGGGAGACATAGCAATGGTTAGCACTCAGTGGGTGGGTGTTCAGATTATGTCAATTTTTTTCTCAGATTGGAGAAGCTATTTACAAGCAAATACAAGCAGAACATTGTCTTTATTCTTTATTCTTCCACGGGATGTGGGCTTCACTGGCAAGACGTTATGAACCAGGCCAGACACCTTCAATACATTTCAAGAAGGTAGCCCAGACGTAACCTTTTCTAGTTGTTTTAAGCAAGGGTAATGTGGATATTCCAGGGGTAATGTGGATATTCCAGGGTTAAAGTGGATATTCCAGGGGTAATGTGGATATTCCAGGGTTAATGTGGATATTCCAGGGGTAATGTGGATATTCCAGGGTTAATGCAGCTGGACCAACCACTCAGTTTTAAACAAATTTATTTATACATAAGCAAAGGAAAACCAAACTTAGAGCGACATAACTATTTGAACACCCAATCGACTCTATCGAAACTTAATGATACTGTTCCAAATAATTGCAACATCTCATAAACACTCTCTTTGTTAAAAAGGTAAAATCAAACCCAGCTTCTTATGAGAGAGATGTCAGAGAGAAGAGAGGATCAGCATGAAGGGGAAATCATGCTTGACTAATCTTCTTGAATTTTTTGAGGAGGTAACTCTGAAGATGGACAAGGGAGATCCAATAGATGTAGTGTACCTGGACTTTCAGAAAGCTTTTGATAAAGTCCCACACAGGAGGTTAGTGAGTAAAATTAGGGCGCATGGTATTGGGGGCAAAGTACTAGATTGGATTGAAAATTG
>NC_057749.1:6244245-6274042 GCF_004010195.1 Chiloscyllium plagiosum
GCAGGAAACATGTTTCCGCTGATGGGTGAGTGCCGAACCAGAGGACACAGCTTAAAAGTACGGAGTAGACCATTTAGGACAGAGATGAGGAGAAAATTCTTCACCCAGAGAGTGGTGGCTGTGTGGAATGCTCTGCCCCAGTGGGCAGTGGAGGCCCAGTCTCTGGATTCATTTAAGAAAGAGTTGGATAGAGCTCTCAAAGATAGTGGAATGAAGGGTTATGGAGATAAGCCAGGAAGAGGATACTGATTAGGAATGATCAGCCATGATCATATTGAATGGTGGTGCAGGCTCGAAGGGCAGAATGGCCTACTCCTGCACCTATTATCTATTGTCTATTGTCTATTGAAATTGCTTTGCTGGGTTCCCAGCAGCTTCTCCAGGTGCCTAGCAGCTTTACTGGGTTCCCAGCAACTTCTCCAGGTTCCCAGTTGCTTCTCTGGGTTCCCAGCAGCTTCTCTGGGTTCCCAGCAGCTTCTCAGGGAAGCTGAGAAGGGAAGTTTCTCCTGCTCCTTGGATGCTGCCTGACCTGCTGCGCTTTTCCAGCAACACATTTTTCAGCTCTGATCTCCAGCATCTGCAGTCCTCACTTTCTCCAAGACAAATAGAGACACACATGAGAATTCTTAGAAGCATGGTATTCCGAATGGAACTTGACATGGACCCCATTTACCACCCTCTGTGAGAAAGAACAGGAAATGTTATCACCACAGGAAATGACATCACCAACCCAAGGAAACCCAAACACATAAATAGAAAGCAGAACATAACACCAGTGTTTCACTGGAGGCTCACTGAGGATATTACCTCGTATGATGATGAAACAGCTGAAAACTAACCTTCCAGCTCAACGAGCAAACTTACATTCAGAACCTCAACATGAGCTACAAACCTTCTCCAAACCCGCTGACAACATAACCTTGTTAAAGGAGCAGCATGGTCACAACATTTGCTGCCCATTCCGAGTTGCCCGAGAAATGAGTGGCTTGCTAGACCATTTCAGAGAGCAATTAAAAGTCATTACCACTGCTGTGGGTAATGGGATAAGAATGCCAACATGAACTAAGTGTAGGAGGATGAGGGGTGACCTTGTAGAAATTTATAAAAACATGAGGGGCATGGATAAGGCGAATGGCAGTGTCCTTTCCCTCGGGTGGGGGATTTCAAGACCAGGGACATATTTTTAAGGTGAGAGGAGAAACATTTTAAAAAGACATTTGTAAAGCGGCAATTGCTTTACAGGGAGAGTGGTTCATGTGCAGAATGAACTTCCAGAGGAAGTGGTGAGTGTGAATACAGTTACAAGCTTTAAAAGACATTTGGAAAAGTGCATGAATAAGAAATGTTTTGAGGGAAATGTCCCAAGCACAGGCAGGTGGCACTAGTTTAGTTTGAGATTATGGTCAGCACTGACTGTTTGGACTGAAGGGGGTCGAGAGTGTGGTGCTGGAAAAGCACAGCAGGTCAGACAGCATCTGAGGAGCAGGAGAATCAATGTTTCAGGCATGAGCCCTTCATCAGGAAGGGTCTGTTTCCATGCTGTATAACTCAATGACTCTATAAAATGAGAAAATAAGAATGAATCAGTGAATTGAGAGGACAAAGAGAAGAATGTATTAATCAACTAAGAAACAGAAGAGAAGAATATTTTGTCGACAGCCCCATTAATAACTTCAGTCTGACAATACATTGAAAAGGCATTGCTAATAACTAATTATCATTTCACTGCAAGAAAGGAAGGAAAGTCCCTTCTGAATTTCCACTGTCTTCCAATGTGCATTAATCAGATTCAGAGTTGGCATCTTACATTATAACAAGTCCAGATCCCACTGCACTTTCAGGGCAATTATAATCCTGAGGCTATTTTTACACACATCCATCAATTTGTTGGTCAGTGGGTGGGGCATACTGCAGTCACCTCAAAGACAAGGTGCAAATGTCATCTTTTTGATGGGTTATAATTGGCATGGAGAGCAGCGAGCATGAACTTTTCATAAGTTCAGTCACTGGGAGGGTGGAAAATGGCCATAATCTTAAAGTACACTAGTCCCACCTGCCTGAGCTTGGCTGATATCTCTCCAAATATTCCTTCTTCATGTATTTATCAAAATGTCTTTTGAATCATGTAACTGTATCTGCATTGACTATTTCCACTGGAATTTCATTCCAGACATGAACCACTCTTATGTGTGAAAAAAATTGCATCTCCTGTCTTTTTAAACATCGTAGACTCAATGTTATTGAGAAGCAAAGATCAGAAACCATAGCCGTGCAAGATGTAATGATATACACCATTTTGAGAAATATGGTTGAGCAAGACTCTATTAGAATCATCTTCCCTCAGATCCCAGTTCAGTTGGTGGGACATCATCTGATATTACTGAGGGTGTCAGTCTAGATATCAGTCTTTAGCTGTTAACCTATTATACTACAGCATTTGCATAGAAGCATAGGAATTAGGAGCAAAAGTAGGCCATTTGGCACTTTGATCCTTCTTTGTTATTCAATATGATCACGGTAGGTCATCCAACTCAGTATCCAGTTTCCATTTTTTCCCCATAAATCTCTTTAGCCCTAAGAACTAGTTACAGTTATAGGAGTATGGTTTCCGATCCTCGCCTGTCATTGGTTGGTTGATATAGGTATCCAATGCTCATTTAATGCCTTATACCACTTTCCCAGAGAGTGTAAGCTGGGAACCCCCGCAGATCCAGCCACAGTACAGCATAAAAAAAGAATAAATGGCCTGACCAGGTCTATCCAGGCAGCAGTCCTCTTCATGTCTGTTTATCTTTGCATGATTTTAATTCACTGTTTTACCATTCCTCGGTCCTCATACCTCACAACAGGCTCCAAACCGTCCCTCCTTCCTGCCCATATAAGCCCCCACTGGTACATTTCCACCTAGGTTGCTTTCTGTATTGCTTGTCATTTGGCACACTGAGCTGAACAGGTTCCTGCGTACAGTCATAGGGATGTACACCACGGAAACAGACCCACCAGTCTAACTTGTCTATGTTGACCAGATATCTTAAAATAATCTAGTCCCATTTGCCAGCACTTAACCCATATCCCTCTAAACCCTTCCTATTCATATACCCATCCAGATGCCTTTTAAATGATGGAATTGTACTAGCCTTCACCACTTCCTCTGGCAGCTCATTCCATCCATGCACCACGGAGGGTAGGGGAGCTTGGCTATTCACTCTATCCATGCCCCTCATGATTTTATAAACCTCTATAAGGTCACCCCTCAGCCTCCGACACTCCAGGGAAAATAGCCCCAGCCTATTCAGTCTTTTCCTTTTTTTTTTAAATATTACCAAAGCTACAGAAAAATTTGCAAGTTAGCCACTAGACCCTTCAGACAAACACAGAGGAAACCCATACGCCATTAGATAAAAGTTTAAAAATTTGAACTCAAAAAGAAATAGATGTTTAGGAATAGAATTCTAGAGTTTAGGAGCCAGGTGGGCAAAGGCCTAATTAAAAATACACCATCTAAGCATAAGAACTGCTAAAAAAAATGTACTTTTGAAGCTTTGAAAGTTGAACTCATCTGGACAGATGCAAGAGTACCAAATTTCAAAGGGAACAACAATTTATGTGGCTTGATAAATGGGTACCGATTGGTTGACAAGTCAACTCTGATTGGTTGATGCTTTCCATGCAGAATGTGACATGGAACCTCTTCACTGCTCTTTGTTTAAATCCAAAGTGACACAGCGCCCGGACACATTCCTTTAATTTGCAAAGGACAAGCCCCTAACTATGAATATCTGTAATTTTTGGCAAATGAAAGCACATCGTATTGCAAGACCAACAAATAATCTTAAACGGATTGTTAATGTGATTCCTAGCAGACTTGGAATTATTCAGATAGTGCTGTCTAATTACAGAATCACATCTAACACCCCTGGTGGCATTTCAGCCATACCCAGGTTTAGTGCCACTAAGCCACGATTCACATAAATGTAAGTACAGTCTTTCTCCTGAGGCTTGAAAGTGTTAAATATAAACCCGAGGACAAAGTACTCGTGGTTCTTAATTCAAAGAACATTGCCTTCACATCTTGAGGACACGCCGTGCATGGATCAGTCCGCCTCAGACTCTAATGAGCTGCCTGAGTTTTTGACTGGGGTCTGACATAGAAGCTTTCACCTCAAGGGAACTGAAGCTGACAACATGTAACCTGCCCTCTAAAAGCACTCTTCCTGGTTGCCAATTAAGGAATGAAAAGTTGAGCCGCTCATGGATCAGTACATGACACAGAGGCTCCAACTCACCCTAAGGTGACTCGATACAGGGGCTGGGAATGCTGCCACATGGTGGAAAGCTCAGCGCAAATTAGCAGGAGAAAAAGTGCAAAAGGTATTTTTCTTTAGTTGCCCTAGTGTGTTGACTGTCAGAAACAGCATGCTCAAGTTGCAGTACATTTAATTACAGATTGCTGTCTTCCTTCGGTATGTAGTTGATTTAATTACAAACTGTGCGTTATGAAGCAAAATAAGCATTTACATCCTTCTCCCCTCTTCTCTTCCCTTCCCCAGTTTTATCATCATGTTTTCTGAAATTAAATGTACTGCTCGCTCTTAAGCAAACATCTGTCTATCTCATCCAAAAAGTCAAGTATTGGAAACTTACAACTGTATAGTACAGGAACGGACACTTCAGCCCACGGTGTTGTGTGAACATGTTAAACCAATCCCATCTGCTTGCGCTCGATCAATATCCCTCCATTACTTGCATATTCATAGTTAAAAATCACACAACACCAGGATATAGTCCAACAGGTTCATTTGAAAGTACAAATAAACCTGTTGAACTCTAACCTGGGGTTCTGTGATTTTTACCTTTGATCACCCCGTTCAATACCGGCACCTTCTCATCATGGTATATTCATGTGCTTATCTTATAGTCCCTTCAACGCTCCTATCATATCTGCCTCCAGTGCCACTCCTGTCAGCATGTTCCAGACTCCTACCACTCTCTGTGTAAAAAACCTGCCCCTCACACCTCCTTTGAACTTTTCCCTTCTCACCTTAAATGCATGACCCTTCGTATTAGACATCTTTAATTGAGAATTTTTAAGGTGAGTGTCCACAGGACAGTTCAACTATGGGGGCATCACAATCTGTCCCATCTTCACCATTTGCGCACGTTCCTTTTGAGACTCAAAATGCTCACTGGTTCAGATCAGTGTAACCCAAGGGCCAAATGTTCACCTGTAACAACAACTTGATACAACATCCCAAAGCCTTTCACCTCAATCAAAATATGAGCCACATAACATTCAGACGGGTGGCCAAATGCTTGTTAATGAAAATATAGGGAGTATCTTCAAGGAAATAGGAGAGATAGGTACGCTGGAAAGGCTTAGAGAGGCATTCCAGATCTTGAGGCACCCCTGGTGGAGTGAACAGAGTCAGGGAGGCATAAACGACCAGAAATGGAAGAGCAGAGAGATGTCCGAGTGTTGTAACGTAAAGTAACTTCTCCTTAACTTACAGATTCAGACTTTGAACCAAGCTAAGGATCCAATATAAGGATATCTGACTGACCTCAAGGCAGCATTTACAATTACACTTGGAGGCTTTAAGATTTTTATTCGTACATGGGAGATGGGCATCACTGGCTGGGCCAGAATTCGTTGGCCATTCCTGGAAAAGGTGATAGTGTGCTGTTTTCTTGAAATGTTACATTCCTTGAAATTGAGGGACAACCAGGATGCTGGTACGGTAGGAGCGAGAGTGAAGTAACGACGATGGTGTGTGGTACGGAGGTGAGATTGTAGGTGATGGCATTCCTATGTATCTGCTTTATAATGTATAAGAACATGTTGTTTTGCTGCATGGACGTCAGAGCAAATGGCATATGATATTCTGATATAAATATACTTCCCTGACCTCCAGTTGCTTTCTCTGTGTAATGGTGTCAATGTAGTGTGTTTTGTCAGTCAGTTATATGTATATAACAGACAGTAACATCAGTATGCATAGAACCCAGACTATGTTCTGGTCTGATGATATTACAGCAACAAAAGTAGTTAGTATTGTTTATAAATTTCAAGAAATCCCTCTCAACAAGAAACCATTTTTTATGGTATGTTTCGAGGGGTTAACAGTCAAGCCACAAAATACAATCAGTGGTATTCAATTCAAAATGCTACACGAAGGTAACATAATTAGAATATATCTGCCTTAGTATACAATTTGAGATTGTTAAATTGTATCGATTTCTGAAACAAAAACCAGGAGTTTGGGGTACATTTGCATTCTATGTAAAACATGGTTTCGGACCTTATTCAGTTTTATCCTGTAAAACTGGGTCAACACCGCGTAACTGCTTCAGGCTTCAACCAGATCAATCTGGCCTACAGAGATATGAGGGATGATTTGTGAGCTGGAAATTTCTTCTGGGGATTCTGGGAATTCTTCTGGGGATCTGCAGAGTGCCTTGGCAAGTAAAAATAGAGGTGTTGTCTCCCCAGTGCTTATGCCCGAAACGTAGATTCTCCTGTTCCCTGGATGCTGCCTGACCTGCTGCGCTTTTCCAGCAACACATTTTCAGCTCTGATCTCCAGCATCTGCAGACCTCAATTTCTTCTCCCCAGTGTTTGAATGATAAACTGAAATAGGCCTTTGCAGACTGAGCTACCACTGTGGGGATTAGCCCTTGACTGGATAGGCCACAGTTACTGCTAAAGTTGTCATCTCTTCAACTCATGAATTTCCCTATTGCTTTTACCCTAGTGATAAACACAGGCTGGCAGAGAACATGAGAGATTTGATGAAAGGGGTAGGATTTTCATAGAATCTCTAGAAGGCAGCAAGAGGCCATTCTGCCCATTGACGCCTGCACCAACCTGCTGAAAAGCATCCCACCTTAACCAGACCCTATCCTCACATTTGGCATCACCAATCTATCTCGCTTGCATCTTTGGAGTATGGGACAAAACCGGAGCATCCAGTGGAAAGCCACACAGACACAGGGAGAATGTGCAAACTCCACACAGTGATCCAAAGTTGGAATCGAACTCAGGTCCCTGGTGATGTGAGGGAGCAGTGCTGGCCACTGAGCCACCCTGTTTTTCTGGTTGGCTTTTGAATCCCACCGTCAGGCTCAAAGTAAGGATTAGAATCGTGTTCGCCTTGTGGTAAACCATCCCTCACCTGAAGTGATGGATTCGCTCACTAAGCTGATGTGCTTTTCTGCAGACATTTTGTCGCCCTCGCTAAGGTAACATCATCAGTGCATGTTCGATAAGGTGTTGGTGGTCTGCCCTGCCTGGTTTTATGCATCTCTGTTTGTTGGTACTTGCGGTTATGTATCTGCGTGGTTTGTATACAAGGTCCAGTTCAATGCGTCTATTGATGGAGTTAAATATCACACAACACCAGGTTATAGTCCAACGGGTTTAATTGGAAACACACTAGCTTTCGGAGCAACGCTACTTCATCAGGTGATAGTCACCTGGTGAAGGAGCGTCGCTCCGAAAGCTAGTGTGTTTCCAATTAAAACTGTTGGACTATAACCTGGTGTTGTGTGATTTTTAACTTTGTACACCCCAGTCCAACACCAGCATCTCCAAATCATGACTTCTATTGATGGAGTTCTAGTTGGAGTGCCAGGCCCCAAGGAGCTCTCTGGTGTGTCTCTGTTTTGCCTGTGCTAGGATGGTTACATCGTCCCAGTTGAATTTGTGTCCTTCGTTGTCTGTGTAGTTGGAAATGAGAGAGTGCTGGATGGCGTAACCATCCTAGCACAGGCAAAACAGAGACACGCCAGAGAATCTCTTGGTGCCTGGCACTCCAACTGGAACCCCATCAATAGACACATTGAACTGGACCCTATTTACAAACCGCTCAGATACAGAACTGCAAGTACCAACAAACAGAGACATATAAATACTAGGCGGGACAGACCACCAACATTTTATCGAACACACACTGATGATGTCACCTAGCGAGGCGACAAAACGTTTCCAGAAAAACACACCGGCTCGGCGAACGAATCCATTACTTCATCCACACCCAAGCTACAAATCTTCCACGAACTCTAAACACACCTCACCTGCGATTTTCCCTGAACTGGCCAGAGGTCAGGCTAGCTATACAGAAAGACTACGGGTGGCTTTCCAGCCTCAAAGCAGCTGCAGGGTACCTTGACAAGTGAAAATAGAGGTGTTGTCTCCCCAGTGTTTGAATGATAAACTGAAATAGGCCTTTGCAGACTGAGCTGCCACTGTGGGGATTAGCCCCTGAGTGGATGGCCCACAGTTACTGCTGAACTTATCATCTCTTCAATTCATGAAATTCCCTATTGCTTTTACCCTAGTAATGGTTATTGCTATCCTCCTTTTGCCCATTAATTAATCAGTATTTATGGGATGCTATCAGAGTTTTCTACTGTAAAGTACTTATTCAATTCCTCTGTCATTTCCTAGCATGCCATTATTATTATTATTTCAGCCCCCTTCTCTCAGGAGCCTATGTTTACTTTAGCCCCTCAGTTTTTATATAATTACAGGAGCTCTTCTTGTCTGTTTTGGTATTACTTACAAGTTTACTCTCGAAGTTTATTTTCTCTCTTTTCTTTAGTTATCTTTTAGATTAGATTAGATTAGATTAGATTCCATTCCCTAAGTGCGGAAACAGGTCCTTTAGCCCAACAAGTCCATACCGACCCTTGGAAGAGTAATCCACCCAGTACCATTTCTCTCTGACTAATGCACCGATCACTATGGGTGATTTTTAGCATGGCCAGTTCACCTGACCTGCACATCTTTGGACTGTGGGAGGAAACCCACGCAGACACGGGGAGAATGTGCAAACTCACAGACAGTTGCCCGAGATGGGAATTGAACCGAGGTCCCTGGTGCTGTGAGGCAGCAGTGCTAACCACTGAGCCACTGTGCCACTCCATGTTGGTTTTTAAAACCTTCCCCATTCTTTGGCTTGCCATTAATCTTTAACACTGTATGCTTTGACTTTTGAGTAAATGCTATCCTTAATTCCTTGGCTAAGTATGGCTTCTCCCTATCCTAGAATCCTTCTTTCTGCCTGGGATATACATTTGTTGTGAATCATGAAATATTTTCTTAAATATCTTCCATTATTCCTCAATGCCTTTCCTGCAAAACTTTTCTTCCTATCTGCTCCAGTAAACTCTGCCCCCAGTCCTTCATAATTGTCCTGATTTAAGCTTCGCACAGTTGTTTCTGACCCAGGTTTTTCACTCTCAAACGGAAAGTTAACAACTATAGACATGAAGCTAATTATCTTGGAATCAAGAGATTAGAATTCAAGTTATCATTCAGTAATAAGTACTGACTGTGTTATTTTCTGTTATTGCCTGATTAAATCTGTTGTTGATTATTTTATAATGCACAATTCTACTCTGTCAAAAGCATTGCAAATTAATTTAATAACAAGTGGGTGTAGATGTCTACCAAAGCACTGCCTGAAGTAGATATTTTTAAACGAACCTGTTCTGATATAGTTATTGGAAATGGGACTTGAACTCAGATCTCTTAACTCGGGACATTATCAATGCACCACAAGAAGCCATTAAATAGTTGGCATCTGGTAATAGGACAGTTAAGGATGCAAAGTGCACCTTAATCAACAGGGTGGGAATATGAGAAGAAAATTATTATCACCCTGCATTTCCCACAGTTAATCCACCTAGCATGCTCACTCCTGGACAGTACAAGCAATTTAGCATAGCCAATCCATCTAATCTGCACACCTTTGAACTGTGGGAGGAACTGGAGCATTCGGAGGAAACCCACGCAGACACGGGGAGAATGCGCAAACTCCACACAGACAGTCACCTAACGATGGAATCAAATGCAGGTCCCTGGTGCTGTGAAGCAGCAGTGCTAACCACTGAACCACCATGCCAGCCATTTGTAACGATAATGTTTAAGGAGCTGGAAATTTTCCTGTTTCTTTGTACTCAAAGGCTGGTGTATCAACAATCTTTATTGTCACAGTGGAACAGATGGCAAAGGAAATAGTCCACAGTCCCAACGCTTGAAATCTTCAAGACCTACCCTTAGGTTGTTTCCAATTCAACGTTTACATGATGAGGATGATCATCTCCACACCTCATGCCTTGTCTTGCAAGTCCTATCCATGGAATTGCCATCAGTATACAGTTATTTGCCTGTGATGCTGGCACAACAATAACAGAGGCAGAAATGGACCTTTCACGTTGCCTGGATGCTGTGTAACCAAGGGTGGCCAATAGAGCAAAGCGTGAAGAGTAAAGTGCCACGAACAGCAATGAGATAAATCAGAGACAAAAACTGCTGGCGAAACTCAGCAGGTGTGGCAATATCAGTTGAGAGGAAATGCAGAGTTAACGTTTTGAGTCCAGTGACCCTTCTTCAGAACTCAAAGAATTAGAGAGCAATATTGTGAAGGAGGAGGCTGTTCAATCCATTCTGCACCTGCTAATTCTTCATTGGAGACTTTTTCCACTAGGTCCTGCATTTTTTTTCCCCTTCTTTTATTTCTATATTTGACTTGGAATGCTACTGTGCAGATGTCAACCATTTAATGGCTTCTTGTGGTGCATTGATAATGTCCTGAGTTAAGAGATCTGGGTTCAAATCCCATATACAATAACTATATCAGAACAGGCTCATTTAAAAATATCTACTTCCGGCAGTGCTTTCCAAATCACAATTCACTCTGGAAATAAAATGGTCATTGGTGTTGCCTGTTGCTCTTTTTCCAATTGCTTTAAACCCTTGCTGTCATCTGTCACTAAACACTTTTCACCCTTAGTTTATCCAAACTAATCATGGTTTAAGAAAAGTTATCAAATGCTCTTGCTCCATGGAGAGCAAACTCATGCTCTCTACATAACTGAAGTCCCTCATCCATGGCACCAAACTAATACCAAACTTGGCATCCTCTCCAAGACCTTGGCATTCTTTCAACAGTGTGGTACCTGCAAGTTTCTCTTTTATTTGTTTCTTGGATGTAGGCATTGCTGGCCAAACCAGAACGTGTTGCCCATTGCTATTTGCCCTTGATCAAAGCACCTTATTCTGCCATTTTAGTTAGGAGGCAAACACATAGAATCCTTACAGTGTGGAAACAGGCCATTTGGTCCAACAAGTCCACACTGACCCTCCGCAGAGCATCTCACCCAGACCCATTCCCCTAACCTATTACGCAACATTTGCCCCTGACTAACGCATCTAGTCCACACATCTACACATCCCTGAAGTTGATGGGCAATTCACCTAACTTGTGCATCTTTGAACTGTGGGAGGAAACCAGAGCAAACCTGCACACGACACAAGGAGAATGTCCAAACCCCACTCAGATAGTCATCTGAAGCTGGAATTGAACCCGGGTCCCTGGTGCTGTGAGACCGCATTGCTGACCGCTGAGCCACTGTGCTGTTCTGAGGGTCTGAGGGTCAGCTGTAAGTCAGATCAGGTACAGATGGCAGACTTCCTTCCCTAAAAGACATAGCCGAACCAGATGGTTTTCTACAGCAATCAACGTGGATTCCATTACCGACTCAGATTTTCATTTAAGTCAATCTAATATTAACCAGTTGCCATGACCAGTGTCTGTCCGATTTGAGGTTTATAATACCAGTCCAGCGACCTTACCAAAAGGACACTAACCTCCCCCACAGTTTGAATGCAATACAATCAAACCACTGTTTTATAGGTTTTCATGTTTGGTTCTGGCACAACTCTAGAGTGGATGGTATGTGAGCCAAGGCCTATACTAGGCTCAGAGGTAGGGACACTACCACTGTACCACAAGAGCCCTGCCAATTCTGTGCTAAAGTTTAGCATAATTTGCATGGCTTTTGTTCTCTATTCCTCATCGATAAAGCCAAGGATACCATCTGATTTTTTTCATACCCTTCCAAGCTTGTCTGTCACTTCCAAAGATTTACGTAGCTATTTCCTCCACTCCCTGTTCCTGTACTCCGTTTAAAATTATACTTGATTTGACGAAGTAATCTGTCCAACTGGTTTAGGTTGATTGATCAATATTGGTCAGGATGCTGAGGTCAAACTCTATGGCTCATCTCCAAATGATATAGTGAGTTTTCTTTGCATCCACCTGAGAGAAAATTAAATCCCTGGTAAATTAACTCCTGTAAGAAAGCTTCTTAGAGTGCAACAGAAATGGAATAAGAACTCTATCCACTTAGTCACTTCAAAATTTGGAAACATTTAAATAATGTTTTGCATTTACTTCTCTTTCCTGGAAATCCAGGAGGAAAACACAAACTAATTCCAAATTAAACCATTGGTGATGAACAGCTCAGTTCAGCTAAAAGTTCATTGGCCTGTTTAACCCACAGAGACATGGAATGAACATGCAAACTCCATACAGGGTGCTCAAGGATGGAATTGAACCCAGATACTTAGCACTGTGAGCCACGGCATGCTGGAAGCGAGCCTGCCCACCTTTGGACTGTCGGAGAAAACAGCAGTACCCGGAGGAAACCCGTGCAGACATGAGGAGGACATGCAAACTCCACACAGACAGTCACCGAAGGCTGGAATGGAACCTGGATCCCTAGCACTGCTAAGTGACAGTACTAACCACTGTGTCACCATGCAATCCACATAATATGTTGCTGATTAGCAAGGGGATCAAACATTACGGGGAAAATGCAGGAAAATGGAGAGATATATCAGCCATGATTGACTTGCAGATCAGATTCAATGGGTTGAATAGTGTAATTCTGCTCTTACATCTTATGGCCTTATATAGTAAGTTTTCCTCACTGCTCACTGCATCTGCACTGTCTCTGCGATGAATTATCTTACATTTGGTTTGTGGTGCAGAGTAACATAGATGGGCTCAATTCCTAAACCAGCTGAGGTTACTAAGAAAGTCCTGCCTTCCCAACATCACTCTTTGTTGGAGGCATGGTGACCTTCTGAAAAAAACTTACTACCTGTTGTCTCCCTCTCACTATGGTGATATTCATTCATTTCACTATTACCCTGAGTTGTTGCCAAAATGTCTAACCACTACCACCATGTTATAAATGTGAAATCAGCAAATTCTCATGAAAGCCATTCTGAGTGGAAACACATCTGCACAGCACATTAGCACTGCCATACAGAGAGTAACGTCTTCTGCTATGACTCTAGGTACTTCCAAGTGTCGGATTATAGCACAATTAGCTCTGCTGTAATGTTAACTCTTGGCTCCACAGATGCTGCCTGACCTGCTGACAGTCTCCTACATGTTATCCTTTCAATACACAATTACTCATGCATTGGGACTTTAGATTTTCCTCACCAACTGATGGAAATCCTAAAGCTTAATGAACTGATGGAGTGGAATTGATAATGTGGAGCTGGCATTACTAAATAGGATGGATTTGCCTTTCCTTCTCGCCAAACAGTGAAGCTTGTTGGAAAATTTGTATCATTGGACATTAACAGGATACGGATGAAACTTGGCTGTTATTCCAGGACCTGCTATTGGCCCATCCATGAAAATTGTCATCAAGCTTAAAAAGTGGAAAAGCCCCGATGGAAATCTATGGAAGACAGTCCCTGTTTGAATCAGCATCTTCCAAAATAAGACGGGGGGGGGGAGTGGCAACGAGGTGAAAATGTCAGACTGGTGGCACTATCAATTGCTCACATGCACCAGCTATTGCACCAGTCAAAGTGTCTGACCTCAGAAAGAAAGCTTCATAAAAGGAAATCTGCTTAGGAATAGGCCATTTGGCCCTCCAGCTTACCTTGCAATTCAATGGCTGATCTTACAGCTCAACAGCAATTCCCTCAAACATTTGATGTAATAAATATAGAAAGGTTAAGAGTATGTCTTCTGGCAGATGGATTTATAAATGGTGCTCACTGCCAACATAGCTTGGGAGAGAATTAGAAAGTGTTGTTCTGCCTTAATGACAGAGGCAAATAAGTAAGCACAATGGTCCTTCAGGATGAAGTGAGAGAAGGGTGAGACTCTGCAAACACATCCTTCGAGCCATTTACGCTGCGTAAGTAATCAATCTAAATGAGCAATCTCTGTGGGCTGTCACATTTTTTTGTTGCTGAGTACACCATCCATGGCAACTTTGTGAAAAATTCAACTGTTAATATCTGGGACAGGGTAAAGAAACTCTATTCTGCATGAGGGTGGAAAACAGTTGCAAAGTTCTTTTGAAAAATGAGTCCAGTCTAACCCTTGGAAATAGTGCAGATTTAACAAATTAATGAGTCATCTAAATTTGGAGAGAAATTTAGTTTTTTCTTGATTATTCATTTGTGGGATGTGGGTGTCGCTGGCTGGGCCAGCATTTTTTGCCCATTCCTAGTTACCCTTGAGAAGGTGTTGGTGAGCTACCTCCTTGAACTGTGGGTGACACAGTGGTTAGCACTGCTGCCTTGCAGCAGTAATAGACCCAGGTTCAATTCCAGCCTCAGATGAACGTCTGTGAGAAGTTTGTACATTCCCCTTGTATCTGTGTGAGTTCCTTCTGGATGGTCTGGTTTCCTCCCCCAGTCCAAAGATGTGCCGGTTAGGTGAATTGGCCGTGTCAAATTGCCTGTTGTGTCCAGTGATGTACAGGCGAGGTGAATTAGCCATGGGGAAATATAGGGTGTGGGCCTGGATGGGATGTTCTTTGGAGGGACAGTGTGGACTCAATATCCTGGTTCCACACTGTAGGAATTCTGTGAGCTATTTCAACAACAACTGAAGCAGGGAGCACCTGAATGGACTACTTCTGCTCCCGATCTTATGGTCTCATTGAACAACAGCATGCGCTTATATAACACCTACAGCGTAGATATGTCAGGAGAACAGAACAATAAAAACTGGAAAAGGAGGATTGGGCCTCCTTAAAGGATGGGAACAGCTGAAGAGATTGGGTTTTATTGCAGAATGTTTGAACGCTAAAGGATGAAGTGATATGAGAATAATGTTGGAAAATTCAGGTTGAGATAAAAGATAAGTCATGATCCTATTGAATGATGAGGTAGATTTGAAGGGGATAACCTGCCCCTATTTCTTAAGTCCTTATATTCTTAAGTGAAGAATTTGGGATGCAGTTGCCTGAAAATAATGATCATCAATTGTAACTCTAATTGAGAGAGAGATTTCTATATTTCAATTATATTAATGAACCAATGTCTTACATGGCAACTGACTGTACTCTGGCAGCATTAAATTTACTCACATACAGGCTCTGGCCATGTGTGATAGAGGGAGGTGATGGCTTAGTGGTATTATCACTCGACTATTCATTTGGAGACCCAGGTAATGTGCTGGGAACCTGGGTTTGAATTGTGCGATAGCAGACAGTGCAATTTGAATACAATATTAAAAATAGTAACCTGGAACTAAGAGTCTAATGATAATTATGAAACCATTGTTGATTGTCAGGAAATGTCCATCTGGCTGACTAATGGCCTTTCAGGAAGGAAATCTGTCATTCCAACTAACAACAACATCATTGAGGAGAAAGTGAGTACTGCAGATGCTGGAGATCAGAGTCGAGAGTGTGTCGCTGGAAGAGGACAGCAGGTCAGGCAGCATCCGAGGAGCAGGAGAATCGATGTTTCGGGCCAGAGCCCTTCATCAGGAATGAGGTTGGGAACCTCGGGAGTGGAGACATAAATGGGAGGGGTATGGGGCTGGGGAGAATGTAGCTGAGAGTGCAATAGGTGGATGGAGGTGGGGGTAAAGGTGATAGGTCAACAGCCAGGGTGGAGTTGATAGGTGGGAAGGAAGATTGACAGGTGGGACGGGTCATGAGGATGGTGCTGAGCTGGAAGGTTGGAAATGAGGTAAGGTGGGGGGAGGGGAAATGAAGAAACTGGTAAAGTCCATATTGATGCCCTGGGTTGATGTGTTCTGAGGCGGAAGATGAGGCATTCTTCCTCCAGGCATCAGGTGGTGAGGGGGTGGCAATGAAGGAGGCCCAGGACCTGCATGTCCTCAGCAGAATGGGAGGGGAAATTGAAATGTTCAGCCATGGGGCGATGGAGTTGATTGGCGCAGGTGTCCCAGAGATGTTCTCTAAAGCACTCTGCGAGAAGGCATCCAGTCTCCCCAATGTAGAGGAAACCCGCCTCGGGAGCAACAGATAAAATAAATGACTTGGTTGGATGTGTAGGTGAAACTCTGATGGATGTGGAAGGCTCCTTTGGGGCCTTGGATGGAGGTGAGTGGGGAGGTGTTGGCACAGGTTTTGTAATTCTTGCGGTGGAAGGGGAAAGTGCCAAGAGGGGAGAGTGGGTTGTTGGGGAGGGCGTAGACCTGACACAGTATTTGCGGAGGGAACGGTCTTTACGGAAAGCGGTTAAGAGTGGGGAGGGAAATATATCCCTAGTGGTGGGGTCCATTTGTAGGTGGTGGAAATGTCGGCGGATGATACGATTTATGCGGAGGTTGGTGGGGTGGAAGGTGAAGACTGGGGGATTCTGTCCTTGTTGTGATTGGAGGGGTGGGGTTCGAGGGCAGAGGTGCGCTGACTCTGGGCACCAAATGCTGGGCCTAACACTCACATCCTGTGCATGCTTTTTTTTAAAGAAGTGGGAACTCCCACTTTTATATAAGGCCCAACCTGTTCAATACTTTCCATTTCTGAACAGCTGGGATATGAAATATAATTGGTTAAGAAGAAATGTTTTCTCGCATTTAGCATGCTTTGCCCCTCTGTAACATTCCTAGATCTTATAATCCTTCACAATTGCTGCACTCCTTCAATCCCAGTCTCCCTGATTTTATTTACACTATTTCATTCTTTCATTTGTCATGGCTTTCAGGGTTCTGAAATGTGCTCCCTAAATCAAGTTCCCTTCCTTCTTTAAGATAGATGTTAAAATCTCCCAAGCTTGTCCTAAATATCTCCCCCAACATAAAAACAGTGGTAGAGAAACTCAACACATCTGCTTTAGAGAGAGAAGCAAAGGTAATGTTTTGAGTCTGATGCAATTCTTCCTCAGAATTCATGTAGTTTGATATAAAATCTTGCATATTAACGTCTCTTTGAAGCATATTGGGCCAGTTTACTGTTTTATAGGTGCTATATAAATGCAGATTGGGACCTATTGACTGTGGTTCTGCATTAGGTGTATCCAACTGCTTAACTTCACTTCTGGAAGCAGACAACGTTTTGTTAATATGTTTCCGTACAGATTCTTAAGGAACGGGCCTGGTCATCAGAGGTTATCAACAGTAAGTCAGAATCCATTACTTTGCCTCAGATGGGATATTTAGTTTAGAAAATCAGAAGCTTTTAAAATGAAATGCTCACAAGGCCAGCCGAACATGGTGGAGCAATTTACCGTGCTGCTACACTCAAAGTAGCCGTGATTAATAAGGATACTTCACATGGTTTCTCTGACATTCAGAAAATTCATTGGAGATTCAATGTAACATTTACTTGGTTTGTATTGAACCCTTCAGCTTCGTTAGCTGAGCATTTTCCTCTTTCTTATGAACTCTGAAAGGTTAGGACTACTAGTGCTATGGTGTGTGCACTTTGTAAATGTTCATTCAATTACATTGAATCAAGAATTGCAAAGCCAAGCAAGTAACCCAAGTAGGTGACTTCATACCAACATGATGGATGCGATGGCAAAAAAATTAAAGCTACTGTGATTTCTCAGTATTGATGATAAAACAAAAATCACAGAGTATTGTCTTTAACAATGTCAAACCTGGGTATTTATTTCAGTTGATTTAGGGACCTGGATTATGTTGCAAGCTGCAGCAGTCACTTTGGGTTGTTCACCAAACCCTTGAATGTGCGTGCTGGTAAAATGACAAAAAAAGTTCAGTACTGATAAGGTGAATTACCGTACTGTGTTCTTATGTTCACCTGCACAGCTGCAGTCACCCTGTTGCAAAGCCATTTATCAAATGAGCCAGCGACATTTCTCAAAGATGTGATAAGGTGCTGCATAAATGCCAGTCTCTTTAAAGACCTTTAACAGAGCACAACTTGTGGCGTACTGCCATTTTCTGACCTTCATCTTCACGAGAAAGGAAGCAGTTTTCCAGCAGTCAGTGAGGAATTTTCATAGAATCATAGAATCTTTACAGTGTGGAAACAGGTCATTTGGCCTAACAAGTCCACACCGACACACCAAAGAGTAATCCAAACAGACCCGTTCCCCTACCCTATTAGTCTACATTTACCCCTGACTAATGCACCTAGCCTACACATCCCTGAACACTATGGGCAATTTAGCATGGCCAATTCACCTGACCTGCACATCTTTGGACTGTGGGAGGGAACCGGAGCACCTAAGGAAACCCACACAGACACGGGGAGAATGTGCAACTCCACACAGACAGTCACCTGAGGGTGGAATCAAACCCGGGTCCCTAGTGCTGTGAGGCAGCAGTGCTAGCCACTGAGCCAATGTGATTTAATAGGACCTCATGACCGAATCGATTTGTGATGGTTTTAGACAAGCTGAAATTGTCATGTGTTACAAACCAGCGGAGGAGGCGTAATCAGCTCTGCTCTTTTCAACCCCAGCCACCCTCCCTTCTCAGTCAGTCACACAAAACATTTTAACATTTTTAATTAGCATGCAGTAATCATAATTTGATTAAAATGTACTGTGTCCAGTTCTGGTCACCCAATGATAGGAAGAATATTATCAAGCTGGAGTGGGTTCAGAAGAGATTTACCATGATGTTGCCGGGATTGGAGGATTTGAGTTATAACAAAGGCTGGATAAGCTGGGACTTTTCTCTCTGGAGCATCGGAGGTTGAGAGGCGACCTTATAGAAGTTTATAAAATAATGTGGGGTATAGATAGAGTTAATGGTAGTTGTCTTTTCCATAGGGTGGGGGATTTCAAGGCTAGGGGGCACATCTTTAAGGTGAGAAGAGAGGTCTTTCTACACAAAGGCAATTTTTTTACACAGAGGGTGGTTTGTGTGAGGAATGAACTTCCTGAGGAAGTGGTGGATGTGGGTACTATTACAACAGTTAAAAAACATTTGGATAAGTACATGAATAGGAAAGGTTTGGAAGGATCTGGGCTATGAATAGTTGTGTGGGACTAGTTTAGTTTGGAAATATGTTTATCATGGACAGGTTGGAGCAAATGGTCTGTTTCTGTGCTGTATGACTCGAAGAATATAACTGGATCAAGATGATGGAGTCAAGTTACAAGGTTTCCTTGAGTGAAGGAAAGAAACATTCAATTACCTACTGACCCCAAGAAAATATTTTAAAATGTTCAAACACATGCAATAACACAACTAATAAGCTTACAAGGAAAGATAAAATGTTAGCTACAGATGGGAAGTTAAATTGTAGTTTAAAGTTCTTAAAATCCTTAAGCTTTTAAACTTGAGGCCAAATGATTAGTTTTGATCTTATGTGAATGGAAAAGGTCCCAAGTGCTTTTTTCAACAAGCACTAACTTCAAGGTTGAGAGAGACAAAAATAGAGAGACAATATCTCTCAGCTGTTGCCCCGAAATCTATTGTTTCTTGTTCCTGCCCTGCTGTTCAAATGCAGCTAATGAAATATCCAGGAGCCTAGTCTCATTGTCTTTGATCAAGCTGGATGATCTACAGGTAGCTTTCATCCCAATGTATAACTTCCATTAAAGTATGAAGGAACTGGGACATACAGAACTCTGGGTTCAAGTCATGGATATTTTCCTATCCAGCTGCTCACACCGTTGGAGCAGATGGGTCTTGAATCCAACCTTCCTGGCTCAGGGTTAGGGACACCACCACAAGAGTACTCCCAAATATTTTAGATACTTCCCAGTCAACTATTCAGAAATGGTATTACACATCTCTGGAGCAGGAGGGACTTGAACCTGGACATCCTGGATCAGAGGTAAGGACACTATCACTGTGTCACATGAACCCAAGACATTTTATTAGATATTTTAATCAATCTGTTCAGAGATGTTATGATACACTTTTAGAGCTGATGGGACTTGAACCCAGGTCTCCTGGCCCAGAGATAGGGACACTATTACTGTGTCACAAGAACCCGAAACATGTTAATTTTTTTAAGTTAACCTACTTTTCTAATCAATCTGTTCAGAGATGTTATTACACACCTCTGGAGCAGGTGGGACTTGAACCCAGGTCTCTTGGCTCAGAGGTCGAAACACTACAAGTGTATCACAAGTGAGGTGAAAATGTGTTGCTGGAAAAGCGCAGCAGGTCAGGCAGCATCCAAGGAGCAGGAGAATTGATGTTTCGGGCATGAGCCCTTCTTCAGGAAAGTGTGTCCAGCAGGCTAAGATAAAAGGTAGGGAGGAGGGACTTGGGGGAGGGGCGTTGGAAATGCGATAGGTGGAAGGAGGTCAAGGTGAGGGTGATAGGCCAGAGTGGGGGTGGGGGCGGAGAGGTCAGGAAGAAGATTGCAGGTTAGGAAGGCGGTGCTGAGTTCAAGGGATTTGACTGAGACAAGATGGGGGAGGGGAAATGAGGAAACTGGAGAAATCTGAGTTCATCCCTTGTGGTTGGAGGGTTCCTAGGCAGAAGATGAGGCATTCTTCCTCCAACCATCATGTTGCTATGGTCTGGCAATGGAGGAGTCCAAGGACCTGCATGTCCTTGGTGGAGTGGAGGGGGAGTTGAAGTGTTGAGCCACGGGGTGGTTGGGTTGGTTGGTCCGGGTGTCCCAGAGGTGTTCTCTGAAACGTTCCGCAAGTAGGCGGCCTGTTCTGGGAATTTAGTGCTAAACACTGTACAGAAACAGAAGTTGCTGCAGGAACTCAGCAGGTTTGGCAGCATTGGTGGAGAGAGAGTTAATGTTTCGAGTCCAGCTTCTTCAGACCTGATAAAACATTATGGTCTGCTTGAGCTCCCCTGGAGAGGGGACTGTTTCTCGTTCAAACACACTCGGTGCCTGAGTGAGGAAGGTGACATTGGAAATGGCAGGTGGGGGATTAGAGGGAACAGAGGATGTGCTGGCCCACTGAACACTATCTCCTCCCCCTTGCTGCCAATTGACGTGCTAGTCACTGAAACAATCTGACCTTTGACCTCTAATAGCCATGGTTTCCCCAGCAGCTTTGCCCTCTCAAAGAGCTGGGAGGCGATGGTCTCGTGGTATTCTGGCTGGACTGTTAATCCAGAGACCCAGGTTCTGGGAATCCGGGTGCGAATCTCGCCAACGGAATTCAACAAAAAGTTGGAATTAAGAGACTAACAATGACCATGAACCCATTGTCGATTGTTGGGAAACCCCATCTGGTTCACTAATGTCCTTTCAGGAAGGAAACTGCCTACACGTGATTCCAGACCCACAGCAATGTGGTTGACTCTTAACTGCCCTCTGGGCAATTAGGGATAGACAATAAGTGCTGGCCTAGCCAGTAACACCCTCATCCCATGAATGAATGAATAAATAAAATGCTGCTGACTCATCTGATTGCCTAGCAACTTTCAACAGGAGAGATTTCTGCACCCCACCCCCACCCATAGCCTTGAAAGACCCACTGATGGCCACCCAAGTGGCTTGTGATCCCATTGGGCTTTCTAGAGGAGCCAACATAGGCACTTGTCAGTTTTCCAGTGAGCAGGTGAGAGCATCAATACGTTTTCATGCTACAATCTCTTTATAATAATAAAATCATAGCTTAACAACTTAATTCAACCTTGTTAATTCTAAGCTTAATGTAATAGATGTAAAATCCCTGGAGGATGTTTTAACTCAAATAATGACTAATGACGATTATGTGATATGTAACTTTCAAGCCTTATCCTCATAATATGCAGAGTTCAAATAAATTAAACAAGTGTTCATGACCAGACATCACTGGAGTTAGTTTGGATAGTGATACTTGCGAGAAGTAAGCAATTATTTTTGTGTCTAAGCAAATTAATCAATTCCATTAGGGTCTGTATGTGCATATCATTCTTTCAAATATTGCTGCTAGCTCAAACACAATGATCAACTTAAGAGTGTCTGTTTTATTATTATAGAGTGTCAGCGATGTAATACATGCCTCCAATTGAATACTTAAAGTGACATTTCCCTTTGTACTTGGGGTGAAAACATTTTATTGGTCTTAGCCAGCTGGTTCTATAAAAGTGCTTAGTCATGAGATTGTATTCTCATTATTGAGGATTAGCTCCCACTCCAGCAAGTTCGATTTCAAAATCCTCAAACTTGTTATAGTTTCTCCGCTGCCTTCATCGTATCTCATTACCTCTGGAATGTAGAAGCTATCAGAATTCCTGCGATTCCAGTCCCTGGTATGGAAATGATCTCTTTCTCTCCATTGTTGGTGGTCGTTATCACATCATAGAATCCCTACAGTGCAGAAGCAGGGCATTCGGCCCACCTTGACCTCTCCAATGAGCATCCCACTCAGGCGCATGCCCACACCTCTAACCCTGCTATTTCCCACGGCTAACCCACCTAGCCTGCACATCCCTGATCACTAGGGGAAATTTAATGTGGCCAATCCACCTGACCTGCATATCTGTGGACTGTGGAGGAAACCAAAGCACCTCGCAGAAAGCCACAGGGAGAATGTGCTAACTTGACACAGACAGTCACTCAAGGGTAGAATCGAACCAAGGTCCCTGGCGCTGTGAGGCAGTACTGGTGACCACTAGTCCACCATGCCTCCCTGTATGTAATATTATATACAGACAACTAACCATAAAACATTGGTCCAGCAGTACATCACAATAGTTAACATTATACCCCTTTGGAACACTTCAGCATATCTCTCTGGAAGCGCATTGCTAAATAACAGAAAATTGATCTAAATTAAGTGTAAATTCTGTACTATTTAATGAGACAAGTTATGAAACAATTGGATGTGGGGCATAATCCTGAGGCAGGGAGGCGTTAAATATGACAGCAGATTTTAAACCCTTGCACTCTACTTCCTCAAGTGCCTTTTCAAAGAGATTGAAATTAGTGTTGAAGAAGGCAAAAGCAGTGGTTGGCTTGGTAATGAGAGTGGGTTTTATAAGCACTTAATATGCAATCAGGATGATTGCAGATGTGAGGTAAAATTTTGAGTAATTGAAATTCAGAAACAAAACCACAGGCAGGGGTCATGGCTCTCCACAGGAATTTGACTGGAGGATTGAGCTGGTCTGAATGTATTGTGGAATAGTTGAATTACATCCAGTTAATTAAGGGTCTGAGGATGAAAAGTGATCTTATCATCCCCAACACTGATTTATAGCCAGTGCGCAATTTAGACTCAAACTCATTTTAATCTCTTAGAAATTTAGAAACAGAATTTATGCCACCCACCTAGGTAAATCAGTCACCACAGAAACATATTCTCAATGCCATTCGTAGGCCCTTTATGAAGACCTGGCTTGACGTCTTATATCGTAGAATGGAGGAATTCAGGGTGGTGTCCTTACTGGTGTTTATCTTCCAATCAATAATGCAAAAAGAAAGCAATTATCTGGTCATTATGTGGCATCTTGCTGTGCACAGATTGGCTCCGCTGTTTCCTACACTTGTGAATAAAAGTTTGTGTTCAAGTACGTACACTTAAAAAGTACTCTTTTCTTAAGAATTTAGAAGGTTAAGGGGTGATCTCACCTTCAAGACATGAACAGGAAAAGGTAGGGTAAATAAAGATAAACAATTTCCATTGGTCAAGATTCTGGAATTAAGGGGCATCGTCTCTTAGCGGTGGGAGGTGGCTCAGAGGTTAGCACTGCTGCCTCACAGAACCAGGGACCCGGGTTTGATCCCACCCTCAGGCAACTCTCTCTGTGGAGTTTGCACATTCTCCCCGAGTCTGCATGGATTCCCTTCAGGTGCTCCAGTTTCCTCCCACAGTCCAAAGATGTGCAGGTTAGGTGGATTGGCCATGTGAAATTGCCCATAATATCCAGAGATGTGCAGGCTAGGTGGGTAAGCCATCAGAAATGGAGGGATACAGGGATGGTATGGCGCTGGGTTGGATGCTGTTCAGAGGGTCAGTGTGCACTTAATGGCCGAATGGCCTGTTTCCACACTGTAGGAATTCTATGATCATCTGAGAATTAGGACCAGACCATTCAGGAGAGATGTTAAGAAACGCTTCTACACAAAAAGGGAGGTAGGTGTTTGGAAATCCCTGCCACAAATAGCAGTGGATGCTGGATCAGTTGTTAATTTTAAATCTGAGAAAGGTAATGTTTTTTGTTCGGCAAGTTTATTAACGGATATTGGCCAAAAGCAGATACATGGAGTAGGCCACAGATGGGACATGATGTCATTTAATGGTGGAATAAGCTAGAGGAGGTGAATGGCCTACTCCTGTACCTATGTCGCTTCATTTGGCTGTGAAACTTTGAGACACAAAGTGCCAGATCAAAGTACGTCTTTCTTTTTCATTGCTTTCAGATCTGGACACACAATCCCAGGAGAGATATGTTGGCCTTGGAGGGGTGCAGTGTGAGAATGAACTGGAACTAACAGAGTTATTTACAAAGGCAGTAAAAGTGTCGAGTGGCATTTATATCAATGTGATGAGCTAATAAGATCTTTAAGGTGATAGATGGTTTAGATAGTGTACATACAAAGAGCAACCTATCCTCCGGCAGGGGAGTCCAGGACGTGGGGGGCATAACCTTAAAGTCATGGCTGGGACTCTATGCACTTCTTCATACTTCCTTTCGGCCATCAAGTGCTCACTGATCCTGTGAAAAGCATTCCACCCAGCTCCACCCCATACCTGTACCCCTCAATTTCTGATGGTTAACCCACCTAGCTTGCAAACCCCTGGATACTATGGCCAATTTAGCATGGCCAATCCACTCTAACCTGCACTTCTTTAGATTGTGGGAGTAAACTGAAATTTAGAATTCTATTCCATGGAAAGCTGCCTTGTTTGGGGATGGGTGGTCAATTGAAAATCGCAAAACTGAGATCAATAGTGCTTTTCCCTTAGCGCTGGATACAGAGCCAGGGTAAGTGAATTTAAGTTATGGTAGAGCTCAGCAATGATCTAACTGAATAGTGCAACAGACCTGAATGTGCACTGAATTTCTGGCTTATAGAGGCTTATAACATCATGTGGGGTACAGATTAGATAAATGACAGGTGCCTTTTCTCTAGGGATAGGGATTTTAAGACTAGGGGGCATATTTGTAAGGTGAGAGGAGAAAGACATGAGGTGCAAATTCTTTTTTAACACAGAGTGGCTCTTGTGTGGAATGAACTTCCAGAGGAGGTGGTGAATGTGGGTACAGTTGCAATATTTAAAAGACATTTGGATAAGTGCATGAATAAGAAATGTTTGTTGGGACATAGGCCAAATGCAGGCAGGTGCAACTCATTTAATTTGGGATTTTGTTCAGCATGGACTGGTTGGACCAAAGGGTTTATTTCCATGCTGTATAACCATACCAGAGTTAGAAAAATGTAAACATCTGTCCTTTGCAAACATTTAACCTTGGTTCCTGTTTGTTAAGTACTTCCAACATGCAAAAACAAGAGTGCCTGTCCCATGTAGACAGGTTAGTGCAGAAGGTGTTTGGTATGCTTGCATTTATTAGCCACTGTATTGAGTATAAGAGTTGGAAAGTCATGTTACGACTATGCAAGACATTGGTTAGGCCACTTTTGGAATACTGCATTCAATTCTGGTCTCCCTGCTGTAGGAAGGATGTTGCAAAATTTGAAAGTGTTCAGAAAAGATTTACAAGGATGTTTTCCAGGTTGGAGTGTTTAAGCTATTCGGAGAGACTGAACAGTATGGGGCTATTTTTGGAACGGGGGACCTTATAGACGTGTATAAAAACATGAGTGACATGGATAGCGTCAATAGCCAAAGTCTTTTTCCCAGGGTTGGGGAGTCCAAGACTAGAGGGTATATGTTTAAGTAGAGAGAGGAAAATTTAAAAGGGACCTAAGGGACAACGTTTTTACGCAGAGGGTGGTGTTTGTGTGGAATGAACTGCCAAAGGAAGTGGTGGAGGCTGGTACAATTACAACATTGAAAAGGCATCTGGATGAGTACATGAATAGGAAGGGTTTAGAGGAAACAAATGCTGACAAATGGGACTAGATTAATTTAGGATATCTGATGGGCATGGATGAGTTGGACCAAAGGGTCAGTTTCCAAGCTGTACAGCTGTATGATTGTAAATGTTTTTGGTTGTCATTCATTCATGGAACTTGACACTGGCTAGGTCAACATTTATTGTCCATCTCTAATTGCTTTTGAGAAGGTAGTAAGATCTCACCTTCACTTGAAATGGCCATTTTCAAAGGGCAATAAGGAGTCAACCATAACATTGCTCGTCTGAAGTCACATGCAGACCTGACTGGGTAAGAGTGGCAGATTTCCTTCCCTGGAGGGCATTGGTTCACCAATGAGAGTTGTTTTTAATGCCAATCAACCATGTTTGCATGGGTTCCCATCGCTGATCCAATGTCAGATTTCCGTGGAGGAATAAAACCTGCAGATGCTGGAAATCTGAAACCAGCACAGAGAATGTTGGAAAAGAGAGAAACAGAGCTAATGTTTCAAATCAGGGATGACCCTTCTTCAGAACTGCCCCAGTTCCTAACGAAGAAGTCTGTGGAATATTTTGCAGTTGCCTTTGGTGGGACGGCAGTGAGTGGTTGAGGAGAGGTGATTTATTGTAGTAAGTTATACATTTGGCAAGGAGAATTCAATGTCAGCGCTCCTGGAGAAGCTGATTTAGATTTTCAAAACTTGCAGAAATATGACAAGGTCCTCCTTTTTCTCAACCCAGTCACTCAGTTTCAATGACTTTGCACCTTTTTAAAACATGCATCAAGTCTACTGCCAGGCTCTTTGATGAAGCTGTAATTACCTTGGCAATCATTCCCAAGTTGTTTTGCTTTATTTTCAAGTCAGCAAGGTTCTCAGTCTTGAGGAATTGCCGCTGTAAAACTGGTAGTGCAGGTAAATCAAGGGGATTTCTGCAAGACATCACAAAGCTGTGGGGAACTGTACTCGCCAGTCATAGCACTCACTGATAGATGCATTGTGGGAGGGTCACCTTCCCCTAATTTTGACCAAATACTGAAGATGCAAATGAACCCACTGACTTGCATGGCAGAGAATCAGATCAGAATGCAGGGGTACATATTTTCCGTCTGGAAGGCAATAAGGCAGGAAATGACTTTTGTTGTCACAGCTCGTCTTGTTTTGTTTTTATTTCTTTAGTCAATACAAATCCTCAGCGTTGAGTGATCATCTCATTTGCTGAGCTTACGGTGATTAAACCATCACTGAGTCTGTACAGGGGCCTGTCATCTGCAATGTGCAATGTTCTTTCTGTTTCTGCTGAATTGCTGAATTGTACTGAGATCATTGGAATAAGAGTCAAAATCCAATGTTTGGATTAGATTCCCTCCAGTGCAGAAACAGGCCCAACAAGTCCACACCGACCCTCCGAACAGTAACCCACCCACCTACTCTCTAGTATTCACATTATCACTACGGGCAATTTAGCATGGCTAATTCACCTGACCCGCGCATCTTTGGACAGTGGGAGGAAACCCACGCAGACACAGGGCGAATGTGCAAACTCCACACAGACAGTCGCCCGAGGCTGGGATCAAACCTGGGTCCCTCACGCTGCAAGGCAGCAGTGCTAACCATTGAGCCACTATGCCATTTTGTTTGTTTACTTCATCTGCAGCTGTACAGAACTGAACTGCACTTGTGACAATGCATATAAAGAAGGAGGTTTTTTTAATGAATAAAGTATATTTTTGAAATAAAATGGAAGGGGCGGTACTGAGATGTTGAGGTCCCAGCAAAGGGGTTTGACTGCAGAGGAGTCCTGAATCTGTTTAGCAGGGCCCACTCTCCCCCAGGATAGGTCGAACCTGCCATTTAACAAATGGGGGTTAGTCATAAGGAACATGTTACTGACAGCCCCTGTTCCCCATTCCTTCACCTGAAAGATGTCTGCTGTTGGATTGTGCACAGGAAGACTGTTCCTTATGGGTGCCAAGATAGAAAATGGGCAGTAAGGGTTTTGAACAGATCATTGTGGATAAGTGAGGCACAGTATATTTGGAAATATGTATCCCTGCATTCTGATCTGATTCTCTGCTATGTGAATCAGCTGGTTCCTTTTGCATCTTCCATATTTGGTCATAATATGGTGAAGGTGACCATCATCACCACCCCATCCCCCTGGCCCCACAATGCATCTATCAGTGAGTGCGATTACTGGCAAGTACAGTGCAAATAGAGGTCATTCAGCTCATTGAATCTGCGGCAATCCTCTGAAGAGCATCCCACCCGCCCTATTTTTGATTAGATTCCCTACAGTATGGAAGCATGCCCTTCAGCCCAAGTCCACACCGACCGTCCGAACAGAGGCCCACCCAGACCCATTCCCCTACCCTGTATTTACCCCTCACTAATGTACCCAACACTATAGGAAATTTAGCGTGGCCAATTCACCTAACCTGCACATTTTTGGATAGTGGGAGGAAACCGGAGCACCCGGAGGAAACCCACGCAGACACGGGGAGAATGTACAAACTCCACACAGACAGTTGCCCAAGGCTGGAATCAAATCTGGGTCCCTGGCACTGTGAGGCAGCAGTGCTAACCACCTGAGCCACCGTGCCACCCCACTGTACCACCTGTAATCCCACATCACCCATACCTAACATAGCCAGCCCTAGCACATCCCTGGAAACTACCGGGCAACTTACCATGGCTGATCCACCTAACTTGCACATCTTTGGACAGCATGGATCATCTCCAGCAACTTGAGGGTTTTTCTCAACTGGCAGATGTGTGGAGATGTAATATTTGCAACTACTGGAAGCCAGGGGAGGAGTAATTGTCAAAAGTTCCAATTATGATGAGCAATCCAGAGAACCAGGAAACGTTCTGGGGGCCTGGCTTTGAATCCCATCATGGCAGATGGTGAAATTTGAATTCAATAATAATCTGGAATTATGAGTTCAATGATGACCATAAAACCTGTGCTGATTGCTGGGGGAAAACATCTATCTGGGTCACTAATGTCCTTCAGGGAAGGAAACTGCCATCCTTACCTGGTCTGGCCTACATGTGACTCCAGACCCATACAATGTGGTTGACTCTTAACTGCCCTCTGGGAAATTAGGGATGGACAATAAATGCTGGCCTAGCCAGAAAACCCCAGCATCCTGTAATTTTTGTCTGCCCTCTCTGACTGCCTTATCCAAAATCTGGACTGAGCATCATTATTTTCATCAATGTGATCTTCATAGAATCATAGAGAATCATCAAATTCCTACAGTGTGGAAGCAGGTAATTAAGCCCATTGGGTCCACACTGGCCCTTCCATGCCCTGTCCCATAGATACAATAAACAGACATTCTTTGGTGTATAGAGGTGAGAACTCCTTTTGGAAGAAAGACTGAACATGTGTAGAATGTGTATACTTTCAACTTTTTCTTACCAAGTTTCAGTTTGGATTATGCAACTCCTGATCTTCTTGCTGTCTTAAATTCCTTCTAACTATTATCTTTCATCAGACTCTGACTTCTAAATCTCTTAATTGCCTTTTTTGTCCCCAGAAATCTTTAATGCTGCAGCCTCGGAGCTAATTCATTTAATGGCATTCGTTATTGGTGGATGAAGGCACATAGGGTCATAGAGTCATAGAGATGTACAGCATGGAAACAGACCCTCCAGTCCAACCTGTCCATGCTGACCAGATATCCCAACCCAATCCAGTCCTACCTGCCAGCACCCGGCCTCTCCAAACCCTTCCTATTCATATACCCATCCAAATGCCTCTCAAATGTTGCAATTGTACCAGCCTCCACCACATCCTCTGGCAGCTCATTCCATACACACACCACCCTCTGCGTGAAAAAGTTG
>NC_057749.1:6274135-6315895 GCF_004010195.1 Chiloscyllium plagiosum
TCCCAACTCCTGTACTCAATACTCTGACCAATAAAGGAAAGCATACCAAACGCCTTCTTCACTATCCTATCTACCTGCGACTCCACTTTCAAGGAGCTATGAACCTCCACTCCAAGGTCTCCTTGTTCAGCAACACTCCCTAGGACCTTACCATTAAGTGTATAAGTCCTGCTAAGATTTGCTTTCCCAAAATGCAGCACATCGCATTTTTCTGAATTAAACTCCATCTGCCAATTCTCAGCCTATTGGCCCATCTGGTCCAGATCCCATTGTAATCTGAGGTAACCCTCTTTGCTGTCCACTACACCTCCAATTTTGGTGTCATTATCTTGCACTCATCAGGACCATCTGCAAGAAAAGCCAATGTAAAGGGAAATATGTACTGTACAAAAAGAAAGTACTGATGGGTTTGGAAGTGAACTTTTAATTGAGGTCTTGCTGAGGAAAATATACCAATTAGATGATGACTGACAGTTAACTGCCAAGCTTTGTGTTTTTTTTAGTAGTAGTACTGATACTCCAGCATCCATCTTGTGTAAGGTGCAGTTAAAACACTAATTATTACTACTCCACCAACCAGAAAATCAACCATGTGGCCAAGGAACCAGAGACAAGCAAAGCCCAGAGCAAGCAATGCCGATGTGAAATCAAGGGTGAAGGGGACTAAATCAAAGTAGAATTGGAGGAGAAAATATAACACTCCATCCCCCGTGATACCCACCTCATTTGTTTAAATTAGCAGGTTGACTGACTGGTCAAGTCTTTGCCCAGAGAATGGAGCACAGAATAGTTGTCACCTATTTTAAGTTGGAAGAGGCATGGTTTGTGTGAATGTTCTTCTTGTCCACAAAGAACTGGGCCCAGTGTACATATGTACATCACTTCAGTACAGAGCAAGCTTGATGGACTCCTCTCCATTACTTGCGTTTATTTAGAAAGGTCTACTAAACAGATGGCACACACATGACAGGCTGAATGGCCTCTTCCTGGGTGGTATCATTCCATAATCATATCTCAAATCTATCTCCCCTACTGACCGATCTTCTACAATTGGAAGCAGTGTCTCCACAATTCCTTTCTCTCTTGGCTGTGGTGAGCTGGAGGGTGACTACAAATACAAATACATCATTATTGGATCATTCGTCGTTAGTCGGATCCAGCACTGGTGGTGGCGACGCGATGGAAGAAGAGCATCACAACAAGGTGGGCCCACAGCGAGAGAGACCTGACTCTGATGTTGGTTAGTTCAGCGCAGATGACAGTGTGGTGGTGGTCAAGGTGGATCAGCCCAGCGGCAAAAGATGGTGCCTGAGAATTGGCAACTGTTTGGTTGGGTCAGGTGTTGATGGCAGTCAAGGAGGACTGGCAGCATAGGCCTCGTCGATGATGACGAGCCGGCTCAAGGCTTTAAGCTATATCTTTCTTTTTTCTTTCCCTTTTGTTCTTAAATTATTCAAAATGGTGCCGAACCTTGATGACAAATGAAAGCTTTTCGCTGCATTTTATTGTATTCTTATTGTAAAATGCTTGAGATAATCATATCATTTATACAAGCCAAGGTTATAATAATGACAACTAATTGGAGGAGAGATTTTTATATTAAAAAATAATGCTTTATGAACCAGATGAGAAACATTAAAAATTTGCACCTGGCAATTTCAAACCATCCCAATGTGCTCAAAATTCTCATCAGAGCCCTTTGTGTCAATGTATTTATGTCCCTTGCTTTCCAAAGGCTATTTACATAATTTATTCATGGATGGGGTCTGAGAATATTTTCCAGAATAACTGCTCCAGGAACAGTGTTTTAATAGCTTGCCACGGGGTGAATCTAAATTTCCATCTTTATAACTCACACAGTGTAGAAATAACTATATTTTAAATTGTCAGTTTTGAGCTAAAAGACCTGAAGTGTTGACTGATCTCAAGTTGTAAAAGCTAGTGAATGTACAGTGTGGTATGTGAAATGTCTTAAAGTTTCAGTATGAGAATATGAAATGAAAGCTTGGGGCAACTGCGACCAGGGCACAGTGTGGGAAGGCTGCTGTCTAAGGTCTTTCTGCCGAAGTTTAATGAGGGTCTGTTTGGTTATCAGACTCTCTCACTGCCTCAAATCATCTATGCATGAGCAAGAAATGCCTCCGATATTTGGAGCTGCAGGGAATGTTAAATTCCAATTTTGCTTTCCTTGATACACAGCAATACTGCAGAACTGTTTTAGTACCAATGAAGTTATGAATAAAGTGTTTTTTTTGAATTTAAAAAAAATTAGAATATGCAACCAGCTTCATGTCAGCCAGGGCTCCGTGGCTGGATCGGATTAACAGTCCCAATCAGAGAACTCATATTATATTTTTCCAGCTGGCTGATCTCATTACAATCGTTACATCTCTTCTCAATCTCCGAAGCAATGCAGGTTTGATGACAATCCAATCTCTTTTGGAAACCATTGACCATTTCTGCATCCAGCACCTTCATTGGCTGATTATAAAATATATTTCCTCACATCCTACCCTCTATCTCTTCCCAAAGCCTTATATCTGTGTGCCCGGTCGTTGTGCTTTATCCTATACTATGCTATAGAAAGAGATTTCCGATATCCCGAATCTGTCATAATCTTAAGCAATTCCAACATACGTCAAAAATTATTGAATAATGGAACAAGTGTTCTGTAGGTTTTAAAACAATGCAAAAATAAAATTTGCTAAATCAAATCCTTTGAGACCACAGACAATAAGGTATAGGCTATTCGGCCCAATGATTCTGCTCTACCATTTGGCTGATACATTTCTCAACCCTAATCTTCTGTAACCCCTGATCCCCTTACTAATCAAGAACCTGCCTATCCCTTTCTTAAATATTCAATGACTTGGCCTCCACAGCCTGGCAATGAGTTCCACAGATTCACCACCCTCTGGCTGAAGAAATTTCCCCCTCATCTATTAATGTGTGTCTGTGAGAGGATATTTCTTCTGGATTTTCGATTTGCTGTCAGCAATAGCTCAAAGAGAAAGAGGTTTGGCTTGATGGGACGCAGTGCAGTTCTGCATCGCCTTCGATGTTGTCGTTTTGGGTTACAAATAAGGCTGCATCTGAGGTCAAAACTTAAAGGTCCTGTTGCACTTTATTGATGAAGTGGAGTAAGGGAGTTCTCTCCAGTGTCCGTGCAATAGCAGAGCAACAAAAAGAGGCAGATGATGTGATCATCAATGGTATTACTAGTTGTGGGATCCTGTCCTGCCACTTTTCGTATATTGCAACAATGACTCAACTTTGCAAACTGCTGTGATGTGATATCCTGATAGTCACTACATCAATGCAAGTCTTTCCTCCATTTACTTGATAATGGGCAGGATTTTTAGCTACCTGGATTGGGGGTGGGAATGATCAGTTGGAGTGTTTGGTGACCAACCCTGCACCCCCGCCCTCAACATCTCCACCTCCCAGTTTTGTAGCTCCATTTCACCCCCCAGACTATTTTCCCAGAGTTGGGATAGTAGGGGAGTGACCGGAAGGCCATCTGCTGTCTAGCAACAGCTAAAGAATGAACAACATTCCAGGACTTATTGAGGCCCGCTGTTGGAGGTTACCTGAACTGTTTAATCACTGTGGTTATAGTGGTGGGGATGGAATAATTTCCCCAGAGGGGCAAAAACAGACAAAAGACCATGATTTGATACTGAATGTACAGGATCATAGAATTCCTACAATGTGGAAACAGGCCTTTCAGCCCATCGAGTCCACACTCACCCTCCAAAGACCATCCCTCCCTGACCCACCCCATATGCTATCCCTATCCGTGTAGCCTTGTAGTTCCTATGGCTAACTCACCAGGCCTGCACATCCCTGGACACTATATGGGCAATTTCGGATAGCCAATCTACCCTGACCCGCACATCTTTGTGGGCTGTGGGAGGAAACCAGAGCATCCGGAAGAAACTCACACAGCTACTGGTTGAACGCGACAGTTGCCCGAGGCTGGAATCGAACATGAGTCCCTGGCACTGTGAGATAGCAGTGCTAGCCAGTGAGCCACCATGTCCCCAACCCCCCAACTCCCAACATCTACCCCCTCCCCCCAACCAGATCTCCATTTTTAGATACACAGGCTATGTTGGATTAATGTGTCTCATTCACCTGTTTCACTGTTTCGTTTCCATTCTGGGCCCATTGGATTGTATCCGAGGTTTTTAAAAAGAGGGAATGCAGAGGGAGAAATCATCCAAGAATCTTTCAATTCTGGAAAAGTCCCAGTGAAATAGAAAACTGCTCACATAATATTTTTATTCAATAAGGGAGGGAGATAGAGTCATACGGCACGGTAACAAACCCTTCAGTCCAATGCGTCCATACCGACCAGACATCCCAATCTGACCTAATCCCATTTGCCAGCATTGAGCCCTTATCCCTCTAAATACTTCCTGATCAAATTACCCCAATCAGGTAGTTTTTAAATGATGTAATTGTACTCATCTCCAGCACTTCCCCTGGCAACACGCTCCATACACGCACCATGCTCTGTGTGACAATGTTGCCCCTCAGGCCCTTTTCAAATCTTTCCCCTCTCACCTTAAGCCTGTGCTGTCTAGTTTTGGATTCCCCTACCCTGGGGAAAAGACCTTGGCTGTTCACTCTATCCATGCCCCTCTTGATTTTATAAACCTCTATAAGGTCACCCCTCAGCCTCCAATGCTCCAGGGAAAAAAGACCCAGCCTATTCAGCATCTCCCTATAACCCAAACCCTCTAGTTCCAACAACATCCTTGTAAATGTCTATTATAAATGAAATGAGAATGGGGGATTTAGAAATAAATATGACAATCCAACGGAGTCAACAAGGGAAAAAGCATGTCTGACAAATTTATTAGAATTCTTTGAAAAGATAACAAATATGCTAGATAATGGGTAACTGCTGTCGTATATTTGGAATTCCAGAAGATGCTTGATAAAGTATCACACTTTGGGCTACTTAACATGATAAGTGACCAAGGAATTGGGGTTGTATATCAATATGGAGCGAGGACTGGCTAACTCATAGAAAGACAGAGTTGGGACAGTGTCAACATGCCAACCTGTAACTGGTAGAGTGCCACAGGGGTCAGTGCTGAAACCACAATTATTTCTAACATATATTGATAGCGTGGACAAAGGAAGTATTATAGTCAAGTTTGCATATGAGCAATCAGATCTCAAGTGAGCCTTTCCAAACAACAATATTATGTTGTTTTTCAGCCACTCAATCAGTAAATAGCCTCACTTTAGCATGGGGATTATTCATAAGGTGTTGATTACACTGCAAGGAAAAATAGGTGGCTGTATCAACTGATAAAATATATGTCCCACAGGGTATCCGATTTGCTCAATCTTGAGTTCCTCTCTCAATAATTGAAGTAATGAAGGTGTTAGAAAGTGAATGTATGCATTTTCAGCCCAGTCTTCTTGCAGTTTTAGGCAGATCTCATCTGAAACATTATTACTACAGAATAAAATCAATGCAAATAGAAATATCAGGACAGTATTGCTTCCTGTCTGCTATTCGGCTGTTGGAGGATTCATTTTGCATCACATACACTGCTTTAAGCAAACCTTCACAAACCTTGCAAGACATGGTAATAGAACAAAGTCTTCCCACCACTGAGGTCACTTTGACCTTCAGTGTGTTTTGTGCATTTTAAATTTTCAATTGCTTCATTCTTTAGAAAAACAAATATTAATTTGATGAGCAATATTTTTGAACTGAACAGAGCAAGAAAGATTAACAATAGACAGTGCTCAAAGCATTTTACGACTTTAAATCTTGTGCCTTCACCAAGCAAAGTCTCTACGGTCTTAGCAGACCACAGGATTGTTCTCTCATTAAGGAGAGGTGACTGGAGGTGGCTTAACCTGAGAGTCACCATGCCTCAGGTGAGGGTAGAGGTTGAGAAGGGCAATGCTTTATGGTAACCTCAGCCTATCGGAAAGTCACTGGAGCGGTCCATTGGGTGCGGAGCTCAGCCGCTTAGATTAAAATTAGCCCCCATTTCACAGAGAAAACCATTACCATTTGACTCAGACTTGCACTGAAATGAAGTCTCTTCATGCAAAACTGTGACACAAGTAGCAGGTTCAGTCCTGACGAGGGGTTTCAGCCTGAAACATTGACTTTCCTGCTCCTCGGATGCTGGCTGACCTGCCTGTGCTTTTCCAACTCCACACATATAGACTCTGGCTTCCAGCATCTGCAGTCCTCACTGTCCCCTAGCAAGTTATGTTCTACAGCAAGTATAAGCATTTGCAAAAGCTGTGTTATGACTGTGGGGAGAGCTCTTGTGTACCAAGAGGAGTTCAAGTCCCGGATGCTCCAGATATGAGTAATTACATTTACGATCATGTTGATTCGAAAATCTCGATGACTCTAGTGGGAGGAATACACTGGAAATCAAGCCACACTCTCCACAAACTATACCAAACATGTCAATGTTTTATTCAATCACTAAATTTTGTCAATTTTGTTTTTCATAATTTCAAACAACACAAGCAGGACCATGACAATACTATGGCTTTAAGAGGCATATTTTATCCTATTTTTATGAAGAAAAGTTGAGACAGAGGTACCAAGTGGTCTGCTCAGGGTCAATAAAGTAAATAGCTTGTGAGCCCTTGGCATTTTCTTTTAAGTTGGAACACTAGAAGCAGCCTGAATGGGTGTGGTCAAACTCCCATAGAACCACAATTTTTAGCTTAACCTTTCTTCAGTTGCTAGAGTCTTGAAGCTAGGTGTGGAAGTTTTTATTTCTCTCGCTCTGTTACAACAAAAGCTGAAGGTTCTCTTGCTGCTAGAATTGCATGCGAGACAATCTGTTTAACTGAATTTGCCTTTGCCAAGGATGTGTTACTATATTGGAACAGTTAATTAGTAGTAGCTAATATGTATTATTTTGTTAATTATTTTTGACAGTTACAGTTAAGCTAAAGCTTTTCTTTTTTTATTTTGTCTGTATTTTAATTGTAGTGCAAAAATAACATGTCTTTTGCTTAAAGTCGAGCAGTTTGACCAATCAAATTTCATCTAGAATGCAACACCTTACACTTACCTTGGAAAAGTTATGGACTAGGCTACCTTCTTAATATATTTTGAGGTGTTTGGTCTGGTCGATAACAAGACAACCGCATGCACAACATAGCTCTGGAAAACACGGAAAAATAGGGAAAATCCTTTGGATCGAGGGGTCAAACTAAAATGGTAGAGTGTGGAAACTTTCTCACAGTTTCTTCAGTTTCTTGTCCATGAGCTCACATTGATGTTGATGGTAGAATTATGGCAAATGTCTATCTTCCAGTTCTCATGATCTATAACTACATCCATTCCCAGCATTTGTCATAGGGTGGCATGGTGGTTCAGCAAATAGCACACAAGTGCCAAGGAACTGGGTTAGATTCCAGACTCCATGTCTGTGTGGAGTTTGAACATTCTCCCCATGTCTGTGCGGGTTTGCTCCAGTTTCTTCCCACAGTCCAAAGATGTGCAGATTAGGGTGGATTAGTCATGCTAAATTACCCCACACTGTCCAGGGATGTACAAGCTAGGTTGCTTTGCCATGGGAAATGCAGGGTTATAGGGATAGGATACAGGGATCTGGGTGGGATGCTCTTCAGAGGTGCAGTGTGACCTGGAGGGCTGAATGGGCTGCTTCCATACTGTAGACAGTAATAATAATAATAATAATAACAAGAGCTTGCCAATACATAGCATGTCCCAGAGTGCTTCACAGGAAACAAATCTGACAATGAAATACCCAAAGAAATATTAGGATAGGCTAATGACAGGAACTTGATCAACAATGTAGATCTTATTCCATTTAAAAGTGGAGATAGTGATAGAGAGATATAAGGAAATCATTCTAGGGCTTATATAGGTCTGTAATATCAACTGCCTGGACCCTTACAGGAGCAAAATAATATCAAGGCCCAACAAGACGTTTGTATTAGAGAAGCATAGATACATTGAATGGTGCTGGAAGAGATTACAAAAATAGGAGAGATTGAGGATTTCAAAACAAGAATGAGAATTTTAAAACTGAGGTGTTGCTGGACCAGGGCTGACCAGTAGACAAAAGGGAAAATGGGGCTTGGTTCAGGTTGGAATATGAGCAGCAGAGTTTACGATGAGCTCAGACTCATCGGTGCAAGATGGGACATCGGCCAGGAGATTGCTGGAATAGTTGCAGTTGCAGTGGGAGGAGTGACAGCGAGGACCAGAGGCCCAATGGGAAGGTAGGAGCAGAGTTTAAAAACTTACCTCATGTATAGGCAGAGTGCACGCTGAGCAAGAGCGGACACAGGACTGCTGGGTAAGTGAAGCTTTATATATGGTTAGTTGCTTTACCTGAAACGCTACTCGGGTAGAGTCTCCTACCCATCCTCCTCCTCGAACCGAAACAAATTCTTGCGCTGGATTGATAAGGTGACTAGTCTGTTTTTTTTCCCTCTCTTTTAGTTTTCAGTAGTCTTGGTGGGAATTTTGAATAGTGGGAATGGAGATTAGAGCAGTTGAATATTCCTCCTGAGGAACGTGGGGTGGCATGGTGGCTTAGTGGTTAGCACTACTGCCTTTCAGCACCAGGGTCCCAGGTTTGATTCCAGCCTTGGGCGACTGTCTGTGTGGAATTTACACATCCTCCCCGTGTGGGTTGCCTCCAGGTATTCCGGTTTCCTCCCACATTCCAAAGATGTGCAGACCAGGTGAGCTAGGTGAGACCTCTACAAACAGGATGGTCTTCACCTGAACCAGAGGGGTACCAATGGCCAGGTGAATTGGCCATGCTAAATTGTTCATAGTTGTTAGGAGCATTAGTCAGAGGGGGGTGGGTTAGTCTTCGGAGGGTCAATGTGGACTTGTCGGGCCAAAGGGCCTGTTTCCACACTGCAGGGAACCTGTGTCACAAAGTCTCACCACTAGTGTCCCTGCTGACTGTATCTGTGGGAAGTGCATCCAACTCCAGGTCCTCGAAAACCACGTTAGGGAGCTGGAGCTGGATGAATTACAGATCATTCAGGATGTGGAGGCGGTTATTGAGAAGAGTTACAGAGTCACACCTCAGGTAAAAGAAGAAGGTAGATGGGAGTGCAGGGATCCCCTGTGGCCATTCCCCTCAACAACAAGTATACCATTTTGGATACTTGGGCAACTTACCAGTGGTAAGCAATGGGGCACAGGTCTCTGGTACTGCTCAGAAGGGAAGGGGGAAGAGGAGCAGAGCATAAGTCATTAGGTATTCCATACTTAGGGGGACAGACAGGAAGTTTTGTGGGAATGGGAGGGACTCACGGTTGGTGTGTTGCCTCCAGGTGCCAGGGTTCGTGATGTCTCTGATCGCGTTTTTGGGATCCTTGCTGGGGAGGGAGAGTAGCCCCAAGTCATGGTCCACATAGGCACCAACAACATAGGGAGGAATAGAGATGGGGACTTAAGGCAGAAATTCAGGGAGCTAGGGTGGAAGCTTAGAGCTAGAACAAACAGTTGTTATCTCTGGTTTGTTGCTCGTGCCACGTGCTAGTGGGGTGATGAACAGGGAGAGAGAGGAGTTGAACACGTGGCTGCAGAGATGGTGCAGGAGGGAGGGTTTTGGATTCCTGGATAATTGCGACTCTTTCTGAGCTAGGTGAGACCTCTACAAACAGGATGGTCTTCACCTGAACCAGAGGGGTACCAATATCCTGGGGGGGAAATTTGCAAATGCTCTTCAGGTGGGTTTAAACTAATTCAGCAGGGGGATGAGAACCTAAACTGTAGTTTGAGTATAAAGAAGGCTGAGAGTAGGGAGGTCCGAAATAAGATTTCAGGGTCGCAAGAGGGCACCGGCAAGCAAAAAGTTGGTTTGAAGTGTGTCTGTTTCAATGCCAGGAGCATCTGGAATAAGGTGGAGGAATTTGCAGCATGGGTCAGTACCTGGGATTTCGACGTTGTGGCCATTTCAGAGACATAGGTAGAGCAGGCTCAGGAATGATTGTTGCATGTTCCAGGATTTAGGTATTGCAGTAGGAACAGAGAAGATGGTAAAAGAGGTAGGGGTATAGCATTGTTAGTTAAGGACAGTATTACGGTGGAGAAAGGACATTTGAGGACTCATCAATTGAGGTAGTATGGGCTGAGATTAGAAACAGGAAAGGAGAGGCTACCCTGTTGGAAGCTTTCTATAGGCCTCCGAATAGTTCCAGAGATGTAGAGGATAGGATAGGAAGGATAATTCTGGATAGGAATGAGAATAACATGGTAGTTGTTATGGGGGACTTCAACTTCCTAAATATTGACTGGGAATACTACAGTTCAAGTACTTCAGATGGGTCAGTTTTTGTCCAATGTGTGCAGGAGGATTTTCTGACACAGTATGTAGACAGGTCAACAAGGGGCAAGGCCACATTAGAATTGGTATTGGGTAATGAACCTGGCCAGGTGTTAGATTTGGAGGTAGCTGAGCACTTTGGTGATAGTTACCACAATTCAGTTATCTTTACTTTAGCGAAGGAAGGGAAAGGTATACATGGAGGGTAAAGCTACAGCTGGGGAAAGGCAATTACAATGCGATTAGACAAGATTTAGGATATATAGGGTGGGGAAGGAAACTGCAGGGAATGGGCACAATAGAAATGTGGAGTTTATTCAAGGAACAACTACTGTGTGTCTTTGATAAGTTTGTACCGGTCAGATAGGGAGGAAGTTGTCGAGCACAGGATCCATGGTTTACTAAGAAAGTTGAATTTCTTGTCAAGAGAATGAAGAAGGCTGACGTTAGGATGAGATGTGAAGGCTCAGTTAGAGCGATTGAGAGTTATAAGGTAGCCAGAAAAAACCTAAAGAGAGAGCTCAGCCGAGCGAGGAGGGGACATGAGACATCATTGGTGGATAGGATCAGGGAAAACCCTCAGGCCTTCTATGGTATATAAGGGATAAAAGAATGACTAGAGTAAGATTAGGGTCAATCAGGGAGGCAGTAGGAAGTTGTGCGTGGAGTCAAAGGAGCTAGGGAAAGTTCTAAATGAATATTTTTCATCAGTATTCACACTGGAAAAAGATAATGTTGTCGAGAGAATATTGAGAAACAGGCTATTAGATGAGATGGGATTGAGGTTCACAAGGAGGAGGTGTTAGAAATTCTGGAAAGTGTGAAAATAGATAAATCCCCTGGGCCAGATGAGATTTATCCTAGGATACTTTGGGAAACCAGGGAGGAGATTGCCGAGCCTTTGGCTTTGATTTTTATGTTGTCATTGTCAACAAGAATAGTACCAGAAGACTGGAGGATAGCAAATATTGTTCCCTTGTTCAAGGAGGGGAGAAGAGATAACCCTGGTAATTATAGACCAGTGAATCTTACATCGGTTGAGGGTAAAGTGTTGGAAAAGGTTAGAAGAGATAGGATTTATAATTATCTCGATAGGCATAAGTTGAATAGGGATAGTCAACACGGTTTTGTGGAGGGGAGGTCATGCCTCACAAACCTTATTGAGTTCTTTGAGAAGGTGACCAAACAGATAGATGAGGGTAAAGCAGTTGATGTGGTTTATATGGATTTCAGTAAAGCATTTGATAAGATTCTCCATGGTATGCTACTGCACAAAATACAGAGGAATAGGATTGAGGGTGATTTAGTAGTTTGGATCTGAGAGAAATTGGCTAACTGAAAGAAGACAGAGGGTGGTAGTTAATGGGAAATGTTCAGCCTGGAGTTCAGTAACTAGTGATGTACCACAAGGATCTGTTTTGTCATTTTTATAAATGACCCAGACGAAGGTGTAAAAGGATGGGTTAGTACATTTGTGGGCAACACTAAGGTTGGTAGAGTTGTGGATAGTGCCAAAGGATGTTGTAGGTTACAGAGGTACATAAATATGCTGCAGAGCTAGGCTGAGAGGTGGCAAATGAATTTTAATGCAGAAAAGTGTGAGGTGATTCACTTTGGAAGGAGGTACAGAAATGCAGAGTACTGGACAAACAGTAAGATTCTTGGTAGTGTAGATGAGCATAGATGTGCGTAGATCCCTCGAAGCTGCCACCCAGGTTGATAGGGCTGTTAAGAAGGCATACGGGGTGTTAGCTTTTATGAGTAGAGGGATCGAGTTTCAGAACCATGAGGTCATGCTGCAGCTGTACAGGACTCTGGTGCGGCCGCACTTGGAGTATTGTGTGAAGTTCTGGTCATTGCATAGGAAGGATGTGGAAGCTTTGGAAATGGTTCAGAGGAGATTTACTAGGATGTAACCTGGTATGGAGAGAAGATCTTATGAGGAAAGGTTGTGGGCATTGAGGCTGTTTTCATTACAGAGAAGAAGGTTGAGAGCTGATTTATTTGAGACATATAAGATAATTGGAGGGTTAGATCGGGTGGACAGTGAGACCCTTTTTCCTCGGATGGTGATGGCTAGCACGAGGGGGCATAGCTTCAACTTGAGGGGTGATAGATATAGGAGAGGGGTCAGAGGTAGTTTCTTTACTCAGAGAGCAATAAGGCATGGAACATACTGCCTGCAACAGTTGTAGACTCGCCAATGTTATGGGCATTTAAATGGTCATTGGATAGGCATATGGATGAGAATGAAATAGTATAGGTTAGATGGGCTTCAGATTGGTTTCACTGGATGGTGCAACATTGAGGGCCAAAGGGCTATACTGTGCTGTAATGTTCTGTGTTCTATAGTTATGCTAAGGAAGGCATAGAAACAATTATCCTTTTTAATGAGTTTTCATTATGAGCATATTGTTCCAAAATCGCTGTGCTTACCCTTCCAGTATCTTCCCAGAATGTCAGAAATGCCAGTTTGAAAAGGAGTGAAAAACCCGTCAACTGGATGCCTACAAGATTACTGATAGGTGCTGCTGATATTTTAAGTTTAATGGATCGCAACAGGGTAGTCACACAATCTGTGAGCCCCTGCACACTGTTAGAACAAAGATGTTGGCTTAATAAAAACACACAGACACTGGTGATCTGAGCAAAGAATGTACCTGTTCTGAAAGCATTTTAACATGTTATGGATTATGTCTATGTGCATTTTTAAATTTAAAATCAAACGTAGGCACAACTATGTATGCTTGCTGTCTTATTTGGCCAATTCAGGGAATAAATATTTCTCTGCTTCCACTGTTCTCAGAATTTACTGTGAAGTCTATTTACTCACATTAATTCATTTCCTCGAATTCTATTTCAAAGATGCGTGGCCAGAATACAGATGCATCAGGATAAGTAAATGGCTTTTAGTTCTGCTGCTTCGCAGATTCATATTCATGGTCCATTCTAAAGCATTCCTTGTTAATGCCATACTTTTGCCAATTTGCTGTGTTAAATGCTTGCATACAGGGCCAGACAGCTCACTAGCAACCAAAAACTGGTTGCAGCATTCTGTTTAACTTCTCTTTACTATGAAGTCCAAAGTTTTGCATATAATACACATTATATGCACACTCACTGTGGCATTTTCCCCGACACACGTCAGACTCTTTTGGCAGAGCAGAATGTGCCCTATTCATTTTTCAAACATCACATGCCACTATGTTATAGTCCAACAGGATTATTTGAAAACAAAAGCTTTCACAGTCTCACTCCTTCGTCTGAGGCTCCTTCTTTCAAGTCTCCGAAGTCTTGTGTTTAAAAATAAACCTGTTGGAGTATAACACGGTGTTGTGTGATTTGACTTTGTCCACCCCAGTCCTATGCCAGCACCTCCATGTCACGGCTATTCTTTTTTGACGAAGATTATTGATTATTGATTCCCTACAGTTGTGGAGACAGGTCCTTTGGCCCAACAAATCCACACCAACCCTCCAAAGAACAACCCACCCAGACACATTCCCCTACATTTACCCCTGACTAATGCACCGAACACTACAGGCAATTTAGCATGGCTAATTCACCTGACCTGCACATCTTTGAACTGTGGGAGGAAACCGGTGCACCTGGAGGAAACCCACACAGACACTGAGAGAATGTGCAAACTCCACACAGACAGTCATCCAAGGCTGGAATTGAACCTGGGACCCTGGTGCTGTAAGGCAGCAGTGCTAACCACTGAAAGCGCTACCTTGGGAGGTTGATGTAGTGGTGAAAGGGGAAGTTGTGAGTTTATTTCCCCATTAACTTCATGTAGTAATAGTTTTATTGTAGCAAAGGCAAAGAGTTCCAAGAGGATTATGTTTAATATAACTGCATCAAAATTTCAGCACAGGAACAGATACAGGTTCCAGTATTTATGTTGCACACAAGCCTCTTCCTGCTTTATCCTATCTAATGCTTTAAGTGTATTCTGCTCCTGCCTTCTCCTTTATGCACTCGTTTGATGTTCCCTTAAATATAAGCTGCCTCTGCCAATCGACGTGATGGAAGTTCCACATTCTAATCACTTCGGTCAGAATGACATTTCCTAATTGCTGCAGAGAAAGATGGTTTGATGGAGTTTTTCATCCTACACTCATCAGAATGTCAGATTTCAAACAGCGTTCCGAAAGTTTGTGATTTCAAGGAAACCCATTGGACTATAACCTGGTGTAGTGTGACTTCTGACTTTGTCCACCCCAGTCCAACACTGGCACCTCTACATCAAGATTTCAAACAATCGCAGCCTTCTGTGCTGCAGGAGGAAAGGGCTGTGGTTGGATGGCAAGTCGACTCTGATTGACCAAGTTGTTGCCACGGAAAAATGCAAAACAGAACTGGAGGCTCATCAAATTCCCAAGTCTTTCGGAAAGCATATAAGGCTTGGACACAGGTAGTTCATGTGTGGAATGAACTTCCTGAGGGAGTGATGGATGTGGGTACAGTTACAATGTTTGAAAAACATTTGGGTAAGTACATGAATAGGAAAGGTTTGAAGGGATATAGGTCAGGAGCAGGCTGGTGGGACTAGTTTAGTTTGGGATTATGGTCGGCATGGACTGGTTGGATAGTAGGGTCTGTTGCTGTGCCGTATGACTCGATGACTCTTTGACAGGTCTCTGTGTATGAATGCGTCTTGCTCTTGGTAAGCATGAATTAGCAAGTTTGATTGATTATCGTCAACTGGTTAAATTCTTGTTGAATTTATCAGTAATTACCTTATACCTAAGCCATCTGGTTTTGAGAGTCCCAACAATCTCAACAAGGTTGCATCTTCTCTACCTATCACATACCATATTAAAGCCTGCACTTAAAAATCGCACCTTTAAGGATAATTCTTCTACTGAATTAAAAGAGAAACATATTTGTTACCTCACAGGATGATTAAACCAATTATCTTAGACTTTTTCATTTGGATCTAATGACGCGGTGTCATGAATTCTTTCAGTCACATGTAAGTACATTGAATATGCAATCAAACCATCGCCCAATCATCACAATGTAATAGACACACTGAGTCATAGAGATGTACAGCAAGGAAACAGACTCTTCAGTCCAACTCATCCTTGCCGACCAGATATCCTAAATTAATCTAGTCCCTCAAAATCCCTATTATTCACGATCCCATCCCGATGCCTTTTAAATGTTACATTTGTATGAGCCTCCACCACTTCCTCTGGCACCCCATTCTATACATGCACCACCTCTGCATGAAAATGCTGCCCCTCAGGTCCCTTTTAAATCTTTCCCATCTAGTTTTGTACTCCCCTCCCCTGAGGAAAAGACCTTGTCTATTTACCCGATCCATGCCCCTCATGATTATATAAACCTCTATAAGGTCACCCCTCAGCCTCCGACACTCCAGGGAAAACAGTCCCATCCTGTTCGGCCTCTTCCTATAGCTCAAATCCTCCAACACTGGCAACATCCTTGTAAATCACTTCTGAACCAGTTACATGTTCAAGCTCTCCTAATTATATAGTTAAGGGATCCCACTTTATCCCTTAAATCACTCTTTTTTATAATTCTAATTTTTAATGATGCTGTATAGTCTTGCAATTTGTTCAGTTTGTCTTCAGTTTTTGTTTTCATGTGATGGGAGTGTCACTGGCTAGCTGAAACTGTGTTGCTGGAAAAGCGCTTCAGGTCAGGCAGCATCCAAGGAGCAGGAGAATCGACGTTTTGGGCATGAGCCCTTCTTCAGGAATGAGGAAAGGGTGCCAAGCAGGCTAAGAAAAAAGGTAGGGAGGAGGGACTTGGGGGAGGGGCGTTGGAAATGCGATAGGTGGAAGGAGGTCAAAACCTGCATGTCCTTGGTGGAGTGGGAGGGGGAGTTGAAGTGTTGAGCCACGCGGTGGTTGGGTTGGTTGGTCCGGATGTCCCAGAGGTGTTCTCTGAAACGTTCCACAAGTAGGTAGCCTGTCTCCCCAATATAGAGGAGGCCACATCGGGTGCAGCGGATGCAGTAAATGACGTGTGTGGAGGTGCAGGTGAATTTGTGGCAGATATGGAAGTGTCCCTTGGGGCCTTGGAGGGAAGTAAGGGGGGAGGTGTGGGCGCAAGTTTTGTCACTGGGCCAACATTTATTGCCTATCCCTAATTGCCCAGTCGACAGTGAAGAGTCAACAACATTACACTCTTTATACTTAATTCTAGCATCTGATTATGGTCCTAATACTTCACGCCCTCTTAACATTATTCTTCCCAACAGTGAGCCATATTTAAGACCATAAGCCAAAATGTTTTGAGATGTGATGGAATTTATTCTCCCAGAAGAGAGTGAACGTCTGGAATTCTCTATACCAGAGAGTTGTGGAGGTTAAATCACTGAAAGTATTTGAAGAGGAAGTGATAGATTTTTTCATGTTTCATGGAGTTGACCGCAGGGGTTGAGGCCTGGGTCAGAACACCCAGGATCTTTTTGAATGGCAGGAGGTGATGGCCAAGTGGTAATGGGGAAGCAATGGCCAAGTGGTATTATCACTGGACCGTTAATCCAGAGACCCATGTTCCAGGGGAACTGGCTTCAAATCTCTGCCACGCCAGAGGGTAGAATTTGAATTTAATAAATATCTGGAATTAATGAGTCTGATGATGACTATGATTTGTTTGTTGCAGAAAAACCCATCTAGTTCACTAATGTCCCTTACAAAAAGAAACTGCCATCCTTACTGGGTCTGCCCTACATGTGACTCCACATTGACAACAATGTGGTAGACTCTTAACTAGGAGAAGGTGAGGACTGCAGATGCTGGAGATTAAAGATTCGAATGCTGCTGGAAAAGTACAGCAGGTCAGGCATCATCCAAGGAGGAGGAGAATCAACGTTTCAGGTAGGAACCCTTCATCAGAAAAGGACTCCTTCCTGACTCTTAACTACCCTCTGGGCAATTAAGGATAGGCAATAAATGCTGACCTGGCCAGAGACACCCATATCCTGTAAATGAATAATAATAAAAACAGACCACCTTGAGGGGCTGAATGGCCTCCTCCTGCTTTATGATAGTTCACAATATGTTTCTGCGTCAGGAGACTTGATGATTATCTTGGAATTGAAACAGAAGGTGTATTGCTGACCCATGCTGACCTAGCAGGGCTGAATCAGATGGCAGCTGGTGACAGGCAAAGAGCCTTGAAGAATTCTGTCTCTGATACACGGCTGTCAATGGGGAGCAATACAAATTTCAAGAATGAGTCCATTCAATTGCTCGATGTCGTTAACAAACGCTCTAATTAGTGGTTGAAAAAATGAAGACTCTGTTCAACAATCAGCAAAAATAATAACAAAAGACTCAGCCGTTCTGAGGAGATCAAGGTGGTGTTTACTGCACATGTGTGAGCTTGTTACTTTTCCAATCAGGCATGAACTGTAACTCTTATGGAGAGAAGGCTCCAAGCTCTTTCCATTAATGTCAGCTGGTTTAAAAAAAAATTACTCTTCAAAGCAAATCACATCTCCATTATCCAGGCTTCATTACTCAGCTTGTTCCTCTCTGAATGCCTTCTGATTTACCACAGAGCGACATGTGCAGTCTGACAGCAATAAACCAGGAGCTGCACCCAGGAGACAGTCATATATATACTCAAGAAGGACGTGCATTTATATAGAATCGTTCACAACCACGGCAAAGGAAAATTTCTTTCCGACTTTAGTTGCTGGTGCAGTGTAGGAAGGACAGCAGTCAATTTGCGCACAGCAAGCTTCCGCAAACCACACTCTGATGGTGATCAGATTATCTCTGCTGATGACTGAAGGTTAAATATTGGCCAGACACCACACATAAGTACTATACAACTCTGCAAAAGTTTGTCATAGGATCCATCAGAAAGCCCTCAGCATAATCTCATGTCTAGAAGATGGCTTTGCTGAGGTGTGGCAGAATCTCTCAGTACTGCAAAGAAGCATCACTGTTGATTGTTCTGGACAGATGAATTCAACTCCTGACCAATTTAAAGGATCCCATACCCACAGCCAGCAGAACAAACGTAACATACAAAAGACCCTGCAAGGACTGCAACAAACATTACATTGGACAAACCAGCAGGAATATGTAAGCACCAATTAGCCACTGGTGGTCGCTGGGAATTTGTTTCCCTAGTTGAGGAGACTAGGGCCCGTGGGCACAGCCTTAGAATTAGGGGTGGTCAATTTAGAACGGAAATGAGGAGACATTTCTTCAGCCAGAGAGTGGTGGGCCTGTGGGATTCATTACCATGGAATACAGTGGAGGCCAGGACATTATATGTCTTCAAGGCAGAGATTGATAAATTCTTGATCTCGCAAGGAATTAAGGGATATGGGAAGAGTGCGGGTAAGTGGCGTTGAAATGTCCATCAACCATGATTGATTGGCGGAGTGGACTCGATGGGCCGAATGGCCTCACTTCCACTCTATGTCTTATGGTCTTATGACCAACTATCACTAATATCCATACACACAGACGCAGAGGGACATCAGCTTGACAGGGACAACATATCCATCCTGGGATCAGCCAAACAAAGACACTCACTGGAATTCCGGCAGGCCTGGCATTCAAACTGGAACTCCATCAATAAATACATCGATTTGGACCCCATTTGCCAATCTCTCAGATCCAGAACCAGAAATGATACCACCCACCAAAACAGACCAAGACACATAAATTGCCAGCGGTACAAAATGCTAGCGCTTCACGAGAGACTCGCTGATGATGTTAGCTAGTATGGTGATGCAACGTCTGAAAACAAACCCATCATCAGCAAGCAGACAACCTGCTAATCCTCTTGTCAAAAGTAAGAATGACAGCCACACAAATTCAACTCACACCCAAACAAGGGAGAGAAAAGGCCACTAAAACCAATATATCGAGTACCCTGCTTCCTGTTCACAGTCAGTGATATACATTTATTTGTATTAGCTTTTGGAGCTGGATTCATATGATCAGATAGACAGGATAGTGAAGAAGGTGTTTGGTATATTTACCTTTATCAATCAATGAATTGAATATAGAGGTTGGGGGTGTCATTTGCAGTTGCAAAGGCCATTGGTTAGGTTACTTTTGGAATACTGTGAACATTCTGGTCTCCCTGCTATAGGAAAGATGTTATGAAAATTGAAAGAGTTCAGAAAAGATTTACAAGGATGTTGCCAGGGTTGGAGGGTTTGAGCTATAGGGAGAGGCTGAATAGACTGCGGCAGTTTTCCCTGGAGCATCAGAGGCTGAGGGGTGATCTTATAGAAGTTTATAAATCACGTGGGGCATGGATAGGATGAATAGTCAAGGTCTTGTCCCCAGGGTAGGGGAGCCCAAAACTAGAGGGCATGGGTTTAAGGTGAGAGGGGAAAAATGGGAAGGGTATAGGATTTGGGCTAAATGCTGGCAAATGGGACTAATTTAGAAAATCTGGTCGACATGGATAAGGTGGACTGAAGGGTCTGTTTCTGTGTTGTACATCTCTATGACTAATGAGAGTATACATGGCTCAGTTATTCTTGCTATAGGTTGCTCCTCCAAGTTAGAGCAATAGGAAGAGGCAATAACCTAAAGATGATTGTCACCTAACTAATAACCCAGTGACCTCGGGTCCCAGGTTAGATATCCCACAATCACAGAAAATTGAACTTAATTTCAATGTGAAATCTGAAATTAAAACTCTAACAATAACCATGATGTCATTGTCAGAAAAAACTCATCTGGGACTGTGATTTCCAGCATTTGTTGTTTTCCTCAGGTCTTAATTTCTTTTTGTGGTTAGTTGGTTATCTCTATGGGTTAATGAGCACCGGGTCCAGAACTATACCTGAGCTTGTTTTGCATGAGCAGTTTTCTCTGTGCTCCAGGTCCTTCTAAGGAGCCAGCCGTTCCTTCCAACAAGGCTGCTGCTGTCTGTTTAATTGGACACCATGTGCCCTTTGCCCAATTAGGATATTTACATTGAAGAACAGCAAAGCAAGAATGGTGCCACTGAGCCTGAGGTCAGGATATGGAATTTATCTTGAGTTTAGGTTACTGAGCACACTTTGAAAATCTGGGCCCATAATAGCCCAATTTTTGTCCAATTTTGCCCTCAACATTTGAAAGAAGTCATGGTGTAGTGGTAATGTCACTTAACTTGTAACTAATAGGCGTATATTAACATCCTCACATGTGGTTCAAACTCCATCATGGTAGTCAAGGGATTCAATATTTAAACAACAAATGTGGAACATAAAGAGCTGTAATGGTAGTGTCTTTATCTCTGACCCTGGAAGCTGGATTCAATTCTCACCTGCTCTGGAAGTATGTAATAAAACTTTAAAATCCAGAAGCTCTTACACCCAACTGAGCTAGCTGGCATGATAGCTCAGTTGTTAGCACTGCTACTTCACAGTGCCAGGGACACCGGTTCGATTCTACCCTCAGGTGACAGTCTGTGTGGGGTTCGTACATTCTCCCCATGTCTGTGGAAGTTTAGTCCCACAGTCCAAAGATGTGCAGGCTAAGTGGAGTGGCCATGCTAAATTGCCCCATATTGCTCAGGGATGTGCAGGCTACATGGGTTAGCCATGGGAAATGTGGGGTTATAGGGATGAGGTGGATCTGTGTGAGATACTCTTCAGAGGATCAGTGTGGACTCGGTGAACCAAATGGCCTGCTTCCATGTTTTAGGGATTCCACTAACTTTTCTTTCACCAAATCACACAAGGTATTTTTGCATTGATTAACCCCCACCAGTTAATCTCCTGTGTTTTCAGATTGGTTAATGAGCATGCACAGCCTGTTAAGGGAAACATGATGTGGAGGTGCCAGTGTTGGACTGAGGTGGACAAGTCAGAAGTCACATGACACCAGGTTATAGTCCACCAGGTTTATTTGAAATCACAACCTTTTGGAGCCCTGATCCTTTATTAAGGTGAAGTGACCTTGGTGAAGGAGCAGTGCTCCGAAAGCTCGTGATTTCAACAACCCTGTGGGACCACAACCTGGTGTTGTGTGTGACTTCTGGCTTTGTTAAGGGAAATGCAGACCATCAAAGGTGATGGACAGGTAGGGAGAGTGGGAAGAGACTCAATCAAAATGGAATTGAAAGGGGTTGAACATGTTGATAAGAAAATATTTGTAAATGAGGGGTAGTTGGAACACAGAGGATGTTACTTGAGAATTGTGAGACTGAGCAATTCAATTAACTATTTTTTTTAAATGTTTGGAATATAGGAAGCTCCTGTGGTGCCAGAAGTAATGTCCCTATCTCTGAGCAAGGAAATTAGGTTCAAGTCCCAGTGGCTTCAGTGGTGTGAAATAACATTTTTGAAGGGGGTAATTAGAATAATCTAGAATGTAAAGCTAGCTGCAATAATGGTGAGTATGACAATTATTGTCAATTGTTGTAAAAGCCCATCTGGTTCACTGATGTCCTCAAGGAAGAAAATCTCCCATCCTCGTCTGAACTGGCCTACATGTGACTCCAGACCTGCAGCAACTCTGTAATAGCTCAACAAGCCACTCAGCTCAAGGGTTTTTAGGTTTGGGAAACAAGTAATGAAAGAATAAAAAGAGAGAATAGCACATTTCCAGGAATGGGAAAGGTAGTATTGTTGAGTTAACTTTACAACGACTGAGTTAAATTCCATGGCCAATATTTATCATTCAACCAAATCATCTCGTCATAGAATCCCTATTCTATGGAAAGAGGCCATCCGGCCCATCATGGCTGCACTGTCCCTCCCAAAGAGCACCTTACCCAAGCCCAGCAGTGTGGTGCTGGGAAAGCACAGCCAGTCGGGCAGCATCTGAGGAGCAGGAGAATTGACACTTCAAGCATAAGCTCTTCATCAGGACCCAGCATTCCCTCACTATCATTTCCCATCTGTGCACATCTGTAGACTCTTGGAAGAAACCTGATCACTTGTTAGAAATCCACACCGACAATGTGCAAACTTCACACAGGCAGTCTTCCAAGGCTGGGATCAAACCCGGATACCTGGCACTATGAGACAGCAGTGCTGACCACTGAGCCACTCTTGACCACACTGCTATTTATGGGAGCTTGCTGTGAGAGGATAGGCTAGCATGTTCCCAACATTAAAACTCATAGTGAGGTGCATTTAGATTATATCCAGAGAGATGCTATACAAATGTACACAACCTTTTTCTTTTTACCATTTGCCTGGGACATATCACTTACCAGGAACAAGGACAAATCTTTCTCAAATTTGCTCCTTCCATGACATCGAGCTTCTCTGGTGACAGGCCTGAGAGGTAGGCACGAATTTACGTTCAGAATCTGCATCCCATTCCAATTCCTAACTGAGTATTTGGCACCAGGAAACTGCAGGGAGGGTTTACAGATCGCACTATCACAAAGACCATCACCAAACCACACCAAATGTGCCTGGAACAGGCTATTCAACCCAATTGGTCCAATAGTGGTGTTTATATACCACACAAGGTGGCTTCTGTTCCTCTTCCTCTCACCACACTGGCATATTCACTTCTCCATGGCAATGCCTCCCACAACCGGAGCCACTGCCAACCAATCTGCACTCTTGTCTCATCCAGTATAGAATGTTCTTCCTCTTTCCATTGTTCTGATGGGTGCAAGATGAACAGCTTTGAGAAAATAGGTCAGTCTTCAACATTACCCACATTCCTTTCTCCTTATGTATTTATTTAAATACACCTGAGCTAACAGATTAAATGGTGATAGTGATGATGAAGGAGCTGAAACATTAACTGTGCTTCCATTCCACAGATCCTGTCAGACCTGCTAAGTTTTCCCAGCAAGTTCTGCTTTTGTTTCTGATTTCCAGCATCTGCAGTCCTTTGGGATTTTTAAAAAATATAAAACCATGCCTGGTTCATACTGCCCTCTAATGGCTATCAGGCCCGTCTCTTTTATAAAGTGCCAGACACTTATAGAATGATGTGGAGGTGTCATGTTGGACTGGGGTGGATAAAGTCAGAAGTCACACAGCGAAGTGACCTGATGAAGGAGCAGTGCTCCGAAAGCTTGTGATTTCAAATAAACCTGTTGGACTATAACCTGGTGTCATGTGACTTCTGACTTTGTAGAATGTGGCTGGTTCCTTTTTGGCCCTCAAACATTGAGCGAGTATTTCATCAGACTCCACTTCAGGATTAATTCCCTTAGGTTAAACACTTCAGAGAGCCACATTTAGCAACTGGAAAAAGTGAACTTGCTGGGGGTCTGAGCTTTCGGCAACTCAAACAAGTTAAAAGAAGCCTCTCCACACGGAGAGTAGCGAGGATGTGGAAGTCACTGTAGCGTAGAGTGGTTTGAATTATAGAGTACAGAAGCAACTCTTTGTCCCATTAGGTCTACACCGACAAAATTACTCTAATTCTGCATTAGCCCCATTGGTGAGGTGAACAATACAACTGCATTTGACGGAAAACTGGATTAATGCCTGAGGGAGAAGGTTATGGTGTCAGAGTTCAATGAAGTGGATTGAGAGAATGTTAATGTGGAACATGGGCCATTTTTGCATAGAACTGCACTAGGAATATGAATAAATTAACTGATATTTCAACTAAGCCTTGACTTGTCGAATACATTATTGGAAACATAGGATCTGCCACCCTGCCCAATTGAATTGAACACAATTGCACTCATTGACAGCCTTGAATAGACTTCAAACATTAGGCTTTCTTTTAAGAGCGATAGATACAGTTTAAATTCAATATACTCTTTCTTTTTAATTTACTAAGGATCTGACTGTGCATCAAAATATTTTTGTTTAGTTTTTAAAAATTGTCTTCAATTGCATTCCTCATAGGTGATGGATTGGCACTCTGATTATAACAAACTTTTACGTAATAAGAGCATTTGGAACCATGTCAATGAAATTTGACCTCCTCTTAAATACATCAACATATAATTATTTCTTAAAAGCCAATGTTTCAAGGTTTTTGAAATGACGGCTCATGGCATGTTCAGCATCCACTAAAGTGAAACTCGTAAAAGTACTTTCCTCAGAGTTTTGCTAGGGTTTGGAAAATGCTGCCTGGGAGAGTGATGGGGGCAGATTCCACTGGAGGCTTCAAAAGAGAGCTGGATGCATATTTGAAAGTGATGAAGTTAGAGGGTTATGGAAATAGGGTTGGAGAATGAGACTAGTTGGGTAGCTCTTTTGTAGCCGGTATAGATATGATGGGTTGAATGGCCTCTGTCTGTACTGTAAATTCTCTGTAAAGTCACCCTAGTCTTACCAGACGATAGGAGTGCCCTCTCATTAGAGAGAGACAATTGGTGTTGGTTTAACCTAAAGGTCAGCATGCCTCAGGTGAGGGGAGAGGTTGAGCAGGAGAGCCCTTCTTGGTGATCTCAGATGATGCAGGAATTGAACCCACGCTGTTGGCATTATTCTGTATCGCAAGCCAACCATCCAGCTGACTGAGCGAATGGCCTCATTAGAAACAGTCCTCTCCAAACAAGAATACATTATTTGAGCCTTACCTGAAGGGGTATTTACCTTAAAGCAAATCAGAGGAATAGAGGAGGTCATAGAGTCCTAAAATCATGGAGATATGTGGCACGGAAACAGACCCTTCAGTCCAACTTGTCCATACTGATCAGATATCCTAACCTAATCTAGTCCCATTTATCAGCATTTGGCTCATATCCCTCCAAACCCCCTATTCATATACCCATTCAGCTGCCTTTTAAATGCTATAATTGTACCAAGCTCCACTACTTCCTCTGGCAGCTCATTCCATACACGCACCTCTGCCCTCCACGTGAAAAATGTTGCCTCTCACCTTCCCTTTAAATCTTTCCCCTCACCCTAAACCTATGCCGTCTAGTTCTGGACTCCCTCATCCCAGGGAAAAGACCCAATCCATGCCCCTCATCCCCTCATAATTTTATAAACCTCTATAAAGTCGCCCCTCAGCCTCCGACACTCCAGGGAAAACAGCCCCAGTTTATTCAGCCTCTCCCTATAGCTCAAACCCTCCAACATCCTTGTCAATCTTTTCCGAATCCTTTCAAGTTTAACAACATCCTTCCAATAGGAAGGAGACCAGAATTGCACGCAATATTCCAAAAGTGGCCTAACCAAAGCAGAGGTCAATCAAGGATCACTCTCTTGGGAGCACAAAGATGTCTCGACACTGTCAGAGACACTAATCAACACCAGCAACATTTGGGCATTCCCAGCAGTGAACACTGATCGCCGCATGCTCAGAATCGCTCCTCTCCCTAATAAGGTAAAAAGCTTGTTCCTCTGACAGTGCACGGACTGCTCGGTTGAATATGACAACTGCCCTGAGGCAGAGATGGCCCATAATTACTCCACAGGAGACATTCCACTGATAAGGCCAGAATGAAACAGCACTCAGGCAGTAATCAGTTTTGAGTAGTAAAGCAATAGCTAATTCAAAGTCATTTACAGCTTTCACACCCAGACTTGATGAAAGAACTATGCGCAGTGCAGCTCCTTATATTAGTTGGAAAGATATTCTTGCACCTGTTTTAAGGAAATGATAGAATTTAGTTATGAAGGCAAACAAATGACATTAGAGCAGGGCTTCCCAAAGTGGGGTTCAGGACCTCAAGTGAGCTCACCAGTTGTAGATTTACAATCTCCCAGGGATCAAGGACTGGCCTCGCTTGCCCCAGGCTGGAATAGGTTTCCTCCTCCTCCCCCGTCTCTCATTGAGAGCTCGCAACAGTATTTCGGCCTTGAGATGGGGTCATGGTGGGAACATGCTCGGGAGGCGCCGCACTAGCATCTGAAGTTCTAACTCCCAGTGGGGCCCATATGGAAATGGAAGACAGTGGAAGCTTGTGTTGTTGACAGACACATGCCATTTTCCTGACTTTATCCCACTCATGGCCATTTTCCTGAACGGTGGATAGGGAGAAGCTTTCCTTTTGTGAGTGGCAGGTAGGGTAAAGGACCTAACAAGCCATAAAGGCCAAATAGGAGATGCTGGCACAGTGGCAATCCAGGAGCCAAGGCTACTACTCTGAGGTCACAGGTTCAAGTCCTGCCATAGTGGAGTTTGAAATAAATCTAGCCGATAAGGCTAGGAGGTGAACATAGCAACTACTGTTCATTGTTATCTAACAGCTTCCCTAAAGTCATTTAGGGAAGGAAATCTGCTCTTCTTACCTGATCTGGCCTCTAAGTGACTGAGATCTATAGCAATTTACTTGACTCTTAAATAGCCTAGCCAGCCATTCACCTTTGGGGGAACTTTAAGGATAGGCTGTGGAGAAGTTCATTTAGTCCTTTGAATGTGCTATGACATTCAATGGTTGATGATCCAACTCAGTCCTCTGTTCCTGCTTTGTCCCTTCAGCCATCTATCTTCTTCTTGAGAACATTCAATGTTTTGGCCTTGCCCATTCTCTGTAGTAGAGAATTCCACAAGCTCACCACTCTGTGGGTGAAGACATTTCTCCTCATCTTAATCCTAAATGGCCTACCCCATTTCCTTCAACTGTGACCCCCGGTTCTTGACTCCCATGTCATTAGGAATGTCCTTCCTGCATCTAATCTCTCTAGTCCTGCTGGAATCATCGATTGTTGGCAAAACCCATCAGGTCCACTAATGTTTTTCAGGGAAGAAAATCTGCTGTCGTTACCCAGTCTGGCCTACAAGTGACTCTAGACCAACAGAAATGTGCTTCTTAAGATGGCTCTTAACTGCCCTCTGAAATAGCCTCATACATCTTTCAGTCCACAAGCAGTTAGAGACGGCCATCATATATTGACTTTGCCAGCAACACACAGATGCGGTGAAAAAGCATGGTGTGGTAGGTCAGTGGTTAGCACTGCTGCCTCACAACACCAGAGATCCAGGTTCGATTCCACCCTTGGGCGACTGTCTGTGTGGACTTTGCATGTTCTCCCCGTGTCTGCGTGGGTTTACTTCGGGTGTTCAGGTTTCTTCCCATAATCTAAAGATATGCAGGTGGATTAACCATGGGAAATTGCCTACAGTGTCCAGGGTTGTGCAGGCTAATTGGGTTAGCCATGGGACATGTTAGAGTAGGGTTGGGGGTGGAAGTGTGCGATGGTCTTTGGAGGGTTAGCGTGGATTTGGTGGGCTGAATGGCCTGCATCCACTCAGTATGAATAAAGAGGGAAAATAATGCACCATCTTTAGTTTAAGGTTAGAAAAGCACATCAGGTCAGGCAGCGTCCGAGGAGCAGGAACATCGACGTTTTGGGCAAAAACCCTTCATCAGGAATCGCTGCTTTTATGACCTCTCTGAAAAAAAAAGCCAAGGACAGCATAACCCTTTTAAAGGAGCAACATCATTACAATATATACCATGAGATTGCAGGTTGCATTGCAAAGCCTATCAGAAAGATTGTGTTCAATGTCAAGCAGCAAGGAGGAGTCTAGCACAAGGCTTTGTGCATTGAGCACACTCTTTTCCCAACATGGAAATGGCAGCCACCTGCATTGTCACACTTGTAGACCCAACCATGGCCGATGTGTGACCAGATGCCTGAATCCTGCCAATCAAGCTCAAATCAAAGTCACACAAACTCAGAGAGCTACAGTCATATCTGTGAATTACAGGGTCCAAAGAGATTCTAAAGGGTATCACAGCAATGCAGTAACCTGTCCCATAGTACTGTGAGCAGTTATGATCCTCTTAATTAACAAAAGGTAAGATTTCATTGGGATTAGTTTGATGAAGGTTCACTAGGATGATCCCTGTTCTGCAGGGATTGCCTTATGTGTAAAAGCTAAACCGGTCAGGATTCTACTCACTGGAGTTTAGAAAAATGAGAGATGATCTCATTGAAACATATCGGATTCTAAAGGGTAAGCACTGAGAGGATGTTTCCCCTCATGGGAGAGTCTAGGACTATAGGGCTTGGAGAGGCTTACATGGCTTGGAGAGGGTGGACGCTAGGAAATTGTTTCCGTTAGGCGAGAAGACTAGGACCCATGGACACAGCTTAGAATTAGAGGGGGTAAATTCAGAACAGAAATGTGGAGACATTTCTTCAGCCAGAGAGTGGTGGGCCTGTGGAATTCATTGCTGCAGAGTGCAGTGGAGGCTGGGACGCTAAATGTCTTCAAGGCAGAGATTGATAGATTCTTGATGTCACAAGGAATTAAGGGCTACGGGGAGAATGCGGGTAAGTGGAGTTGAAATGCCCATCAGCCATGATTGAATGACGGAGTGGACTCGATGGGCCGAATGGCCTTACTTCCGCTCCTATGTCTTATGGTCTTATAGGGCATAGCCCAGAATAAAGGGGCACCAATTTAAGACTGAGATGAGGAGGAATTTTGACTCTCAGAGAATTGTGAGTACTTGGAAGCCATTGCCACAGAGAGCTGTGCAGGCAGAGTCATAGAGTCTTAGAGTCATGGAGATATACAGACCCTTCGGTCCAACCTGTCCATACCGACCAGATACCCCAATCCAATCTAGTCCCACCTGTCAGCACCTTTCCCCTCTCACCCTATACCTATTCCCTCTAGTTCTGGACTCCACTCCAGGGAAAAGACCTTGTCTATTTATCCTATCCATGCCCCTCATGATTTTGTAAACCTCCATGAGGTCACCCCTCAGCCTCCAACGCTCCAGGGAAAACAACCCCAGCCTGTTCAGCCTCTCCCTATAGCTCAAATCCTCGAACCCTGGCAACAGCCTTGTAACTCTTTTCTGAACCTTTACAAGTTTCACAACATCTTTCCGATAGGAAGGAGACCAGAATTGCACGCAATATTCCAACAGTGGCCTAACCAATGCCTTGTCAATATGTAAGGCTGAGACAGATAGATTCTTGATAAGAAGAGGAACCAAGGGTGATGTGGAATGGGTGGGAAAGTGAGTGTGAGGAATGTTGGATCAGCCATGATCATATTTAATGGTGGAGCAAGTTCAAGGGGACAAATGGCCTCCTCCTGTCCTTACTTCTTAACAGATTTTTAAAACATTTGATTCATTATTGTGACATGTACCTAGGTACAGTGAAAAGTTTTGTTTTGCATGCAGTACAGGCAGATCTTACCATACAAAGTGCATTAGGGTCAGAGAACAGACTAAGGAATATAATGAAGGTGCATAAAGAGATCGATCAACATTAAATTTAAAATTTGATTGGTCCATTCAGAAGTCCACTCGCAGCAGGGAAGAAGCTGTTCTTGAATCTGTTGCCGCATGTGTTTAAGCTTTTATATCTTCTTCCCAACAGATGAGATTGGAAGAGATTATAACTGGGATGGAAGGGGTGTTTGATGATGTTAGCTGCCTTCCTGAGGCAGTGGGAAATACAGATGGACTCAATGGATGAAAAGTTGGTTTGTGTGATGGACTGGGCTGTGTTCACAATTCTCTGCAGTATCTTAAAGCCCTGGGCAGAGCAGTTGCCATACCCAGTCACGATACATTCAGATAGAATGCTTTAGATCATTAGAATTGAGGCCTTGATCTGGGAGAGTGGGAGTAACTTCATGGAACACAAAGCTGGTATCTTCTGTCAAGAACACAGCATTCAGTCTCTGATCACTGTGACTCCCTAGCACATGCTTTCGCTTGTTAACCAGGCAGTCTAGACTACAATAATTGGATACTGTGAGAAATTGGCCCCCATGGATCCCCCTCTCCTTTGCACCAGAATTAAATGGGTTATATTCTGTTTCAAACAAGCTGCAGAAACTGCAGTCAATTCATTGTGATTTAAGTTGCAATACAAAAGAACGATAACACGGTAGACAAGTGATTAATTGCTTATTAACATTCTGCATCAGAAACACCTGCTAAAGTCCTTGAGGTGTCCAACTCAATTTGCAACCAAAACAAAACCTTTCTTATAAAAAATTTTTTAACAAATTTCCTGATCAACAAAGCTTGCCAGGTTCATGGAAGATATTTTTTATTCCTCCCTTTTCTGTCTTAGCAGAGATGCCAACCTGCTCAGAACTTGCCTATTTTTCACAATTTTGCAAAATTGCAATGGTATCACAGGTGGCCTCTGAAAGGACAAAACTGTGATAATTTAAACTGAAAAGGGCAAGAGGTTTGGGGTCTAACTATGAAAAAGATTAATGTCCAAATCCACCATGCTGACAATGAAAGAGAAAAACAAACTTGTACTTATGTAGGACCTTAAACAACCACAGGATTCCCCTAAACACTTTACAGCCAAACAGGCAGAGGAATGTAGGATGAAGGGCTTATGTCTCCTGCTCCTCAGATGCTGCCTGACCCGCTGTGCTTTTCCAGTGCCACACTTTTTGATTCTGATCTCCAGCATCTGCAGTCCTCACTTTCTCCTAGGAACAGGAAAAGGCCATTCAGCCCCTCTAGTCTGTTTTGCCATTCAGTGTGATCATGGCTAACCTATATACTATACCTGCCTTTGGTCTGTATCCTTTAATATCTTTGCTGAAAAAACATTTATCTGCCTCAGATATGAAAGGAGCAGCTGATGTATCACCCACAGCCATTTTCAGAAGAGAGTTCCAAACATTTCCTAACCTTTGTGTGTAGAAATACTTCCTAATATCTCTCCTAAACTGCCTGGCCTTAATTCTCTGACTATACTCTCAGTTCTGGAAACTCTAACTCGTGTTTTTTTTATTATAGTTTATTATTAGCTACCTTGTCTTTTCCTGCTAATATTTTGAAGACTTTGATCAGATCACCCTTAACCTTCGAAATCCTACAGAAAGCAAGCTTGATATGTCATTGTCAGAAACACAATCTGCAATTTGTACACACCGAGATCCCAAATTAAGAAATTAAACCAATAAGCCAGGGTGGATGGTTTGAGCCATAGGGAGAGGCTGGAGAGACTTATTAGGCTGGGGCTATTTTATCTGGAGCATCGGAGGCTGAGGGGTGACCTTATAGAGGTTTATAAAACCATGATGGGCATTGTTAGGGTAAATAGACAAGATCTTTTCCCTGGTGTGGGCGAGTCCACAACTAGAGGGTACAGGTTTAGGGTGAGAAGGGAAAGATATAAAAGAGATCTAAGGGGCAACTTTTTCACACAGAGGGAGGGGTGGCAACTGGTACAATTACAACATTTAAAAGGCATCTGGATGGGTACATAAATAGGGTTTGGAGGATATGAGCCGGGTGCTGGCAGGTGGGACTAGATTGGGTTGGGATATCTTGTCTGCATGGACAAGTTGGACTGAATGGTCTGTTTCCATGCTGTACATCTCTATGACTATGATTCTGTCAGAACTTTGTCTAGCTTGGAAGACTGTGTATTTCCAACCCTGGCAACATCCTTGTAAATCTTTTCTGAATGCTTTCAAGTTTAACACTATCCTTCCAAAAGGAAGGAGACCAGCATTGCATGCAATATTCCAAAAGTGGCCTAACCAATGTCCTGTATAGCCACAACATGACCTCCCAACTCCTGTACTCAATGCACTGACCAAGAAAGGAAAGCATACCAAACGCCTTCTTCACTATCCTATCTAGCTGCAACTCTACTTTCAAGGAGCTATGAACCTGCACTCCAAGGTTTCCTTGTACTTATTTTACTATCAATTATTTCTGCCTTCCCCCATTTTGTGAATTGCGATCTTGAGTAGAATCTGTTATATATTAATGTATAGCAATTGTGAAATTAAAGGCACATTCATAATTATATTTCATTAGGTTGCTGACTGCTCAGGTGTACAGTAACAGATTTTGAGAGGCTAGCTAATCTCATACATAGGTTAAGCATTGCTAAAGCTTGATTGAAGCTTTTCATCGTTCGTCTTTCTCCTACAATAATGAAGCCAGTCAGCCAATCTTCTTATGATATACAAATTGTTGTTCCCTATCTGAATTTGATTTCATTGTATTTCAGTCAAGGTGAATGCAAGCAGATAGATTTAGCTTCACGTCTGACTGTACATTTAACCCTGCATTAACATGGATCTTTTAAAAGTTGACGTTAATTCAATCTTCAAATGATTGTTCTTTATTGTTTGAATAACAAGCTTTATGCTTAAATCTCTCCATCTCTCCCCCTGTCTTCATTTGAGATAATGTTGAAAGTCAGCTTTATACCCAAGTTTTTGGTTGGCTGGTCTAATATTTTCATCCGTGGTTCAGGTCCAACTTATTTTGATAATACTTCTGTAAAGCCCCTTGGGGACATTTGACGACATTAGAGATGATGAATAAATGTTGCTGTTTAAATCTTTTGTAGAAAGAAAGACTCAAAACATCACTTGCAGAAATCAGGACCTCACACTCATCGATCCTGGATTCAGCAGGGGATTGTGCACTTCAAGATTAAGCCTGAGTTATAAATAAGTCACCCCTTTGAGAGCTGAGGATTTTTGTGGGATTGCACGCTCTGGGTGTCTTTAATCAGCCAGGAAACACAGGGTCTGTCTGTCAGAGGGAGCTCACAGACACTCTGAGTATCAGCTGCTGCATTACCACCCGCGTCTGTTTGTTGGAGATTGATCTAAAACAGGAGGATTCATATTGACAGCAGAATTCAAAGTCTGAGAATTACACTAGAACACATTGATTTTCATTCTCTTATCAACTGTAAAAGAAATGTTTAACCATTAGCCTGAAGAGGAAAACAATGTCCAATTCATTTAATCATACGAGGAAGACTTGTGATTAATTACTTTGTCCATCAGTTCTTTCATTGTTCACCATTTAATGAGAATTATTTCAGATCAAATCCAACAATTATTGCATATTCTAATCTCAAATGCTGTGAAATTAAACAGCAAAGAAGAATCTGCATTTATATAGCACCATGTACATCTAAATGTTCCAAAACAACTTGCGGCCAACGCAGCATTGAACTTGTTTTATGGTCTCATCTAAATGACGGCACCTCCAAAAATCTGCAGCGTTCCTTCAGTACAGCGCTAGAGTGTAGTGTCAATTATAGCTCTGTTGGTAGTACACTTGCATTTAAGTTAAAAGGTTTTAAGTTTGAGTAACACTCTAGGCTTTGAGTACAACATCTAGGCTGACACTCCAGAACAGCAACAAGGGAATACTGCATTATGAAGGTCAGGTTCCCATCATCCATGACATTTCATCAAATTCTTGGGTCAGAAACAATGGAATATGCTGCCGTGGACATTTCGAATTATAGCTGCACAAACTGTTCAATCTGAATCCTTTATTATTTCTTCCCAATGGACGTCCGCTGCTGGAACCAGTACATATGGTAACCTCAAGTGGACAAAATGTACAAAACAATATTCAATTCCCTACAACTTCCATTTTGGTTTTGGACACTTTTCTTCCAGGAATGTCCAACTTGAAGAGGTCAATTTCTTCATCCCAATGGGAAGATCCAGTTGAAACACAACCTCTTGAACCGCTCCCTCCTGCTGTCTGATTTGCTAAGGTTTTTTCCAGCATTTTCAGTTTGCCCACCAGCAAGCTCTTCCTCAAATGAAATGGAAATCTTTCAAATCCATTTGAAGAAACAGGATTGGCATTGGTTTGTTATTGACGTTACAGGCAAGCCCCTTCAAAAAGGCAGTGCTCCCTCAGTACCGGGTGAAGGGTTAGCCTCGATTCTGCATTCAAGTTCTGAAGTAAGTCATGTTCAGTTTTGGTCTCCTTACCTGAGGATGAATGTTCTGGCTATGGTGGGAGTGCAACAAAGGTTTACCAGACTGGTTCCTGAGATGGCCCACAAAATGAAGAGAAGTCGGATCAGTTAGGGCTATACTCATTGTAATTTAGACGAAGATTTGGAATCTCATAGAAATCTATAAAATTCTAACGAGATCTGGAAGGATGTTCCCTATGACCAGCGAGTTCAGAGTCAGGAGTCACAGTCTAATTATGCAGTGTAGGGCATTTAGTGCTCAGAGGGACACTATGGCTCAGTGGTTAGTACTGCTGCCTCACAGCACCAGGGATCTGGGTTCGAAACCAGCCTCAAGCGACTGTCTGTGTGAAGTTTGTACGTTCTCCCTGTGTCTGTGTGAGTTTCCCCAGGTGTCTGGCTTCCTCTCACCGCTCAAAGATATGCAGGTCAAGTGGATTGGACATGTTAAATTGCCCATAGTATCCAGCAATGTCTTGGCTAGGTGGGTTAGCCATGGAAAATGTAGAGTTATGGGGGCCTGGGTCAGGGTGAGCTTCTCTTTAGAGGGTTGGTGTGAACCTGATGGACCAATTGGCCTCTTTCCACACTAGAGGGATTCTATGAGGAAAAACATTTCTTCAGGGAATGGTGAGCCTGTGGAATTGTCTGTCACAGAAAGCAGATGAACCCAAGACATTAAACATTTTCAAGGAAGCGTTATAGCTCTGAGAATGAAAGGGATCATAGAGGTAAAGGGGGAGCAGGGTACTGAGCTGTCATGATTGTATTGGATTGAGCTCAAAGGGCCAAATGGACTACTCCTGCTGCTATTTTCCATATTTCAACATGAGATTGGTGCTTCTAAACCCAGGTGACAGTGTTTCCAATGACTTTGGCTAATGCTTAAGGGACGCATGAGGGCTGTAAAGGCACATCCCACGTGATAGTCCATCCATTATTAAATGGAAACTAAATTATTTAGATGGCAAGTTATACCCCTGCTTATAAAGACAATGCTGTGGTTCTGTTCGCCGAGCTGGAAGTTTTTGTTGCAAACGTTTCGTCCCCTGTCTAGGTGACATCCTCAGTGCTTGGGAGCCTCCTGTGAAGCGCTTCTGTGAAGCAACGAGCACCCGAGCTACAAATCTTCTCACAAACTTTGTATAAAGACAATATAACTGTGTTTCAAAACCAGTGTGGCTATGATCTCTGTAGCACCTGCCATGCACAGGGACCTGTTCCCCTTTGTCAGATCTACATCAGATTTGACATTCGCCTGGCACCAACTCCACAGAATGAAAACAATGTTACAGTCTTCACCCATCCAGCCAGTTTTTCCAAATTGGTACTGTCCACAGGCTTGCCTCTTCTGCCAACTGCAAGGACAGTGGACAGTGCCACAACACCCGCTGTTAAAGTTGACCCCAAGTGGCTGGAAGCAAATGCGAAAAAGACGTTCCAGACAGTGACATTGATCACATTTGCGATTTCAAAAAGCATTTTTCGCCCAAAGGCAGGAACTCTCTGCAGCTGAGCACATGAGGATCAGATGGGAAGCGTTACATGAATTAATAATAAAATAATAAACAGCAGACACCAAAACAATTAGCATAACACTCCGACTGAGACGTGATTACACAGGAGCTTTCTGCAAATTGGAATTTTTATTCAACTAATTTAAAAAATGTTTTAAGGGCAGAGGAAATAACTTTTTAAGGTGCAGACATTGCTCTTCATAATCACGTTGTTTCTCAGTGGGGAGCATAGTTTAAGGATTTAAATTCTTGTAGCGATGCTGTGGTTTTAAGAGGTGTGTTTTCTTTCCTGGTTCCTTTGAGAGACGGAGAGGCAGAGAAATTGGGGAACAGGTACCAAGAAATCTATGAGAAGATAAACAACTTGTGAGGCCTTGCGGTTTTGTTTTAAAGTTGGAACAATAGAAGCAGCCTGACTGGGTGTGGTCAAGCTCTGACAGATCCAAGATTTTTGGTTAGCTTTCAGCTCTTATTACTGGAGTATCAGCAGGATTGGAAGCCAATGAATCTCTCCCAGCTGCTACACACACTCTCTCTCTGGGGGAGCAGTTGCATGTAGCTGTTTCTTGCTGATAGGATCGCACATGAGACAATCTGTTTTTCTGAATTTGCCTTTTTGCCACAGAGATGTTTATGAGATGTTGCTATACTGAAACTGTTACTGTTTAGTAGTAAAATAATCTATTATTCTGTTAAGTTTTCCAGTAGAGTTATTCCAAGTTTCTCTCTCTTTTGTTGTATTTTAACTATAGTGTTTGAATAAATTGTGCTTTGCTTTTCATCAAGTATTTTCACCAATCAAATTACACTTGTAACACAGCATCTCACAGTTAACTTTGAATTAAGACAGCATTAGGGTCTCAGCTACCTTCTTAATATATTTTGAGGGGGTCTGGTCTGGTCCATAACATTCTCTGGACATCACTATTATTTGGGTCGAGAATTGGTGCTGGAAAAGTACAACAGGTCAGGCAGCATCGGAGGAGCAGAAGAATCTTGCCTGACCTGTCGCGCTTTTCCAGCACCACACTCTCCACTCTAATCTCCAGCATCTGCAGTCCTCACTTTCACCTATCATTATTATTTGGGTCAGGCTAGTTAGAGCAGAAGTTCTTTTGTTTCGTCCAACATTCTTCACATGCTTGAAATTTCACATGAGACTGTTAATTTCCATGTATCATTTCAGTCTAATATTTTTTTCTCATAGGTTCCACAAATCCGTCATTGAAAGTCAGTGGAGCATTCACTGTATCATCTGATAATGCTCCTAAAGCAAATCAAAGGCTGTCAGTCTTGTAACACAGTTTATCCTCACTGTTAGAGTGAACTAAGAATAGCCTTAGGTAAAGTAGAATTCCAGAAGATCATAGGATGCTGTCTTAAGAGAGATGGATGGCTGGTGGTGCTTTTAACCTAAGGGTCACCATGCCTCAGGCGAGAGGCGAGATTGAGAGGGTGCGACTTCCAACGTCCCAGCTCACTCCTAACTTATTTAAAACATGTTAACACACAGTGATTGGCCCATTGGATAGCCAGGAGTCATGTTAGAGACTATAGCTTCAGTATGTGAACTACTGAGATATACTCACCCTGTGCTCACCTAAATTTCAATGTGCAGACTCTCTATACACAACCGAACATGCATGTGCGTCTGATAAATTCTCAAACTTTGCGATTCCCACTGTTTCTTACCTTGATCAAAATGCATCAGAAATTTCATTCAGCAGCAGAATCTTTGATATGTGCTGCAGGTCAGAGACACAAAATCTCTGTGACATTAATATTTATGAATTTAAGCAGTAATGTTGTCTAATGTGAAAACACGTAAGATTGGAGAACTACAGTGAGTATAAGTTGACTTGTGCTGGAAATGTGTTGCTGGAAAAGCGCAGCAGGTCAGGCAGCATCCAGGGAACAGGAGAATCGACGTTTCGGGCATAAGCCCTTCTTCAGGACTTGTCCCAAGAGACCCGCTGCCGTTGGTTTGGTTCTGGGTGTTAATGTAAAAGGGACAACAGTGATTCATTCATCTAGTGCACATATCTTCCTATTTTGATGCCATACTTCCCAGGAAGAGCTGGCTGCTCATTTCACAGCCCATTCCAAAGCTGGGGGCAGCTATCAGAGAGATGAAAAGGAATTTAATCTCTCAGGGAGTCCATGGGTTCAGAATTCCCTCCCAGCAAGTGAGCCGTGAAAGCTGGGTCATTGAATGTATTCAAGACTCAGGTAGCCAGATTTCTGATTCTTCAGTCAGGATTATGGGGGAGCATGCAGGAAAACAGAGTGAGGACCGCAATCTAATCAGCTGCGATCTTTCAGAATGTGTCTCAATGGGCTGAATAGCCTCATGTCGTCCTACTTCTCACATCCTAATTATATCAGGCAAGATAGCAGGTGAGCAATGGATAAGAAATGTAAACTTAGAAAATAGGAGCAGGAGGAGGCTATTTGGCCCTTCAAGCCTAATCTACCTATCAATATGATCATGGCTGATCATTCAACTCAGTCTCCTGTTCCCGCTTTCCCCTCATACCTTTTGATCCCTTTAGACCTAAGAACTAAATCAAACTTCTTCTTAAAATCTTTCAATGTATTGGCCATTAACACTTTCAGTGACAGAGATTTCTGCTGTCTCACCACTCTCTGAATAAAGAAATTCTCTTTCTCCTTTCAATCTATTTGTGATGGGACATGAAGCAGGCATCAGTCTAAAACTGCCCCTAACATTTCAAAAATGCTTCCTCTAAGTGTGAGGGTTGAAGTTGTGGACAAGAATGCAACTGAGAGACATAAGGAAATGTATAATTTGGGACCACTCCCCCAAAGATCTACCAGCATGTGATGGTTTGAAAGTTGGCTAAATGGTCCATTTCTGCTCTGACATAGAGTCATAGAGATGTACAGTAGGGCTATAGACCCTTCAGTCCAACTCATCCATGTTGATCAGATATCCAAAATTAATGTAGTCCCATTTGCCAGCATTTGGCCCATATCTCTCTAAACCCTTCCTATTCATATAACCATCCAGATGCCTTTTAAATGTTGTAATTGTACCAGCCTCCACCACTTCCTCTAGTAGCTCATTCCGTACACACACTGCTCTCTCCGTGAAACAGTTGCCTCTTAGGTCCCTTTTATATCTTTCCCTCTCACCCTAAGCCCATGCCCTCTAGTTCTGGACTCCCCCACCACAGGGAAGAGACTTTGTCTATTTACCCTATCCATGCCCCTCATGATTTTATAAACCTCTATAAGGTCAACCCTCAGTCTCTGACACTCCAGGGAAAGCAGCGCCGGCCTATTCAACCTCTCCCTATAGCTCAAACCCTCCAACCCTGGCAACATCCTTGTTAATCTTTTCTGAACCTTTTCAAGTGTCAAAACATCCTATAGGAGGGAGATCACAATTGCACACAATATTCCAAAAGTAGCCTAACCTGTATAGCCACAACATGACCTCCCAACTCCTATACTCAATGCTCTGACCAATAAAGGCAAGCACACGATATGCCATCTTCACTAGGCGAAAGTGAGCTTTGCAGATGCTGGAGATTAGAGTCGAGAGTGTGATGCTGGAAAAGTTCAGCAGGTCAGGCAATATCCGAGGAGCAGGAGAATCAACGTTTCAGGCAAAAGCCTTTGATCAGGAAATGCCTTCTTCTCTATGACTCTACTTTCAAGGAACTATGAACCTGCAATCCAAGGTCTCTTTGTTCAGTAACACTCCCCATCTGATGGTTTCATTTATTGAGTACCTTTAGTGGAAGATATATGGAAATTTCTAAAGGGGAGATTAAATGATGATTGTTACCAAGAGACAATGGAATAAGATCTATTGAGTTTGAGAAAAATCAACCCTTTACTGGTTGGTATTACAATCATGGATTACAGAAGTATAAATCCTGACACTGTCTTTCCAAATTTTGGTGAAGTCAAATTGTAAGATGCCTGATTGTCAGAAAATGGCAGTCAATTGCCCAAAGACTTTTCCTTCTCTATGCCTTCTTTACCCAATTGTCATTCTCTTTGGTGTGAATTCTAGTTCAAAAAGTATCAAATGTTAGGCTTAAGAGCGTCTTTCAGCCAATTTCCCCAATGATGGAACAAGAGTAGGTCATTCCTTCACTGTTGTTGGGTCAAAATCCTATAACTCCCTCCCTAATGGCACAGTGACTACCCCAACACCATATGGATTCTGACAAATTCAGACATTAGACAGAGTAGTCAGGTCTGCCATTTAAAACAATTACAGTTGATCACACACCTCAGTGCCTTTTTCCCACATTATCCCCATAGCCCTTTGTGCCATTGAAATTCAGAAATCTGGTAATCACCGATTTAAACATAATTGAACATGAGAACTCACAAATCAAATACCAGGTATGGAGGGATGGTCTTATGAGGAGATGTTGAGTAGGTTGGATCTGTACTCATTGGAGTTTAGAAGAATCCTTCTCCCAGAGTCGAAATGTCTAAAACTAGGGGGCACACATTTAACATGGGAGGGGGAAAGTTCAAAGATGTGAGGGGCAAGAGTTTTTACACAGAGAGTGGAAACAGTCTGGAATGCACTGCCAGGTGTGGTGGTGGGGACAGATACAATAAGGACGTTAATAATTCCTTATAGATATGGACATGAATATGCAAGGAATGGAGGGATATAGACCAAGGCCAGAAGGGATTAGTTTAATTTGATGTCATGTTCAGCACCACATTGTGAGCTGAAGGGCTCATTCCTGTGCTATAGTGTTCTATGTTCTAACGAGAGGTGAACTTATTGAAATATCTAACATTCTAAAGCAACTTGACAGGGTTGATGCAAAAAAGGTTGTTTCTCCTTTGGGAGAGGCTTGGACCAGAGGCCATAATCTCAGAATAAGTGATCACATACTTAACACAGAGATGAGCAGCTATTTCTTCTCTGAGGGTAGTGAGTCTGTAGAATTCTGTACCACAGAAGGCTGTTGAGGCTGGGTCTTTAAGCATAATCAAGGCTGAGATGGATAGATTTGTAATCAGTAAAAGGAGAATCAAGGATTATGGGGAAAAGGCAGGAAAGTGGAGTTGAACATTATCAGATCATTGAATAGACTTGAGGGGCTGAATAGGCTATCCTGCTCTTATGACTTATGCTATAGAGTCAAAAAGTGTGGCACTGGAAAAGCACAGCAGGTCAGGCAGCTATTTCAGCCACTCCCCCTCTCCCACCCTCCCCAACATTCCTGAGGAAGAGCTTATTCTCAAAATGTCAACTCTCCTGCTCCTCAGATGCTGTGTTTTTCCAGTACCACACTTTTGGACTCTGATCTCCAGCATCTGCAGTCCTCACTTTCTCTCAGTATCCAAGGAACAGGAGAGTCGACATAAGCCCTTCATCAGGGTCTCCTCGGATACTGCCTGGCTTGCTGTGTTTCTCCAGCGCCACAATTTTTGACTGACTTTCCAGCATCTGCAGACCTCATTTTCTCTGACCTATGATCTAATCAAGGAATTCTTAAACAACTCAAAGAGACATAAATAGGTGGGAATCAAGAGCATAAATACTGGCATTTTCATTCCAAGGGTAAAAGCAACCTGAAGGTGAATGATTTGTGTGTCTCATGGGAAGAAAATGGATGCACCCACCACCCTCCTCCCTTGCTTTAACTCCTGATCCCTAATGCAGTTAGCAATTAATAGCGACACATATTTTAATGAGATATTTTCCAGGTAATTAAGCATCTCTGCAGCATGATTATAATCTACCAGAACCAATTCAAAGAATGCATGATAATCATCTGTAAGTTCAGTGAGGGTTGTTGTGGGATGGGGGGGAGGAGCGTGGGGTGGGGGATTTGCTGTGGAGAGAGTGCAGTGACAACATTAAGGATTAATCAGGTGAGTTCCATCTAAGAGGGGCCTTAATGGGGTTCTTAAACTCAGAATCTAAAAGCCTTGTGACCATCACAGCCATTCACACAGAGTACAGTACATGCAGCCAGATAAATCCTATATCTCTCCCAAAAGGGGGGGGGCACGGTGGCTCAGTGGTTAGTGCTGCTGCCCCAGGTTGGAATCTAGACTTGAGTGACTGCCTGTCTGAAGTTTACACTTTCTCCCTGTGGCTGTGTGGGTTTCCTCTCACTGTCCATAGGGATGTGGGTTAGCCATGGGAAATAGAACATAGAACATAGAACATAGAAAAATACAGCGCAGTACAGGCCCTTTGGCCCTCGATGTTGTGCCGATCCAAGCCCACCTAATCTACACTAGCCCACTATCCTCCTTATGCCTATCCAATACCCGTTTAAATGCCCATAAACAGGGAGAGTCCACCACTGCTACTGGCAGGGCATTCCATGAACTCACGACTCGCTGAGTAAAAATCTAACCCTAACATCTCTCC
>NC_057749.1:6316797-6380399 GCF_004010195.1 Chiloscyllium plagiosum
TGTCTATTTTCACCCTTTCCAGAATTTTCAACACCTCTTCCCTACATACCTCAAAGCCATTCATTCTACTTAATTGTGACTCAGTATTCACATCGACAACAGTGTCCTGTTCCTGAGTGAATACTGACGAAAAGTTTTCATTCAGTGTCTCCCCAATCTCTTCCGCCTCCACACGCAACTTCCCACTACTATCCTTGACTGGACCTATTCCTACCCTAGTCATTCTTTTATTCCTGACATACCTATAGAAAGCCTTAGGGTTTTCCCTAATCCTACAAACTAAGGACTTTTCATGTCCCCTCCTTGCTGCTCTTAGCTCTCTCTTCAGATCCTTCCTGGCTACATTATAACTCTCAATCGCCCCAATTGAACCTTCACGCTTCATCTTTACATAGGCCGGCCTCTTCCATTTAACAAGGGATTCCAATTCCTTATTAAACCACGGCTCCCTCACACGACCCTTTCCTCCTGACAGGTACATACTTATCAAGGACACTCAATAATTGCTCCTTGAACAAGCTCCACATATCAATTGTGCCCATGCCTTGAAGCTAAGCTCTGTCGCTGCTCAAGATCTGAAACAAAAACAAAGTCAGAAGTTACACGACACCAGATTATAGTTCAACAGGTTTTTTTGAAGTTGCAAGATTTTGGAGCGCGGCTCCTTCATCAATAAAAGTTGCATTTCACCTGTCGAAGGATCAGCGCTGTGAAAGCTTGTGACTTTAAATAAACTTGTTCCACTATAACCTGGTGTCATGTGACTTCTACCTTTATCCACTCCAGTCTAACACCAGCATCTCCACAATATGAAACAAAAGCAGAAAATGCTGGAGTGTCTCAGTAGGTCTCCCAGCATTTGTGGAGAGAGAGAAAAAGAATTTTTGGCACGGACATTACAAGGGGTGTCAATCAAAGTTTAATTTCTTTATGTTAGTGCTAAGCTCCACATTTCTCACTGGAAATTCTGACCATGACTTCTTCATAAATGCGAAGCATTACTGAAATCAATCCAGACCTCCATAGTGCAGGATGATCAGGGGAGGTCAAACCGTCCCCACTTTAACAGCAATCAAGGGGCTGTCTTCTGAGATTTACATGTCCAGCAGCACATCTAGAGACTTTGATAGCTACTAGAACTTTCAATTTTGTGGACAATTCTCACAAAGTCTGTTGTTTCAGAGATTCCTCAGGGTCTCAAACACTTGATTCAATTTTTTTTTTGGTCCAACGGCTGTCTGACCATAAAATATCTGCACCAATGTTTCAAGCCGAACAGAACACTGCTTTACAATTCAATTCTTCTCCAGAACTGTGGATTCTTTACAAACTTATCATGGAGAAAGCTAAGTCAGGATTTATCTTCAGGCTAACCTTCAAAGTAACATTATATATTATACTTTCGTGTAAACTACTACATTACTTAGTAAACATATGCTAGGCTCTAACTTACAGGCACATAAGATAATGATTAATCTGTCTTCTTTGAGTATTCATGTCCATGTGCTCTCATTGTATCTTTCAAAGATCCACACATTTCCATGTGCTTTCTTGTGAGTTTTGTCCACCCACTCTGTGATATTTATACCCAGTGATGTGCATCTTTATAACATCATCACAAGTGTGCTTCAGAATTCCATCTCTTATGCAACAGTGCTGGGTTTCTTTGTCATGAAGCCCTCGTTTTGGTGAGTTAACTGAGGAAGCCTACTGATTGTCCATTGGAAACATCGGGGAGAAGGTACGGACTGCAGATGCTGGAGATGAGAGTCAAAAAGGGTGGCGCTGGAAAAGCACAGCTAGTCAGGCAGCATCCTAGGAGCAGGAGAGTCAACATTTTGGGCATTAACTCTTCATCAGGAATGTTTTTAAATTAGCTTACTTACAGTGTGGAAACAGGCCCTTTGGCCCAACAAGTCCACACTGACCCTCCGAAGAGCAACCCACCCAGACCCATTCCCCTACATTTACCCCTTCACCTAACACTGCGGGCAATTTAGCATGGCCAATTCATCTAACCTACACATTTTTGGACTGTGGGAGGAAACCGGAGCACCCGGAGGAAACCCACACAGACACGGGGAGAATGTGCAAACTCCACACAGACAGTTTCCTGAGGTGGGAATTGAACCTGGGTCTGTGGCGCTGTGAGACAGCAGTGCTAACCACTGAGCCACCATGCTGCCCCCTAATGTTGTGGGGGGAGCGAAGTGGGCTGAGAGATAAATGGGAGTTGGGGTGGAGGTGAGGTAACTGGGAAGGTAGATGCAGGTGGGGGTGATGCTGATAGGTCAGAGGGGAGGGTGGAGCAGATAGATGGGAAGGAAGATGGAAAGTCAAGTTCTGCACTAGAACCTGAGCACAAGCATCAAGGTTGCCACTGGACTATGATATTCATGTAGTGATGCCTTGTTGATCGTGTTCTGACAAAACTTTCAGTTAACACCTCCCTCTGCCCTTTCAACTATACTTAGAAGGTATGATCATCCCAAGGTATGATCTTCAAAGAAGAGTTTTCCCCGAAATCTTGCTCAATATTTGTCATTGAGTCAAGGCATGGAAACAGACCCTTTGGTCCAACTTGTCCATGCCAACCAGATATTCTAAATTAATCTAGTTTCATTTACCAGCATTTGGCCCATATCCCTCTAATCCTTTCCAATTCAGGTACCCATCCAAATGCCTTTTAAATGTTGTAATTGTACCAGCCTCCATCACTTCCCAGTCCATACCCATACCACCCTTTGTGAAAACGTTGCCTCTCAGGTCCCTTTTTAAATCTTTCCTCTCCCACCTCAGTATTGGAATCCTCTACCCTGAGAATAAAAACCTGGCTATTCACCCTGTCCATGCCCCTCATGACTTTATAAACCTCTATAAGGTAACCCCTCAGCCTCCAAAATCCAGGGAAAATAGCCCCAGCCTATCAGCCTCTTTTATAGCTCAAACCTTTCAACCCCAACAACATCCCTGTAAATCTTTTGTGAACCCATTCAAGTTTAACAACATCTTGCCTATAGCAGGGAAACCAGAGTTGAATGGAGTATTCCAAAAGTGGCTTCACCAATGTCCTGTACAGCTACACCATGACCTCCTAACTCCTTTACTCAATGGACTGACCAACAAAGTCTTTCAATCTACATCATAAAGCCAAAAGGGCAGCACGGTGGCTCAGTGGTTAGCACCGCTACTTCACAGCGCCAGGGACCCAGGTTCAGTCCCGGCTTCAGGTGACTGTCTGTATGGAGTTTGCACATTCTCCCAGTGTCTACGTGTGTTTCCTCCGGGTGCTCTGGTTCCTCCCACAATTCAAAGATGTGTTGGTTAGGTGTATTGACCATGCTAAATTGTCCATAGTGTTCTGGGATGTGTAGGGTAGGTGGTCTAATTAGAGGGAATGGGTCTGGTTGGGATACTCTTCGGAGAGTGTGATATGTTGGGCCAAATGGCCTGTTTATAAGAAATCATCTGTGCGTTGCAATGTTACTGCTGTGGGGAAATTAGCCACTGTATTGTAATAGTATATATATTTTAAAACACATTTCTGTTGATTGTAAAGTCCTTTGAAACATGTAGTGGTCATGAAAGTTGCTATAAAAATACAAATTCCTTCTTATTCCTTCTTATTTCTCCCTCCCATCCACACTGATGGCGTATTATGCAACCACTTTTAGGGGAACCTTGTAAAATCGATTTCACATTGAATTGATCAATTTATTTAATCTAGAGATTCCTTCCAAGTTTTTATGATACAGCACGCAGTAGCAATAAACTCTCTCAATAGGGAAGCTCATTCCCGAAGCATCAGATGTACCTTGATGGGATACACTCCAGCTGTCATGAAGCAATGTGATTTCCCATTAATTAGTTTCCAAACATAGAATAATCGAAAAGCAATTCCAAACTGGTCCTCGCCAGCATTCAAGTGGAGACTTGTCACTCTTTAATGTACTTGCTGCTTTTACTCATTTGTTTTGGAGTCTTTGATTAGTTTGTGAAGGGAGGCCAGGAAATGACACAAGTCCCGTCTGTACTCAAGTGAAACCTTTTCTTCCTGTGACTCACCGATTCTCTCCAACATCTCTACTTGATTATGCTCCCTAAAGAGACTGATCATTTTAAAAAAGAAATTCAAATTTCCAGTTATGATTCGATTAGATTAGATTCCCTACTGTGAGGAAACAAGCCCTTCGGCCCACACCGACCCTCCGAAGAGCAACCCACCCAGACCCATTCCCCTACATTTACCCCGGCACCTAACACTACAGGCAATTTAACATGGCCAATTCACCTGGACTGGGGGAGGAAACCGGAGCACCCGGAGGAAACCCACGCAGACACGGGGAGAATGTGCAAACTCCACACAGACAGTTGCCCGAGGCTGGAATTGAACCCAGGTCCCTGGTGCTATGAGGCAGCAGTGCTGACCGCTGAGCCACCATGCCGCACCCTTTGCAAGAAGGGTGCACGAGAGTATTTGGTGTTTTAAAATACTTGCTGTGCCAAATGTAAAAGGAACACTATTGACTCAAGATTAGATTCCCTACAGTATGGAAACAGGTCATTCGGCCCAACAAGTCCACACCGGTGCTCTGAAGAGTAACCCACCCCGTTCCATTCCCCTATCCTATATTTACCCCCGACTAACACAATGGGCAATTTATCATGGCCAACTCACCTGACCTGCACATCTTTGGATTGTGGAAGGGAACTGGAGCAACCTGAGGAAACTCACGCAGACACGGGGAGTATGTGCAAACTCCAAACAGACAGTTGCCCGAGGCTGGAATTGAACCCAGGTCCCTGGTGCTGTGAGGCAGCAGTGCTAACCACTGAGCTACTGTGCCACCTCAATTACTTTCACTTCATAAGCAACTTATGCTTAAATGAAAACAGAAAGTGTTGGAGCAGCTCAGCAGGCCTGGCAGCAATGTGTGGAGGGAAATCAAAGTTAACATTTCGGGTCTCTCAGAACCCATAATTCTGAGGAAGGTTCGCTGGATCTGAAACGTTAACTTTGATTTCTCTCCACAGATGCTGCCAGACCTGCTGAGCTTTTACAGCAATTTTCTGGTTTCAGTTTATGGCATCCACAGTTCTTATGCTTTAAACTGGCTGAACGTAATTTTCTTTTTTTCTATTCATTCATGGGATGTGATCATTGCTGGCTAGGCCAGGATTTATTGCCCATCCCTAATTGCCCAGAGGGCAGTTAAGAGTCAACCACATTGCTGTGGGTCTGGAGTCATATGTAGGCCAGACCAGGTAAGGATGGCGGTTTCCTTACCTCAAGGACATTAGTGAACCAGATGGGCTTTTCCCCAATAATCGACAATGGATTTTTGGTCATCATTTCATTCTTAATTCCAGAGTTTTATTTAATTCAAATTCCACCATGGCAGTATTTGAACCCAGGTTCCCAGGCCATTACCTGGGCCTCTGAATTAACAGCCCACCAATAATACCATTAGGCCAGCATCTCCCCCTTGGGAGTGCATTGGACTCCACTATTCAAGAAAGAAGGGAGACAGAAAGCAGGAAAGTACAGGTGGTTAGTGAAACATCTAACATCGGAAAATATGTAAGAATATATTGTTAACCACTTAGAAAATCATAAACACAGTCAGGCAGAGAGAGTCAGCATGGATTTGTAAAAGGAAAACCATGTTTGAGAAGTAGTTAGATTTCTTTGAGGACAAGTAAAGGAGATAAAAAGGGACCAGCAGACACATTATACTTAGATTTCCAGAAGGCATTTCACAAGGTGTCAGATCAACTTGTGTTATGCAAAATAAGAGCTCATAGTGTAGGGAGCAACATAGTGGCACGGTTGGACGATTGGCTTGCTAAGTGGAAGCAGACACTGAGCATAAATGGGTCATCTTTGAGTTGACAGGATATAACAAGCAGTGTATCACAGGGATCAGTGTTAGCAGCTTCAATTTTTTTTGCAGTCTATATACAGCAACTTTTGTTTGAACCTTATGAACTGGCACTCTCAACCTCAATACCATGAAGTTCACTGTATTCTTCAGTCCAATTATTGCTGTTGTTCAAATTTATGTAGCTCGATGTAAATATACTTGTTGCTCATCCAAATGGCTCCATGAAATATGGGTGATTCAATTTCTCTTCAAACACTGTGATGTTTGAGTGGCCAGTTCAGAGTGCAAGTGAGAAGGCTCTCTGCCAGTAAGTTTTATTTAAGGTATAATTGCATTATTATTGAAATGATTTGTGGTGTAAATAAAATATAATAGTAATGTGTATAACCCCTGCATTATGTTTCTATTACTTAGCGTGTGTTTTTACATTGATTATGTGGATCTCTTATGACAATGCCCCTCCTTCAACAAGACTATTCTGTCTTTGGACATTTTTACAGAGGTGTTGTAAAAGCAGAGGTTCTGATATGACTGGGAATAACTACCTGGAAAAGTTTTTAAGTGTGCAAGGTTTGTGAAGGTTGGTAGCTCAGATTGAGGTTTAGGGTGTAGGTTTGCTCGCTGAGCTGTAGGTTTAATATCCAGACGTTTCATTATCTGGCTAGGTAACATCATCAGGGGAGACCTCCAAGTGAAGCGAAGCTGTTGTCTCCTACTTTCTATTTATATCTTTCTTCTGGATGAGGTTCCTGGGGTTTGTGGTGATGTTATTTCCTGTTCGTTTTCTGAGGGGTTGATAGATGGTATCTAGATCTATGTGTTTGTTTATGGCGTTGTGGTTGGAGTGATAGGCCTCTGGGAATTCTCTGCTTAGCCTGCCCCAGGATAGATGTGTTGTCCCAGTCGATGTGTTGGTTTTTTTCCTCCGTGTGTAGGGCTACGAGGGAGAGAGGGTAGTGTCTTTTTGTGGCTAGCTGGTGTTCGTGTATCCTGGTGGCTAACATTCTTCCTGTTTGTCCTATGTAGTGTTTGTGGCAGTCCTTGCATGGATTTTTGCAGATGACGTTGATGTTGCCCATGGGATGTACTGGGTCTTTTAAGTTTGTTTGTTTTTGTTTGAGAATGTTGGTGGGTTTGTGTGCTACCACGATTCCGAGGGATCTTAGTAGTCTGGCTGTCATTGCTGAAACTTCTTTGATATATGGTAAGGTGGTTAGGGTTTCTGGCTGTGTTTGGTCTGCTTGTCGTGGTTTGTTCCTGAGGAATCTGTGCACTGTATTTTTTGAGCATCCGTTCTTCTTGAATACGTTGTATAGGTGGTTCTCCTCAGTTTTTAAGTGTGTTTTTTTTTAAAGAAACACTTGTACAATGAAAGGGGAATGGTCAGTTCTCTCAGTCCTAGTTGGTTTGGTTTGGTTTGGTTTTAGCAAGATGTTTGGATTGCAGCTGCTGGTTATGTTTTAGCTGGGGACCCAGAGAAGCTGCTGGGAGACCAGAGAAGCTGCTGGGAGACCAGAGAAGCTGCTGGGAACCCAGAGAGGTTGCTGGGAACCCAGAAAAGCAGTTTCCATGCTGATTCTCTCTTCTTTGTGACATCTCTCCCCTCAGAAACTGGGTTTGATTTTATTTTTTTGCCAAGAGGATGTTTGTGGGGATATTGCAGATATTTGGAACATCATCATCAAATTGCAATAGAGTCAATTGGTTTACAGATAAGTTAATTTATCTTAAGTTTGGTTCTGTTTTGCTTGTGTTTCATTCAATAGTCTGTGAATAAATTCTGATTTGTTTAAAACTAAGTGGTTTAATCAGCTGCATCGCTCCTGGGATATCCACTTTACACCTGCTTAAAACAACTAGAAAAGTTAGGGTCTGGGCTACCTTCTTGAAATGTTTTAGGGGGTCTGGCCTGGTCCATAATACTCTTGATTATTTGGAATATTTGATCAACCCAACACACTCCTAGTCCCATAGGTTCTGGATAATAAAACATTTGCTGAAATTAACTTGGATAAAAGGATCAAATGCATGTTGATAAATTTGCTGGTGATACAATGACAGTCAGCGAAATAAGTTGTGATGTGGCTATAAGGAATCTTAAAGTGTGGCACTGGAAAAGCACAGCAGCTCAGGCAGCATCTGAGGAGCAGGACAGTCAACATTTCAGGCATAATCCCTTCTTCAGGAATGTCCAAGTGATTTGGCTTATGGCCAAAACATTGACTCTCCTGCTCCTCAGCGCCACACCTGCAGCGCCACACTTTCAGACTCCGATAGCCACATCACAACTTATTTCCAGGGCCACACCTTTCGACTCTGATCTCCAACGTCTGCAGTCAGATGCTGCCTGACCTGCTGCGCTTTTCCATCGCCACACTTTCAGACTCCGATAGCCACATCACAACTTATTTCCAGGGCCACACCTTTCGACTCTGATCTCCAACGTCTGCAGTCCCCACTTTCTCCCATAAGGTGTCTGCAAAGGTTAGGTTGGGCGGTGGGCAAATGTTTGGCAGGTAAAGTATAAAGTTGGGAAATGTGAACTTGGTACATTTTGGCAGAAGAAAAAAAAAGCAACATATGTTGGTCCATATCATATATCCAATTTGTTGGGACGGCATGGTGGCTCAGTGGTTAGCACTGCTGCCTCACAGCGCCAGGGACCCAGGTTCGATTCCCACCTCGGGTGACTGTCTGTGTAGAGCTGGAACATTCTTCCTGTGTCTGCATGGGTTTCCTCCGTGTGCTCTAGTTTCCTCCCATAGTCCAAAGGTGTGCAGGTTAGGTGAATTGGTCATGCTAAACTGCCCATAGTCAGGGGTAAATATAGGAAAGGGGAATGGGTTTGAGTGGGTTACTCTTCAGAGGGTCAGTGTGGACTTGTTGGGCTGAAGGGCCTGTTTCCATACTGTAGGGAATCTAATCTCATATGATCTAAATGGCGAGAGACTGCAGAACTGGATTATAGAACGATCTCGATATCCTGGCTTATAAATGACTAATGTTAGCATTCGGGTGCAGCGAGAGGTCTGGAAAGCATGTGGAATGTTGCTTGTTGCACGGGGAATGGAATATAAAGGTAGGGATGGACATTGATGCGGCCACATCTGGAGTACTGCGCGCAATTTTGATTTTCTTGTTTAAGAAAGGACGTAAATAGGTTCAAAGCAGCTCAGAGAAGGTTCACTTGCCTGCTGTCTTGGATGGGCGTGTATGAGGAAGTGTCGAATTGGCTAGGCCTGTATCCACTGGAGAAGAATGGGAGAAGATCTTACTGGAATGTGTAGGATCCTGGGGGGACGTGAGAGGACACTGAGGGGGAGGTGGAAATGTGGAATTGACTCCACAATCAGATCAGCCATGATGCTAAAGAATGATGGGGTGGACTAGAGGGCCCGAATGGCCTGCACCTACTCAAGCTTCTTATTTATGTTTGTATGTTCACATGGTTTCCATGCACCTCACCAGGATCACCAAGGCAAGTATTACAATGGAAAGAGCTTTTCCAGTGAAATTATCTGGAGATTAACACGTTTGCCATTGGTGGAAGCATGCTGTATGCAAATTGGCTGCTGTGTTTCCAGCTTAACCACAATGATTAGCCTGCAAGAAATCATCCCTCGTCTAAAAAGGAGTTGCCTCATAAGGCGCTAGGGAATGGCTAGAATGTTTCTCTACTCATTCTACGTGATTCAACCACCTGACGAAGGAGCAGCGCATCCAAAGCTAGTGCCTCCAAATAAACCTGTTGGACTATAACCTGGAGTTGTGTGATTTTTAACTTTATCCACCCTCGTCCAACGCCGACTCCTCCAAATCATTCCACACAGGGTTGAGTAGTGGCAAAGTGCCCCACCTGGTGGTCATGCCTGGAACTGCCAAAGTGGTAACAATTTGAATATTCGTTTCAGCCAGGATTTTTACCTGGCTTCCGGATGCAAAATCCAAGAAGGAAATTCAGCTTCTTTTCCATAAGCCGTCCTGGGAATTTGTTGTGTTCCTTGATGCATTCCGGCTGGATGGATGAGAGAGTTAAAGTGACCCCAATTTAGGTGACTCGGTGGACACCAAATAAATTTTGTAGGTCAGTGGATTCTGGAAGGCAGCCACAGTCAGTCCCTGATTGTAATTGCTTCTATCAAAGTGCAGGTAAGTGGTGTGCAGTGATCCATTATCCGAAAATGGTCCTTTTAATTATTAAGATAGGGCAGCTTCTCACTTTCCGCAGTTATTTCACTGTTAAGAAATGCATGCAGCATTCTGTTAGCTACTCCACCTGCTGTGCCCACAGTATTTTCAGCTCAGTGGGTAGAAAAAGCTGTGCTGATTGTTCTTATACTATGAGTGCCAGAAGAGACAGAGAGAGGGGAGATTAGAAAGAGGGGGCGGGGGAGAAAAAGCAACCTGCTGGGAATGTGAGGAGAGAACACAGACACTCTGGAAGTGCACAACAGATGCACAAACTGGTGTGAAGTGGAAAGGCAGATTGATACTCCAAGTAGAGATCTTAGCTGACTTGAAAAGCGAAGTTAAAAATCACACAACACCAAGTTATAGTCCAACAAGTTTAATTGGAAGCACTAGCTTTCGGAGCAGTTAGATTCCCTACGATGTGGAAACAGGCCCTTCGGCCCAACCAGTCCACACCGACCCTCCGAAGAGTAACCCACCCAGACCCATTTCCCTCTGACTAATGCACCTAGCACCATGGCCAATTTAGCATGGCCAATTCACCTGACCTAGTGCTTCCAATTAAACCTGTTGGACTATAACCTGGTGTTGTGTGATTTTTAACATTGTACACACCCCAGTCCAACTTGAAAAGTGAAGGCAAACAAACTATGGGTCAGGCTGAGCAAAAGGTGGCAGACAAAGTTTACATGAGGAGAGAAACTTCTGGAACATTTGAATCAGGTGCAGAATGAAGCCATTCGGTCTTTCAAGCCTGCTCCACCACTCAAATAGGTGGCTCTGTTAGTGTTTCAAATTCAGCACACCCACCCAACCCCAACACTCCCACTCAGTGGCTTCCCCCTGTGTCAAGAATCTATCTACCTCAAATCCTAGAAATAATCAATGACCTTCTGAGGTACAGAATTCTAAAGACATGTAACCCTTTGAGAGAGAAAAAAAATTACCCTCATCTCTGTGAGTATGAGCCAAGTGCAGGCAGGTGGGAATAATTTAGTTTGGGATTGTAGTTGGCATGGACTGGTTGGAGATAGGTCCATGTTTCCATGCTTTATGACTTTATGACTCTATCCTGAAAAGACACTTTTAAAAGCATCCCCCAGATCTGGATTTACTTACAACAGGAAAGAGCCTTTCCTGTGAGCACTTCGTCAAGACAATTCACGGTCTTATACACTTCAGTCAACTTTATCAGATCAAGGTTGAAGTCCAATCTTCTAAACTCCAGTGAAAGCAAGACCAACCTGTCCAATGTATCTTCCTAAGACAATCTGTGAATTCCAGCTATAAATCTATGAAATAATCTCTGAACCAACTTCATTGCATTTATATCCTTCCTTACGTAAGGAGACTAAAACTCTAATAAAGTCCCTGGGGACCCCACATGCAGCACCAATAGCATCCACCGCTGAGTTTATGACATTACTGGTATCACTGCAGCTGCTACATTAGTCCGCCCTTGCCCCAACTGATGCCTCGAAATGACAAATTATCAGGGATAGGGCAAGAATGTGGTAGGCATGGCAGGGACAGTGGTTAGAGGGGGGAAAAAAGAGATTGACAAACCAACATGTCAGTCTTGCAGGGCAAAGGGGAATTCTTTAAGCAACCTTAAGGATCAGCACCTCATCTTTTGACTTGACACTTCACGGACCTCCAGACCAAATGCTGAGTTTAACAACTGCAGACTGACCCCTATTTTGGTTCCTTTTTCTTTGCCTGTTTCAGGGTCTCCCTTACTTTCAGTTTCTGACAGTAACAAATAGCATATTTTTAGGCATATCTTTGATTTCTTTTCTTGCTTCATTGCCATTCCCTTTAGCCCTGAAAGTGTAAGTCTCCCATCATTCATCTCTCCCGTCTTCCACCAGTAGAACTGGCAGCTAATAGTTGGGCCACACTGTGTTCACCAATCCCCTTTCTAGATATTTCAAAAGTAACCTGTTCAGAATTATAACACATCCCTGGAACAGATAGGAATTGAACCCCTGCCTCCTGCTCCAGGGATAGGGGCACTATGATGCACCATAAGAGCTCCCAAATTCTCCTTCTAAATATTCTTAATTAACCTATTTAGGAATGTTACTATACACTGCTGGACTTGAACTCCTGGTTCAGAGGTAGTGACACTGCCACTCCACCTGCCTATACTAAGTCTCAGGATCTGTTTGATCAACAATGTAAAGGACAAGAGAGTGGTGCTGGAAAGGCACAGCAGGTCAGGCAGCATCCAATGGAGCAGGAGAATCGACGTTTCGGTCAAAAGCCCTTCATCAGGAATGCTGATCACATTCCTGATGAAGGGCTTTTGCCTGAAACATCAACTTCCCTGCTTCTTGGATGCTGCCTGACCTGCTGCGCTTTTCCAGCACCACACTCTCACCTCTGATCTCCAGCATCTGCAGTCCTCACTTTCTCCTAATGTAAAGGACAAGGCATTCATGAGTCTTAGAAAGGATAGGCATTTGCCTCTTTTCTCACTGAAGTCTGCATTTCTAACATTGCCCAGTTTCTGGACGGAAGGTCACCAGCCTGAAACCTTGACTTTGTTTGTTGACCCCTGCAAATGTGGCCCGTTGCCTGGAGAGTAGTTCCGGCAATTTTGGGTTTTATTTCATATTCCCAGCTGTTCCCCAGAATGCTGCTTTATAATTAGTGAAGACATCCTGAGGGTCATTTTCCACTCAGACTTTCAGGTGAACTCTGATTGATTTAGCTTATCATTCCCATTAAAATGTATGGGACATCCAATTCTGTCTCCAGTCTCCTAGTTTTGAAGAGAACAGGGTGATTTAATAACATAGAATTTGAGTATTGCTGGAAAAAAAACATATTGAGGAAAAGTTTTTTTCTTTCTTTACTTTTGTTCTTTGATTTTTTTTCTCTTGTGTGCTCTAGAGCCAGATCTGTTACCACATAGGGCTCTGAACCTTGCTGAAAGAGAAACACATAAAATGCACTTATTTCAACACAACAGATTAGAGACTGCCATTCTCCACTTCATTTCTCAAGGTAATGCCCTAAATCAACCTGCCAGGTATAAATTTAAACAAACCTCGACAGTTACTTGTCAATCATCATTGAACTGGCACATCATCTATGGCAAGTCCTCTACCACTCACCAACCAATCAGCACTCTCTCATACAGGATAATTTGTTGTTCACAGAATCCCTACAGTGTGGAAACAGGCCCTTCAGCCCAACAAGTCCACACTGACCCTCCGAAGAGTAACCCACCCAGACCCATTCCCCTACCCTACTATCGTATATTTACTCCTAACTATTGAATTGAATTTATTGTCACGTGTACCAAGGCACAGTGAAAAGTTTTGTCTTGCGAGCAATACAGGCAGATCACAAAGTTAAGTAGCATAGATAGTAAATAATAGGTGAACGGCAGAAAAAACAAAATCACAGGTACAGGTACATTTTAAGAATTTGTGAGTCTATTCAGCATTCTAACAACTAACGCACCTAATCTACACATCCCTGAACACTGTGGGTAATTTAGCATGGCCAATTCACCTGACCTCCACATCATTGAATTATGGGAGGAAAGCAGAGCACCCAGAGGAAACCCACACAGACACGGGGAGAATGTGCAAACTCCACATAGACAGTTACCCAAGGCTAGAATTGAATCCAGGTCCCTGGGATTGTGAGGTGGCAGTGCTAACCACTGAGCCACCATTACACCCCTGGGTGGCATTATCCAGGGGTCTCTGGATTAACAGTCCAGCAATAATGCCACTAGACCATCAGCTACCCACCATGCCATTCATCTTTACATTGATACCCTTGGTAAGTGTCCTGCTGAGTGTGAGACAAAACAGGTTCTAACAAGATGTGTTTTTTTTTCAGTCACGGCTACAGTGCACTGCATAAGCTATTAAGACTCCATGTATTCTGCTTTGTTAAGTCACTCTCATTGGTGCAAAAGACACCTGTTGGACTAATTAGAGTCATAGAGTCATAGAGATGTACAGCACGGAAACAGACCCTTTGGTCCAACTCGTCCATGCTAACCAGATATCCCTAGTCTTCAGCACCCGGCCCATGTTCCTCCAAACCCTTCTTATACATACACCCATCCAGATTGGTCAGAGCATTGAGTATAAGAGTTGGGACATCTTGTTGCAGCTGTACATGACATTGGTGAGGCTACATCCAGAGTATTGTATGCAGTTCTGGTCACCCAACAAGGATCTTATTAGACTAGAAAGAGTTAAGAACAGATTTTCTTGTATGCTACCTAGGAACAGAGTTGCAAGGAGAGATAATGGAGAGAAGCAAGGGCTGTCGGGAAGTTTTTCAATGGGTGAGATCTAAACCCGAGATCCTACACCGTAGGGCCTCCCTCCCACCCACCTCTTCTAACCTAACTAAGAATCTGTCAACTCGGTAAGTTTTCAGGTTTTCTCTTTTTTTTCTTTTCTTCTCCTCCTTTGTTTAGCCCCTGTGTGGGCTTTCAGATTAGTGGGGTATGGCTGTTAGGGCAATTGCATGTATCTCCTGCAGAATGTCTCTGCCGGCCACATCTGTGGGAAATGGACCCAACTCCAACTCCTCGAAAACCGAGTTAGGGAACAGGAGCTGGAGCTGGATGAACTGTGGATCATCCGGGAGGCTGAGGGGAAAATTGAGAGGATGTACAGGGAGGTGGTCACTCCTCAGGCAGAGGATAAGGACAGCTGGGTTACAATCAAGGGGAGGAAAGGGAACCGACAAACAGAGTAGGGATCCGCTGTGGCCGCTCCCCTCAGCAATAAGTACACTGATGGGAATGGCCTACCAAGGGAAAGCCATAGTTGGCAGGTCTCTGGCACTGAGCCTGGCACTATGGCTCAGAAGAAAAGGGGGAGAATAGAAAAGCACTCATGGCAGCGGACTCAATAGACAGATTGACAGGAGATTTTGTGGTCAGGAACAGGACACCAGGAAGATATGTTGTCTCCCCGATTCCAGGATCCAGAATGTCGCCGATCAGGTTTACAAGATTCTGAAGGGGGAGGGTGAGCAGCCAGAAATTGTGAAACATATTGGCACCAGTGACGTAACCAAGAAAGGATTGAGGATCTGAAAAGTGACTACAGAGAGCTAGGTTCGAAGCTGAAGAGCAGGACGAGTAGAGTAGTGATCTCAGATTTACTACCGGTGTCACAGGATAGTGAGGTGAGGAACAGTCAGCGAGTGCAGCTTAACATGTGGCTGCGAGGCTGGTGCAGGAGGGAGGGCTTCAGATACTTAGACCATTGGGATACCTTCAGGGAAGGTGGCACCCTGTACATGAAAGATGGGTTGCACCTGAACTGGAGAGACACAAATGTTCTGGGTAGGAGATTTGCCCGTGTGGTTCGGGAGGGTTTAAACTGGTTTGGCAGTGGAGTGGGAACCAGAGCTATACATCTGAGAGAGGGGTAGTTGTAGATGAGGCAGTGACAGGATGTAGTGAATCTATCAGGGTGATTGTTCATGTGATGAAAGAAGGAATTGGTTAAAGTGTGTCTGTTTTAACACAAGGAGTGTCAGAGATAAGAGTGATGAACTTAGAGTATGGATCAGTACTTGGGACAGTGATGTTGTGGCCATAATGGAGATGCGTGTTTCACAGGGCCAGGAATGGATGCTAGATGTTCCAGGGCTTAGAATATTTAAAAAGAAAGAAAAGGAAGGTGGAAAGAAAGGAGGGGGTGTAGCACTGCTAATTAGAGAGTGCGTCACAGCTACAGAAATGAAGGTTTTCGAGGAAGGTTTGTCAGTATGGGTGGAAGTTCGGAACAGCAAAGGAGCAGCCACCTCACTGGGGGCTTTCTACAGACCCCGCAACAGCAGCAGGGAGATCGAAGAGCTCATAGGTCAGCAGATTTTGGAAAAAATACAGATGTAGCAGGGTTGTTGTTATGGGTGACTTCAAATTGACTGGAACCTCTTAAGTCCAGATGGTTTTGATGGAGTCGTTTTTGTCAGGTGTGTTCAAAGGGTTTCCTTACTCAGTATGTAGACACGCTGATGAGGGGAGAGGCCATTTTGGATTTGGTGCTCAGCAATGAGCCAGGACAGGTGTCGGATCTTGCAGTGGAAGAACACTTTGGTGAGAGTGGCCACAACTGCCTTACATTTACCATAGCCCTCGGGAGGGAAAGGAGCAGTTACCATGGCAAGATATTTAATTAAGGAAAAGGAAATTATGAAGCTATCAGAAAGGAGTTGGAAAGAACAGATTGGGAGCAATTGTTCCACAAAATGGGCACAACAGACATGTGGAGACTGTTTAAGGAGCAGTTGTTGCGAGTGATGCACAAATTTGTTCCTCTGAGACAGGCGTGAAGGGGTAAGATTAAGGAACCTTGGATGACGAGAACAGAGGAGCTTCTTGTCAAAAGGAAGAAGGCAGCTTACATAAGGTGGAGGAAGCAACGGTCTAGCACAGCTGTAGAAGGTTACAGGCTTGCTAGAAAGGAGCTCAGAAATGGACTGAGGGGGCACAAAAAAGGCTTGGCGGGAAGGATTAAGGAGAACCCAAAGGCATTTTACTCATGTGAGGAATAAGAGAATGATCAGAGATAAAATAGGGCCAGTCAGGGGTAACATAGGGAACTTGCGCATGGAGTCTGAGCAGATAGGGGAAGCCCTAATTGAGTTTTTTCTCGGTTTTCACTAAGGAAAGGGGCCTTGTTGTGAATGAGAACTTTGAGGAGCTGGGAAATAGGCTTGAACAGATCATGATTGATGGAGGTGATGTGCTGGAAATTGAGATAAAGATTGATAAGTCCCCAGGGCCAGACCAGATTTATCCTCGGCTGCTCCAGGAAGTGAGAAAGAAGGTTGCTAAGCCACTGGCGAAGATCTTTGCTTCCTCACTGTCCACGGGAGTGGTACCAGAGGATCGGAGGGAGGCAAATATTGTTCCTCTTTTCAAAGTGGGAAATGGGGAAATCCCTGGCAATTACAGGCAAGTCAGTCTTACATCTGTGGTCAGCAAGGTTTTGGAAAGAATTCTGAGGGATGGGATTTGTGACTATTTGGAAGAGCACGGTGTGATTAAAGGCAGTCAGCATGTTTGTGAGGGGCAGGTCATGCCTCACAAATCTTATTGAGTTCTCTGAGGAGGTGGCGAGACAGGTTGATGAAGGTCGGGCAGTGGATGTGGTGTACATGTACATCAACAAGGCATTTGATAAGTTTCCCCATAGTAGGCTCATTCATAACGTCAGGAAGTATGAGATACAGAGAGATTTGGCTCTCTGGAATCAGAATTGTTTGGCTGACAGAAGGCAGGGAGTGTTTGTAGGTGGAAAGTATTCTGCCTGGAGGTCAATGGTGAGTGGTGTCCTGCAGGGCTCTGTTCTTGAGCCTCTGCTCTTTGTAGTTTTGATAAATGACTTGGATGAGGAGGTTGCGGGGTGGGTTAGTAAATTTGCCAAAGATACAAAAGTTGAGGGTGCTGTTGATAGTATCGAGGGCTGTTGCAGGCTGCAGTGTGACATAGACAGGATGCAGAGCTGGGCTGAGAAATAGCAGATGGAGTTCAACCTGGATAAATGCGAAGTGATGCATTTTGGAAGGTCAAACTTGAATGCTGAATATAGGATCAAAGACAGGATTCTTGGCAGTGTGGAGGAACAGAGGGATCTTGGTGTTCAAGTGCATAGATCCCTCAAAGTTGCCACCCAAGTCATAGAGTCATAGAGATATACAGCATGGAAACAGACCCTTCGGTCAACCCGTCCATGCCGACCAGATGATATCCCAACCCAATCTAGTTCCACCTGCTAGCACCCGGCCCATATCCCTCCAAACCCCTCCTACTCATATACCCATCCAAATGCCTCTTAAATGTTGCAATTGTACCAGCCTCCACCACTTCCTCTGGCAGCTTATCCCATACACATACCACCCTCTGTATGAAAAGGTTGCCCCTTAGGTCTCTTTTATATCTTTTCCCTCTCACCCTAAACGTAACCCCTCTAGTTCTGGACTCCCACACCCCAAAGAAAAGACTTTGTCTATTTATCCTATCCATGCCCCCTATGATTTTGTAAACCTCTGTAATGTCATCTCTCAACCTCCAACGCTCCAGGGAAAACAGCCCCAGCCTGTTCAGTCTCAACCTATAGCTCAAATCCTCCAACCCTGGCAACATCCTTGTAAATCTTTTCTGAACCCTTTCAAGTTTCACAACATCTTTCCGATAGGAAGGAGACCAGAATTGCACGCAATATTCCAACAGTGGCCTAACCAATGTCACGCAGAGCCGCAACATGATCTCCCAACTCCTGTACTCAATACTCTCACCAATAAAAGTAAGCATACCCAAACGCCTTCCTCACTATCCTAACTACCTGCAACTCCACTTTCAAGGAGCTATGAACCTGCACTCCAAGGTCTCTTTGTTCAGCAACACTGCATAGGACCTTACTATTAAGTGTCTAAGTCCTGCTAAGATTTGCTTTCCCAAAATGCAGCACCTCGCATTTATCTGAATTAAACTCCATCTGCCACTTCTCTGCCAATTGGCCTATCTGGTCCAGATCCTGTTGTAATCTGAGGTAACCTTCTTCACTGTCCACTACACCTCCAATTTTTGTGTCATCTGCAAACTTACTAACTGTACCCCTTATGTCCACATCCAAATCATTTATATAAATGACGAAAAGCAGTAGACCTAGCACTGATCTTTGTGCCACACCACTGGTCACAGGCCTCCAGTCTGAAAAACAACCCTCCACCACCACCCTCTGTCTTCTACCTTTGAGCCAGTTCTGTATCCAAATGGCTAGTTCTCCCTGTATTTCGTGAGATCTAACCTTGCTAACCAGTCTCCCATGGGGAACCTTGTCGAATGCCTTACTGAAGTCCATATAGTGGATAGGATTGTTAAGAAACCATATGGTGTTTAGGCTTTCATGAATAGGGGGATTGGGTTTAAGAGCCGTGAGGTATTACTGCAGCTCTACAAAACCCTGTGAGACCACACTTGGAATATTGTATCCAAATCTGGTCGCCCTATTATAGGAAGGATAAGGAGGCTTCGGAGAGGGTGCAAAGAAGGTTTACCAGGATGCTGCCTGGACTGGAGAGTTTGACTTACGAAGACAGGTTGACTAAGCTCGGGCTTTTCTTTCTGGAGAGAAGGAGGAAGAGAGGTGACCTGATCAAGATATACAAGGTAATAAGAAACATGGATAGAATCAATAGCCAGAAACGTTTCCCCAGGGCAGGATTGATTGGCACGAGGGGTCATAGTTTTAAGGTGTTAGGAGGAAGGTATAGAGGAGATGTCAGAGGTAGGTTCTTTACACAGAGAGTTGTGAATGCACAGAATGCATTACCAGTGGTGGTGGTGGAAACAGAGTCATTAGGGACATTTAAGCGACTGTTGGACATGCACATGGACAGCAGTGAATGGAGGGGTGCGTAAGTTAGGTTATTTTATTTTAGATTAGGAATAATCCTCGGCACAACATTTGGGCCAAAAGGCCTATTCTGTGCTGTACTTTTCTATGTTCTATATTCTACCTAGATTGGAAGTTTGAGTTATAAGGAGAGGCTGGATAGGTTGGGATAGGTTTTTCCCTTGAGGATAGGAGACTGAGGGATCATTTTATTGTGGTCTATAAAATGATGAGGGGTTAGATAGCCAACAGCTTTTCCCCAGGATAGGTGAGTCTAAAACTAGAGGGCATAGGTTTAAAGTGAGAGGGGAGAGATACAAAAGGGCCCAGAGGAGCTTTTTTCACACAGAGGGTGGTGAGTGTCTGGAATGGTTTACCAAAGATAGTGGTGAAAGTGAATACAATTTTTTTATGGAAGAAATGTTTAGGCAGGTTCATGTGGGGTGGCAAATGGGATTAGATTAATTGTGAAATCTGGCCAGTTTGGGCACGTTGGGCTGAAGGGCCTGCTTCCATGATGTCAACCTCCATGACTAAGTGGAAGCCCATGGTCTCTGATGAAGAGTAATCTTGACTCAAAACATTAGCTTCCATGGATGCTGCCTGACCTGCTGTAATCTCCAGCATTTTTTGTTTTCAATCACCAATATCCCTTTGGGGCATGGTGCCTGAAGAGAGACAGGCATCAATTTCTGCCTATCTCCATCACAAATATGGTAGGATACAGAAGGAGGCGACTGAGCCCACTGTGTCTGTACTGGTGCTGGAAGATAACATAACTCCGGAGAAAGACAAAAGTTGATTCACACGCTGTCCCACAATCCTCTCTCAATCATGTTTCCTCTCAGATTAGTTTCTTGCAATATTATTTTCTGTAAGTGATAAGTAACATGGTTTGTTACAAATGCACTTCAGGGCTTGAATGTTTCACGAAAACTGAAATTCTTTAAACCCCAGTATAGGGGGCATGAGTAGAACGTGATCCGTTGAAGTGCATTAATCCTTACACTTTGGACTCAATGATCATTTATGAGTGTTTCTGAGTATACAATCTTTGACCTAAGCTGCAGGATGAACGATTAAATCTTCAGAAGATACTCCAGTTCGAAAGGTAAGGCATGTTCAGAGATAAGAACAGGAACCTCCACGAGGTTTATTAAGTTAGGGAAATCATCCCAGTGAGTGATAGCTGACCACCTGTCCTGTGTTAAAAGGCAGCTGCATGAAGGTTTCTGAGTGACAATGATTGCAACCACTCCTGAAAGAATGACTCATAAAAGGACATGGGCAACATTTTTTTTAAAAGTGCATCAGTTTGGCACTCTTACATTATTTGACTTTAATTAAATAAAAATCAAGGTAAGTAGTCTAAATAGCAGCAAATGCAGGATAAATAATGATAATAATGCAGTAGTATTCAAGTTGAAATGTTGCTTTCAAATCTTTGCTCAATATTCTATGAATGCATTGGATTTAGAGAATTGCATTTCAGAAAGGTAGTGGACAATGAGTGAAAGATATTTTCCAGGATCAATGTGAAATGTATCAATCAGCCTCAGTTACATTCCAGGCCTTTTGAAGCAATGGGTAACTTGGGTGACTGTCAGTTATTCACTCCCCACCCCCACCCCCCCATTTGAAATACAAGGGGAAGAATATCAACTGGTGTATACTGTTATTGGAGCATTTAGTAATCCAATCAGCTACAGTTTTTGACATCCTGATTTCCTATGAATACGTTAAGTGCTAAGAATAATTTTGATTAGCTTGTTTGCTGGGGAATGCTTAACACAGGAGAAATTGTGAAAGGATATCCCAATTATTTTTAAAATTGTACTTCTAAGAGTCAGAATAAACATGTGAAAGAAAAATAGCTACATCTTAACCTTCTGATTGTTCAAGATAATAAATGAATTACTGCAAAGTTTGGATTCATCAACATATATATATGTATATGTTATGCTGGATTAATCTATTTGTCACGACTGAATGTCACAATAGCAATGCTTGGACAGTACCACACCAGTGGCATAATATTTACCTCACTACATAATCTATAGAAATATTACTTTCCAGAAACTGATTATTATTGTATAAGACTGCGGCCTGAAAGGGTTAGCTTGAAAGTATTAAGAATAGTTTCACCCACTTACATATAAATGAAACTTGATTGAGATTTTTGAGGAAATTTTTTTATCAAAAACGATTGAGGACAGAGGGGTAGATATTACTTACTTGGACTTCAGTAAAGTCTTTGACAAGGTTCCAAATGGTAGATTAATTAGTAAACTGAGATCATGTGGGATTCAGGTTGAGCTTGACAATTGAATAAAAAATTGGCTTTACAGTAGGAGAAAAAGGGTCATGGTGGAGGGTTGTTTATTTGGACTGGAGACCTGTGACCAGCGGTGTTCCACAGGGATTGATGCTGGGTCTACTTTTGTTTGTCATTTATATAAGTAATTTGGAGGGCAATATAGAAGACATGGTTAGTACTAGCCAGTTTTGAGAAGATTTGTAGCTCAGGTTGAGGTTCTGGATATAGGTTTGCGCGCTGTGCTGGAAGGTTCGTTTTCACACGTTTCATTGCCATATTAGGTAACATCATCAGTGAGCCTCCAGATGAAGCACTGGTGTCTTGGGCCGCTTTCTATTTATGTGTTTAGATTTTCTTGGGTTGTTGATGTCATTTCCTGTGATGATGTCATTTCCTGTGTGAGACTTCATAGAAGTATGGCATTCCAACAGGAACTCTATCAATAAACACATTGACTTGGATCCCATTTACCACTTGCAAGTACAGGAAATGACATCACCACTGGAAATGACATCACCAACCCAAGGAAACCTAAACGCATAAATAGAAATTCGGCCATGCCACCAGTGCTTCATCTGGAGGCTCACTGATGATGTTACCTAGTATGGTGATGAAATTTCTGAAATGAACCTTCCAGCTCAGCGAGCAAATCTACATCCAGACATGGTTAGTACATTTGCAAATGTCACTGAAATTGCTGTACAGTGGACAGTGAAGATGGCTATCTAAGATTACAAAGACATCTTGACCAATTGGGACAATGGGCTGAGGAATGGCAGAGGGAGTTTAATTTGGATAAATGTGAGCTATTGCATTTTGGTAAAACAACCAAGGACAGGGCTTATACAATTAATGGTAGGGCATTGGGTGGCATTATAAAAAAGAGAGACCTCGGGGTTCAGGTACATAGTTCTTTGAAATTTGCATCACATATAGTGAGGTAAGATGGCATTTAGCATGCTTGGAGACAGTGAGGACTGCAGATGCTGGAGATTAGAGTTGAGTGTGTTGCTGGAAAAGCACAGCAGATCAGGCAGTGTCCGAGAAGCAGGAGAATTGACGTTTCGGGCATAAGCCCTTCATTAGGAATTTATCATGCTTGCCTTCATTGTTCAGACCTTTTGAGTATAGGAGTTGGAATGTCACGTTGAGGTTGTACAGGATGTTGGTGAGGCCTCTTCTGCAGTACTGTGTGCCGTTCTGGTCATCCTACTATAGGAAGGATGTTATTAAACTGGAGAGGGTTCAGAAAAGGCTTATCAGGATGTTGCCAGGAATGGAGGGTTTGAGATATAAAAATAAGCTGGATGTTCTAGGACATTTTACATTGGACTATAGGAGGTTGAAAAGTGACCATATAGAAGGTTATAAAATCATGAGGGGCACAGATAAGGTGATGGGGGAGTTCAAAACCAGGGGGTGTATTTTTAAAGTGAGAGGAGAAAGATTTAAAAAGGGAATGAGGGGTTGCTTTTTTACACAGAGCAGCTAGTGTATGGAATGAACTGCCTGAGGAAGTGCTGGTTGTTGGTAAAGTTACAATGTTTAAGAAACATTTGAATAGGTACATCAATAGGAACGATTTGGAGGGATATGGGCCAAATGCAGGCAGATGGGTCTGGTCTAATTTGGAAACATGGTCAATATGGACTATTTGAACCAAAGGGTCTGTTTCTATGCTGTATGACTCTATGACCATCTGTAGGAGGAGCTAGTTAATTTGTTATTAGCTGTTAGCTATCAGATTAGTTAGCTCAGTTGGCTGAACAACCAATTTGTAATACAGTTACACTACCAAGGTGGATTCATGTCTGGCACTGTTTGAAGTTACTATGAGGGCTCTCTTTCTACCCCTCTTCCTTTGCTTGAATATGTAGTAACTCTCAGGTTAAACCCCCACCAGTCATCTCTCTCTGATGAGAGAGCAGCTCTATGGACAGGTAGAATTATGGTGACTTTTAATTGTTAGTCCGTTCTACAGTCTACAATCATGCTTTATTGCGGTTGTTGCCATCTCTTTATGTAAGCTATTATATTGTTATGTCATAAATTATTGCTTGTTAATCAATTATGGGCCTCTCCACTGTTAGTGGTTAATCCATCTCCACTTCATACTGGTGGGCCTCAAAGACTAGAATTAGAACAAAGATTAGATTCCCTACAGTGTGGAAACAGGCCCTTCGGCCCAACAAGTTCACACCAACCCTCCGAAGAGTAACCTATCCCCCTCTGACTAATGCACCTAACAACTATGAACAATTTAGCGTAAACAATTCATCTGACCTGCACATCTTTGGCATGTGGGAGGAAACCCACACAGACACGTGGTGAATGTGCAAATGCCACACAGACAGTCACCCGAGGCTGGAATCAAACCTGGGACCCTGGTGCTGTGAGGCAGCAGTGCTAACCACTGAGCCACTATGCTGCCCAAGATTGGTGGCTAAAAATCTACCCAAAGAAACTTCTAACGGAACCACCAATCAGCTGAAGACATCTCCTATAAGTGTGTTCTCTTAAGAAAAATCTGATGCAATTGTAGTGGATGTTAATTATTTGCAACAGTTTTGGACTTCCATCTGTCTCTCCTGCATTTGTTCATTTTGTACCAGCTCCAAGTTAAGTGATGCTTCAATTTTAAAACTTGCATTTGTATTTTCAAATCCCTCCGCGGCCTTACACTTCCCAATCTCTGTAAAATCCTCCTCCAATGCAATAGACGAGGATATCTATCCTTGAATTCTGGTATCTTGCATATCCCCAGTGTGAGCCATCCTACCCCACTGTCATCGTACCTTCATGATGTGGAGCTGCTGGTTTTGGACTGGGTAGACAAATTTAACACAGCACTAGGCTGCATCCCCTTTCTAAGTGATTAAAGGTTTAACAGCCATCTAAGTTTGTCTAATATATCACATCAGTTGTTTGATCTTTGATCTATAAATTCTGTGTACTACATATCCTGCTCCACTAGCTACCTGACAAAGGAACAGCATTCCAAAAGCTTGTACTTTCACATCAACCTGTTGGACTATAACCCAGTGTTGTGAAATTTTTAACATCGTACCTTCAGCTAGATGGACCCTGAGCTTCCTACCCAAAACCTCTCCACATCATGTTCCTCCTTTCAGACACTCCTTAACATTTTCTTTGACCATGCTTTGACCCAATGTCTCCTTAACTAGATCTCTGTTAAATTCATGTGAATAGCTTTGAGATGTTTAATGTTGTTAAAGATGTGGTATGTAGCTTTTTTGATCTTGCTGTTTGCTGAAACACACCTATTGGTAAATGAGATGGCTGAGCAGATGGTTTTGTTAAATTTATGTGGCTACATTTCATCACAGAACTTGGTCCAGACTGAGAAGTCAGAACAGATATGCATTGATTAAAATGTAAAATAGGTATCCCTCCTTCCTGTAGCTCTTATTGCTTAGGAAAGCCAAGTGAGTGAGTTTGTGTTGATGCTGAGTTCCTTTTACACAATTTTACTGAATTTTACACCAAGTGTACTTTAGCATATTGATAGACAATTAAAGGCAAAAAGCTGAATTTTATTCTTATAGAATCATAGGGATGTACAGCACGGAAAAAAACTCTTAAGTCCAACTTGTCCATGCTGACCAGATATCTTAAATTAATCTAATCCCATTTGCCAGCACTTGGCCCATATCCCTCTAAACCCTTCCTATTCATGTACTTATCCTGATGCCTTTTAAATGTTTAAATGCCTCCACCACCTCCTCTGGCAGCTCATTCCATACACTCTCTGTGTGAAAATGTTGCCCCTCAGCTCCCTTTTAAATCTTGCCCCTCTCCCCTACCCTGGGGAAAAGACTTTGTCTACTTATCCTATCCATGCTCCTCTTGATTTTATAAACTTCTACAAAGTCACCCCTCAGCCTCCAATGCTCCAGGGAAAATAGCCCCAGCCTATTCAGCCTCTCCCTGTAGCTCAAACCCTCCAGCAGCAGATGACATTTTCTGCATTAAAGATTCATGAACGTTTAGTCCCTATGTGTATGTGAATGGATATTTTTAATATCACGCATCACTTCTGCTGGGAAATAAGCCACTGGTGACTGCGTTTTCAGCTAATGGGGTGCGAAGTTCTAGAATTCCCTTCTTAAACCTCTAGGCCTCTCGCCCTTTCTTTCCTTTCAGATCTGGCTAACATCCAAGCACTTGGATTGAGCGTTTGGCCACCCATCCTAATACCCCTTTGTACAGCTGCATGTCAGGCTTTGTTAGCTCACAGTCATGCAATGTATATTTTACTGTGTTAGAGGCACTATATAAATGCAAGTTGCTATTGGTGCTGTGCAAAACTTGTTGACAAAGGAGGCATGCTGTCAACGCTTTTCAACTTGCACTCATCAGGACAAGTGCAAGAATGCCAAATTTCAAAGGGGATAATAATTTGTACTGCATGAGACTGTTATGGACCAGCTCAGACCCCTCAGAATATTTTAAGAAGATAGCCCAGATCCTAATTTTTTCTTATTTTAAAGACAAGTGTCTGTTCTTGATGCAACGCAACTGGTAGAACCACTCTATGTTAAGCAAACCACAATTCATAAACACTGTAGTTAAAATGCAGCCAAAAAAAGAGGAATTTAGAATAACTTAACTCTATTGGAAAACTTAACAGAATAATAGATACAGTACCTATTACAATTTAACTGTTCTAATATAATAAGATCCCATAAATACACCCCTTGGCCAAAAAAGTAAATTCAGACACAGATTATCACATGCAGTTCTCCAATTCAGGAGGAGAAAGAAACATCAAGAGAAAATTTAAAGAAAAAGCAGCGAGGAAACATTCACTGAAGCTTCTGACTCTTTTTAGACCCCCAAAGGCTTCTGCTTAAAGTTAAACCTAAAAACTAAAAAAAAACAAGAAAGCCTGGCCTGTGAGAGCTGGCCGCACCCAGATTGCTTTCATTGTTCCAACTTTAAAAACAAAATCCCAAAGCCTCCAAACTTGTTAACTCAAGTTTGCAGCATGCAACTTGGAGGGTATGTTTACAACCTCTCTTCAAATAGTAACCCAGGACAAAATAACCACAGCATCATCACAAGACAAAATCAACATGCCAACCAATCGGCACACATTTTCTCAAGCCGTATAAATTGCTGCCCCTTTTGAAATTTCACATTCTTGCTTCTGTCTTAAGGATTGCAAGATAAAAAGCTTCAACAACATGCTTTTGTTCCCAACTATCGAGTGACTAAATGCATAAAGTCCACCGTCTACAAGATATCAATCAGGAATGCGATGGAATACTTCCTGCTTGCCTGGCTGGGTGCAGCTCCAACACCACTCGAGGAACAGACACCATTCAGGGCAAAGTTGTACTCTTGATTGGCACCACATCCAGAGAAAGAGACCACTTTCGCCACCACTGATGCACCATTGCGGTAATGTGCACCACTGACAAGATGCACTGCAGTAACTCACCAAGGTTTCTTTGATAGTACCTTCCAAAACCAAGACTTCTACTAGCTAGAAGGAAAATGGCAGTAGATGCATGGAACATTAGCATCTATAAATCCTCCTCCAAACCACTCATCATATAAAAGATTTGGATGTGAGCATAAGAGGTATAGATAGTAAGTTTGCAGATGACACCATAATTGGACGTGTCAAGGGTAGTGAAGATTACCGCAGATTGCAACAGGATCTTGATCAGATGGACCAATGGGCTGAGAAGTGGTAGATCGAGTTTAATTTAGATAAATGTTCTAAAAGGAAAGCAAATTTTAAGCATGACTTATACACTTAATGGTAAGGTCCTAGGGAGTGTTGCTGAACAAAGAGACCTTGGAGTGCAGATTCATAGCTCCTTGAAAGTGGAGTCGCAGGTAGATAGGATAGTGAAGAAGGCATTTGGTATGCTTTCCTTTATTGGTCAGAGTACTGAGTACAGGAGTTGGGAGGTCATGTTGTGGCTCTACAGAACATTGGTTAGGCCACTTTTGGAATATTGCATGCAATTCTGGTCTCCTTCCTATCGGAAGGATGTTGTAAAACCTGAAAAGGTTCAGAAAAGATTTACAAGGATGTTGTCAGGGTTGCAGAATTTGAGCTATAGGGTGGGGTTGAATAGGCTAGGGTGGTTTTCCCTGGAGCGTCGGAGGCTGAGGGGTGACCTTACAGAGGTTTATAAAATCATGAGACATGGATAGGATAAATAGGCAAAGTTTCTTCCCTGGGGTGGAGGAGTCCAGAACTAGAGGGCATAGGTTTAGGGTGAGGGGGGAAAGATATAAAAGAGACCTAAGGGGCAACTTTTTCATGCAGAGGGTGGTACGTGTATGGAATGAGCTGCCAGAGGAAGTGGTGGAGGCTGGTACAATTGCAACATTTAAAAGGCATCTGGATGGGTATATGAATAGGAAGGTTTTGGAGGGATATGGGCCGGGTGCTGACAGGTGGGACTAGATTGGGTTGGGATATCTGGTCGACATTAACGAGTTGATCCAAAAGTTCTGTTTCTGTGCTGTACATCTCTATGACTCTATGACTCAGTCTGACTATGTCACTGTTCCTTCAATATTGCTCAGCCAAAATCCTGGAACCTCCTTCATAAAAATTTTTTGGGTGCTCCCATCCCCTCAGGATTGCAGTGGTTCAGGAAGGCAGCTCACCACAGCCTTCTCCAGGGCAACTAGGGACAGGTAATAAATGCTGCCATAGCCAACAACACCCACATCCTATGAATGATTTTTTAAAAAGATTTGACAGAGGCAGGAAGAATAAGCCATTGTTACATTGTTCACTCCACTCGACAAATTAGTTCCCAAAAAAATCTGTGCCAGTGATATGAAGGGACAACTAACCCCAAGAGTTTGTTGCTCAGTTGTAATACACTTTCTGAAGAAGCGCCATTGAATAATGAAGTGGTGGCAGGTAGCTAACCTCATTAAATTACAGAATTCTGCTAATCAGTGGTTGCAATAAGCCAACCATTAATCAGGAACTCTCTGCCACTGACCTTCGGAGTCAGAACAAATGAGCGAAACTGGGTTTTTACACCTTCCTTGAATGAATCAATTTGTCAGGTCTGAATATGTGATAATAAGGTGCCTTATGGCCATCTGAAATTAGTGAAGTTCTCTGCTGGATCAATGGCTGAATTCAAATGCTGTTCCCAGCAGACTACAAAATAATGGCCCTGTCATAAACAAATGGTGGAAGATTAATGGTGCTCACTTGGGTCTGTCATATTAGAGAAATCTATTAGACCACGTGCCTAAAACTGAACTCAATCATTCTCAGGCAGCCTCCAGCAACTAATATGAAGACCTTGAGGACTTTTTGAGCTATGACCTTGAGAAAAAGTTGGGAAGTTCCTTTTTTTCCCAACCAGCTGACCAATACTTTTGTCATGATCCTTTTAAGAGTTTGTTCAAACTCTTGAACTCTAATTCGTTATAATCAATTTAATGAATGTCAAAGCCATAATTGAACCATATGTCAGTCTTGTGACTGGCTCCAACTGGAAATGAGTGTGTAATAATAACCAGCGCACAGGGAGCATAAATATTTCAATTCCACCATAGCTCTGGGTTACTGCTAACTGTGTGGATGTAGCAGGTAACAGGTGTTAATATGGAGTATGAATGTTTTTAACACTATAGGGGGCGGCACGGTGGCTCAGTGCTAAACACTGCTGCTTCACAGCACCAGGGACCTGGGTTCAATTCTGTCCGCAAACAGGTGATTGTTTTCCCTGTGTCTGCATGGGTCTCCTTTCACAGTCCACACATGGATTTCAACACCAAGTCCTCAGAATATTACCTAGATCTGTGGACTACAAGGTCAGTGCATTCCCACTGCACTGTTACCTCCCCACATTAAAGCCATAAGTCTCTGCCAATTGGTGCCTGGCTTCTTCAGTAATTTCTGAACATCTGTGTGCATGTCTCTGTACGCGTGTCTGTGTCTATGTGTCTGTGTTTATGTGTGTGTCCCTATGCATGCGTGTGTCTCTGCAGCTGTGTGAATGTGAGACTGTGGGTCTCTGCATGTGTGTGTGTGTGTCTGTGTGAGAAAATGTGTAAGTGTGTGCGTGAGAGAGAGTGTCTGTGTATGCATGTCTATATCTGTGTGTCTGAGAGAGTGTATGTGAGAGTGTGTGTATGTGAGAGTGTGTGTATTAGAGAGAGAGAGTGGAACAGTGTGTGTTTGTGTAGCAGGAAAGAAGATTCAGTGAATTACTATAAGTGACATCTTCATCCTTTGATGTCTTTTTAATAATGTTGGATTACCATCAAATTAAATCAAATCCTCCAGATAAGCAATTGTTTCAGATTGGCTTGCCTGGAATTTGTCAGTAAAACATTGCCTTGCCCATATGCATTTTGCATTTATGATAAACATTTTAACACAAACTTTTATAATTAATACTCTATAATTTACTATCTAGATAATGTGTGTGGCATTACTGTATTCATTTGATTGTGACTTTAAAACCTCACTGATACTATATGCTTAGTGTAAAATAAGTAAAATATAAATTCTGTGTCCTACAATCTTATACTCCACAACCACCTGATGAAGGAGCAGTGCTGTGAAAGCTAGTGCTTCCAATTAAACCTGTTGGACTATAACCTGGTGATGTGTGATTTTTAACTTTGTGAAATAAGCAGTATTACAAATGTGCAGGCAGTGTTATTGTTACAACTAGAGGATAAACTTAGAAAATAAATGTTGTGAATTTAGAAATTGACAAATTTTGATCTGACGAATTTACTCAATATATTTGAGCATGTTGCTGATTTAGTTATTTTTCTTCCATGACCACTGATGGGGAGTAAGAGCATAAGAAATAAGAATGGGAGTAGGCTATTCAGCCCCTCAAGCCTATTCTGCAACTCAATGACCGAACGTTTGTGCCTACAACATCTTTCTCTTCTGTCCCTATGAGCCTTGATTCCTTACATGGTTAATCTTTTTATTAAATAAATAGTTACTGGATATTCTCCAAAAATGATTATTTCAATGCTACTTAAGTAGGAGAGTTAACTTAGAATAATTATTTGGTTAAACAGAACGTGAGCATTGCTGATAAAGGAAATATCCCATTGGAGCATTTTGTCTCGCACTTATCAGGATGAGTGCAAGAATTCCAAATTTTCAACGGGAGAAACAATTTAGACTGCACGTAAACCCACTGTCCTCTGACCAGACAATAGGGCTGCTCTCTCATTAGAGAGAGATTCAGGTGGTTTATCCTGAGGATCATTCGTGCCTCAGGTGAGGGAAGAGGTTGAGAAGGCGAGCCCTTCTTCATGGTGGCCATAGCTGGTGCAGGAATTGAACCCATGTTACTTAGGATCATTCTGAATTGCAAACCAACTAAACCAACGTCCCATAGCTTGTAAAAGGAGCTGATTGATTAATTGTTGAGTAGAGGCTAACTGCCGGTTGGCATTCTCGTGACAAATGTGCCAAGGAACTGTGTTGAAATACTGAAATTACAACCTGATATTTTTGCAAAGAAGAGTGGCTGGTAGTAAGTCCATAAGACATAGGAGCAGAAATTAGACCATTCAGCCCATCGAGTCTGCTTCGCCATTTAATCATGGCTGATATGTTTCTCAACCCCATTTTCCCGCTTTCTCCCTGTAACCCTTGATCCCCAAGAACTTGTCTACCTCAGGCTTAAATATATTCAATGATTCACCATTCTCTGGCTGAAGAAGTTTCTCTCTTTATCTCCATTCTAAAAGGTCTTCCTTTTACTCAAAGGCTATGCCCTTGAGTCTTCGTCCAATGGAAACATTTTCCCAACATCCACTCTGTCCTGGACAGATGGTGATAATATTGCACAAGCAAAGGGTAACAGAATAAATAAATAACTTAGCTAATTTTAGTAGAAATTGTTGAGGAGAACACATTGCTTAGGATTTTCGGAGATCCGTCTCCACGCTCTTAAATAGGCTCATGGTATCTTTAACATTCACTTGACTCGGTGGAACATTCAGGCTGCATCTCAGTTTAAACATCACAGATGAGGGCTAATGATGGGGGTGGCACGGTGGCTCAGTGGTTAGCACTGCTATCTCAAGCGCTAAGGATCTGGGTTTGCTTCCCTGTCTCAGTTGACTGTGTGTGAGGAGTTTGTACTTCCTCCCCGTGTGCGTGTGTGTTTTCGCCAGGTGCTACCCAGTTTCCTCCCACAGTTCAAAAATGTGCAAGTTAGATGGATAGGCCGTGGGAAATTGCCTATAGTGTCCAGGGATGTGCAGGTTAGGTGGGTTAGTCATGGGAAATGCAGGGTTACAGGGGTAGGGTTGGGGGTGGGTCAGAATGGAGTGCTCCTCAGAGGATAGGTGTGGGCTGAATGGCCTGCTTCCACACTGTAGGGATTCTCTGATCAGTGCCTTAATTTAACAATGGACTATTACCTTGTTATTGCCTGCATTGGAGATTAGAGCTAAATTCTGAAACAAACATTCTACGATCTGAGGTGATACACAAGGTCATGATTTAGCATTATTATAGCTAAAAACACACGATAGTTGCCAACACTACCCAGTTGTAAGATTTTAGCATCTGTTTCACTTCCACTCCCATCAATAGCCAAGCAAATTACAAATGGCAAACTATCAGTGACCTTTGCCTGAACTGTAGAATAATCACAATTGGTAATTAGTTCCCACTACGATAAATGGAAGTGCGATGGAATAGAGGACCAATATGAGTAATGGCTGTCATCTTTAAGAACCTAAAGGTTTACTCAAGAGTGGAATATTATTGGTTTTCTATCTCTGTTGTCTTTTAGGGTTGATTGGTTTAAAATGATCAGATTTATTCGAACATATCAGCTAAATAAGCTGTTAAGGGAGTCCAAAGAAACTAGCGCTAAGATGTGAAACATTCCTTTTTCTCTGCAAACATTGCCGGATTTATTGAATGACTTCAGCGTTCCCTCACTTTTTAATGGAAGAGTAAACATTTCAGTCTCAATTGTTCACTTCAGTATGCTAACACGAGCTGGAAAAATTCACTTCCCAAGCCACAGAAAAGATCATAACCAGGAGTGAGGGATTTTCCTCATAGCATCTGTTCTGGATCAGGTCAGACCCCCTCAAAATATTTTAAGAAGGTAGCCTAGGCCTGAAATTTTTCATTATTTCAAAGGCAAATGTAAACTGTCTGTCCCAGATGCAATGTGACTGGTCAATTTACTTGACATTAAGCAAAACACAATTTACTTAAGCACTGTAGTTAAACTACAACCAAAGAAAGAGGAATTTATAATAACTTAACTCTATTGGAAAACAATAATACAGTAACTATTACTAATTAACTGTTCTAGTATAGCAACATCCCTTGGCATAAAAGCAAAATTCAGACTCAGATTCTTGCATGCAGCTTTTAGATTAGATTCCTACAGTATGGAAACAGGCCATTTGGCCCAACAAGTTTACACCGACCCTCTGAAGAGTAACCCACCCAGACCCATTTCCCTACGTTTACCCCTGACTAATGCACCTAACACTATGGGCAATTTAGCATGGCCAATTCGTTTGACCTGCACATCTTTGGACTGTGGGAGGAATCCAGAGCACCCGGAGGAAATCCCTACCAACACTGGGAGAATGTGCAAACTCCACACAGACAGTCACCCAAGGCAGGAATCAAACCCAGCTCGCTAGCACTGTGAGGCAGCAGTGCTAACCACTGAGCCACTGTGCCCCTCCCTGAACCACTGTGCCGCCCCTATTTCTCAGATCCAGGAGGACAAAAACATAGAGAAAATTTAGAGAAAGTAACAGCGAGGAAAGATTCACTGAAGCTTATGACTCTTTTGCATTAAGAGAAAATTCAGAGTATAGAAGCCACAAGATATTCACTTAAGCTTTGGACTCTGTCTCATAAGTCAGACAGATGAGTGATTTTTATTTGAGAATTTGAGGAGAAGCCCAATCTCACAAATGATCACACAGCATTTACGCTGTCAATTTATATAGTTACAGCTGCCTTGTTTAATTAGATTTTCATCAGACTCTCAGCCTTACAAGATATTATACAAAGGCAAGCTTTCTGGAACTATTAACCGCTTTAGTTTTACACCATGATTTTCAACAGCATCTCCTTATAGTCAGCAAGTGAACTTTGAGTGGTAGAAGTGATGGAGAATGTACAGGTTGATGATGACTGATAGGTAACTGCCAAATTTGACAAAGTTTAAACCAGATGAGGTTTTAACCAGAGGAATGGACCAGAGAATGGTTATCACCTCTTTTGTAAAGTTGAAACCAATTTAATGTGTGTACATGTTCTTTTGTCTGCAAAAACAGAGCCGAGTGAACTTATGGATGTAACTTCCAGTACACAAAAGTGCACCACACTGCATGCCTGGCTGACAATCTTAAATTGGTTGTCAGAGAAATTTTTAATTTATTTGGGATTATTAAGTAAATGTCCAATAATGGAATCGCATCTGAAAATTCAAAACATGATGTCAACATTAGAGTCAGAGAGTCTTACAGCACAGAAACAGACTCTTTGGTCCAACCAGTCCATGCTGACCATATTCCCAAACTAAACCAATCCCACCTGCCTGCTCCTGGCACATATCACAGACCTTACATATTTTATCTAAGTGTCTTTTAAATATTGTAATTGTTCCTCAGGAAGTTCATTCCACAAACAAACCACCCTCTGTGTAAAAGATTTGCCCCTCATGTCTTTTTTTTTTAATTTCTCTCCTCTCACCTTAAAAATGTGCCCCCTACACTTGAAGTCCCCCCTTCCAGGAACAAGACACTTACAATTAACTCTATCTATATCCCTCATGTCTTATAAAGGGAATCAATTCCTGCATGCTTGTTTGACTGTAACCTGGGTTCCACTGTGTGTGATTCTAACATTGAGATCAATGTCAGTTTCCAATAGAGATTAGTGAAAAACAATGAGTGGCAAGAATCTATCCTCAGTCGTGGGGTAAGACAGAAAGGGAAGTGTGCGTTTCACGCATTTCTACACTATGGCTTTCTCACACCTAGTCAAATGTCTGCTGGCAAATTCATGTGGCGCAGGGAGTTGGCTCCAGGGCAAATCAAGCGCACAAGGCAGGACACCCGGTAAGCAGGCAGTTAATCTGTGGACCAGATATCGGTCTCAGCCACAAGTCTAAAGGGCCTTGGCCTCTCACACAATTTCAGGTCAACTGAGAATCAACAGAATGGTATTAAATTACCAAACTAAAGACATTATGCAATATTCTCTATAGGCATACAGGTTATTGTGCTGTAACGCATATTTCATCAACGTAAATTGGCTATAACACAATTGACGAATAGGGGATGCTGTTTCTGAATCGTGAATTCTAAAATGTGTGTTGGCTATAACGCAGTTGCATCGCCAACACTTTACATGCTAGTTTTATTGTGAGATTTTTATATAGCATGGGATCGCACAAGAACGCAACCATTGTGTTAAAGAAGCAATACCTGTAATAATTTTCTTGACGTTGTTGGACAGCTAAGGACTATAAGTATAATCCTGCCGAGATTAGGTAAACATGAACAGTATTTAAGAAGCATCTTACTACCGGCTTCATTTTGCTACATCACTGGCCTTTTGATTTCCTGAATAGTTTTGGCATGTTGTCCATCAACATCTTGAGATACATTTTGCAAAATGTAGCTTTAAATTGGCACAAATTTGCTGTGCAATGCTCACTCTCCTGTATGTTTCAAATGCTTCTACTCTATGTTCATAGAATCAATGAGGCTTGTTTGTCATTACCAGCCAGCATTATTTAGTGAGATCATGTAAATCTTTTGCAGCTTTAGAAATGAATAATGATTTATTGAGCTATCAGAATATATTGTCCATTATGACTTTAGCAATTAGTATAGTCAATATATGCAATGTATTAACTGAAATGTGCTTGTCTTATTGGTAAAACTGGTGACACTGTGTATGAAGAAGGGAAATGTGTACAGATCCTCAATATATTTGCATGTGAATCAAAAGCTGTATTAGCAGTGAACAAATATGGATTTAGTTAGCTGGTGCATGAATTCAAAATAAGTATTTCATATTCAGACCAAGAAATGGAATACAGTATGCAATTGTGTTCCTCCTCCAATCTCATATACGTTTTGAAGTAGATTCATGACTTCAGCCGTGGTTGTGGACAGTTCTGCATCCTGAATCAGTTAGGTCTGTCCCTGCACAGTCACCCCAATAGGACGTATGGGGACTGTTTGCCATTAAACCTCCCACATAATCCTTTTCTTTCCCATCCCCAATTATTTTCCTGTTTTATATATTGAGTTCCGTCCCAACCTCACTTCAAGTATTGTCATTCTTCCTGCATCCAGGCATTCTGCCCCCATTCATAGAACATAGAACAATACAGTGCAGAACAGGCCCTTCGGCCCTCAATGTTGCGCCGACCTGTGGACTATTCTCAGCTCGTCCCCCTACACTATCCCAAAATCATCCATGAGCTTATCTAAGGATTGTTTAAATCTCCCTAATGTGGCTGAGTTCACTACATTAGCAGGTAGGGCACTTCATGCCCTTACCATTCTCTGCATAAAGAACCTGCCTCTGACATCTATCTTAAATCCATCACCCCTCAATTTGTAGTTGTGACCTCTCGTACAAGCTGACATCACCATCCTAGGAAAAGGTCTTTCACTGTCTATCCTATCTAACCCTCTGCTCATCTTGTATGTCTCTATCAAATCCCCCCTGAGCCGCCTTCTTTCCAATGAGAACAGACCCAAGTCTCTCAGCCTTTCCTCATAAGACCTTCCCTCCAGACCAGGCAACATCCTGGTAAATCTCCTCTGCACCTTTTCCAATGCTTCCATATCCTTCCTGTAATGGGGCGACCAGAACAGTACACAGTATTCCAAGTGTGGCCGCAGCAGCGTTTTGTATAGTTCCCCATCATTAATCCCCAGTATCCATTCTGCAGCACTGGACAATGATAACGCCTCTTTCACGATGCCCCCAGATGGACTGAGCCACCGTTTTGAGCAATTTTGAGTGGCACGGTGGCTCAGGGCCGAGCACTACTTGCCTCACTGCACCAGGGACCCAGGTTCAATTCCACTCTCAGGCAGCTGTCTGCGTGGAGTTTGCACATTCTCCATGTGCCTGTGTGGGTTTCCTCCGGGTGCTCCGGTTCCTCCCACAGTCCACAGATGTGCAGGTTAGAGGGATTGGCCATGCTAAATTGCCCCATAGTGTGCAGGCTGGGTGGATTGGCTATGAGAAACTCAAGGATCGGTGAGGGGTCATGGGTCTAGGTGGGATGCTCTTAGGAAGGTCAGTGTGGACTCAATGGGTTGAATGGCCTGCTTCCACACAGAAGAGATTCTATGAATTTAGCCAGACAGCCTTGAATAATGAGTGACCAGACTGGTATGTGTACAACTCCCCAAATGTGTTCCTGTGAACGCGCTGACTGGCAGCATTGTGCCCACAGTCTGTAGAGGTACAGACCCTCCAGCATGGCAGTCCCAACTGAACACCAAACCATGCTCATGTCCCTGAACTGAATTTGGAAGCTGCCCTTGACTTATAGCATCAGGACACCCTGACTGAAGGTTGTCACCGTGAACTTGGCTGGGGAATACTACCCTTGGACTTTGATGCCATGGCTGTGGGATTGCTGCATAATCTGTCAGCACATGGCGCAAGAGTGGTGTTGACATAGCCATACGGCAGCATGTCCTCCCCCTTGCCTGATCACTGTTGACCACCATGACAAGCTGTCTGGCATTGTGTCTTGACAAGGTGGAGGAATTGCTCTGGCTGAGGGAGCAAAGGGCAAAAATTCAAGGCATGGTTGAGCATCTAGGTAGGTGCTAAGGGAATGCGCACTAAGGGAGCACATGAGCAGCCCTGGTCCAATCTATGAGATAGGTGCAAAGCATCCTTTCAAAGAGAGGTGTTAGTGTGCTCCAAACAAGGGCAGCCTCAGAATGTAAGTGCATCGGTCATGTCCTGTGGTTGTATGGAGAGGCCAGTACATGTCATATGCCAGTATGCATGACATGAGATGCATGCGGCCTCTTCCAATGGAGTGTATCCTGAGATGCCAAGTATTCAAGATGGAGGCTGGGATGAAAGTTGGGTACCACTTTGACTTTAATATTGGGAATTCTTGGCATCTTGTTTCTATCTGGGAGGTTATAGAATTGGAACCAGTGTATTAATGAGGCAAGGTTAGGTAGTATAGGGCAGTGATATTGATCTGGGTGGAATACTCTTTGGAAGGTCAGTGTGGACACAATGGTGCAGGCCATTGAGCCATTTGGCCCATCATTAGGCCCCTGACTATTCATGAGTGAGAATCTCCTTCTGCCATCCAGAACTTTGTTGGAAGATGTGACTTCTTTGCTCCCAGTGTTGAGAAAGGCCTCACTCAACTTCTTACATGATTCTGCCAAATCTCTCATCATAGCCTACATCATTCAGGGCCCAGGAAAGTTTTGTCCCATGAATCTGCAGCTTATGATTCTGAAAAAGTCTGTCTACCATCTACAAGGCACAAGTCAAGAGTGTAATGGAATACTGCCCACTTGCCTGGATGGGTGCAGCTCCAACAACACTCAGGAAGCTCAACACCATCCAGCACAAAACAGCCTGCTCAATTGAGACCACATCGAGAAACATTCATTCTCTCCACCATTGATGCTCAGTAGCAGAGGTATGCACCATTTACAAGATGCACTGCAGAAAGTAGCCAAAAATTGTTAGGCAGCACCTTCCAAACCCACAACCACACCACCTATCTGTATCTTCAAGATATAGCTGACTATAATTAATCAATTATTGAATCATTTGTTCATTCATTCATTCATCTCTCCTGGTAAAGGTAGCTGATAAATGGAAACACCACCCACTGCATGTTCCCCTCCAAGCTACTCACAATCTCGACTTGAAAACTTATCTCCATTCTCTGTGTTGCTGGGTCAAAACCCCTGAACTCCCTCCCTCATGGCTTTGTGGGTGTACCTACACTGAATGGAGTGCAGTGTTTCAAGAAGCAATTCACTACCACTTTCTGAAGGGCAACCCGGGACATATCATCCAGTAATGCCTTCATCCAATGACTCAATTCTTAACAAAGCTAAGGCCAATCAACGTTCTGGATAGACTGAGGATAATATCCTGTCAGAAGTTTGAAGTCAGATCCTAACTACCAATCAGCTGTGCAACAGCGACAGGGCGTGATAATATGGAACAAAACCAGGGAGTGCTGGAGAAACTCAGTCGATCTGGTAGCATCTGCAGAGAGAGAAAAACAGAGTTAACATTTTGAGTCCTTTGATGTGGAGTGAAAATAGCTGGGAAATTATGGTTTTATGCTAATGAAGGATTGGGGGAGTGAATAAAGTATGCAGAAATAAAACATATTTGTGAAAACAAAAATGCCCTGTGCAATACCTAAATCAAAATCTGAGTATTATGAAGCTATTTATTCGGTGCTATTTCTGTACAAAGTTCATGATTTGTGATAATTTACTGCAGAGTGTGTTATAATGTTAACTGTAGTCATAACCTATAATAGCCTGAATCATGTTTTACAAACTGCCTTCTCTAATTATTACAATTATACAAATGCAAATGGATGTTGGAGACTAATTAATAGAGATTGATTGCTCTGAATAGTCAACAACTCCATTGTTGCTGTGTATCAGAATGGAAGAAGGTAAATTAGATGGTCTTGTTCTTTTTATGTTGTCTAGCAATTGCTATGTTTCTCTCGGATGGGACAGAGTACGTGGCATCTTATATTGCCAACCGTAAATATTGAAGTAGTCTTCTTGGACTGCAATTTGGAATTCATGACCATAGAAAGCTTTTGAGGTAAAAAAATTGAATAGTTTCAAGAAGTTAGATGTAGTTCTTAGAGTTAAAGGGTATGGGAAGAAAGTGAGAATAAGGTTCTGAGTTGGATGTTCAGTCATAATCACATTTAATGGCAGAACAGGCTCAAAGAGCTGAAGGCCTACATTGCTCTTATTTTGTATGTTTCTGTGTTTCCAAGTTAAATGCTGCACACGTTATATTGTTTAGTACACACTTTTACACTGATGGACTTTTCCCCACTCTGTGTATGAATTTGCATGGAGTCTACTGCACAGAATCAGGCCATTCAGACCATCAGCTTCATTCGATACTCCACCCAAGCCAATGGTCTGAGGGAAGATCAGTTGGATCACTGAGATGACTCCTCCTCAGGCCCCGCTCAAGTATCTCACATTGTGGTCTCTTTACCAGCTATTTAAGCAGTGTGAAGAGATGCTCACATCTGAAGCATGAATTAAAACAAAAACTTCACAAAATGGACACTAAACAATGTTATCTTCAGCCCAGAGTGACATACCAAGAATGGGGAACAAAGGTTTCCTTCTTGTTTCTATTTTCACTTAAGACTTTTAGATTTTCAATTGCCAGGCTTGAATCACCAAGTTTAGCAATGCATATTCTGCATATCATTCCTATTGAAGGGCTTATGCCCGAAACATCGATTCTCCTGCTCCTCAGACGCTGCATGGCTTGCTGTGCTTTTCCAGATCCATACTTTTCTTAGATTTAGATTAGATTACTTACAGTGTGGAAACAGGCCCTTCGGCCCAATAAGTCCACACTGACCCTCTGAAGAGCAACCCACCCAGACCCATTCCCCTACATTGACCCCTTCACCGAACACGATGGCCAATTCACCTGACCTACACATTTTTGGACTGTGGGAGGAAACCGGAGCACCCGGAAGAAACCCACACAGACACTGGAAGAATGTGCAAACTCCACACACAGTTGCCTGAGGTGGGAATTGAACCCGGGTCTCCGGCGCTGTGAGGCAGCACTGCCACCGTGCCGCCCAACCGACTGCATGTTATTTCAGGATACCAAATGCTATGCCCAGAGATACTTCTTGGCATATATATAATTACTATGTACACAAATGCATTTTATTTTTACATTTGCAATTAACCTAATCAAATTCCTGCCTCCTCAAAATGTGCAAAATGTTAAATTTCTAATAATTCTGGTTAGCACTATCTCTGATGTTTATGGTCCTTTGTTTTAGCTTTTCAAAAGGCAGCAATCAATTGTGTGAAATTCTGATTTGTTATGTATTCATTGCTGTAAAATTGTAAATCCTGTTACTCACTTGTGAAAGTAGCGTCCACTGTGCTACAAAACATTGTGGTCCATGTATGCCTTGGCTGACAAAGCTACCTTCCCCAGAGATAGCAGCAACTATAACTTGCAAAGTGCAATCTTAGCAAAACCAAAAGAGGAATACATCAGCTGGAAACTTTTCCTTAAATCCATCACTCATGCAGGATGCAATTAAGAGGGGCAGCAAAGTGGCTCACAACACCAGGGACCTGGGTTTGATTTCAACCTTGGGCTGTGTGGAGTTTTTGTGTTAAAATCGTAAGACCATAAGACATAGGAGCAGAAATTAGGCCATTCAGCCCATTCAGCTCCACCACTCAATCATAGCTGATATGTTTCTCAACCCTATTCTCCCGCTTTCCCCTTGATCCCCTTCCCCACGTCGGCATGGGTTTCCTCCCACAGTCTAAAGATGTGCAGGTTAGGTGGATTGGCCATAGGAAATTGCTCATAGATTCCAGGGATGTGCAGACTAGGTGGATTAACCATGGGAAACATGGGGTTGAGGGTTTAAGGAGTGGGTCAAGATGGGATGCTCTTAAGAGGGTTGGTGTGGATTTGACAGGCTGAATGGCCTGCTTCCTCCCTGTAGGGATTCCATGAAAAAAAAAAGGATGCAATATGAACACACAGACAACCCAAAGCAACTACTCCTAGATGGGTGCAAAAAACACTCAGTTATACTAACATTAATAAGATACAAAGCTTACCTTTTCCCACATCTCCAGTCCAAGTTTTGATAGTGAATATGGCACAGAGTAACACAAACCATCCCTGAGTTTTGAAGTATACACAACTTTTACAGGGCACAACAAGGTAAATGTAGGGCAGATGTTTCTGCTGTCTGGGGGGTCTTGAACCAGGGGTATGGTCTCAGAATAAGAGATAGGCCATTGTAGAGTGAGATGAGGAAGAATTCCGTCACTCTGAGGGAGGTTAGTCTTTGGAATCCTGTACCTCAGAGGGCTGTTGAGGCTCTGTCATTGAGTCTATTCAGGACAGAGATCTATAGATCACTAAGTGTTGGAGAATTCAATGGATACAAGGATTGTGCAGAGGAGATCAGCCATGATCTAGCTGAATGATGAAGCAGGCTTAATTAGCTTACCCCTGCTCCTATGTTTACCTCACTGACGGAAAGCACTCGTGATATAGGTCAAATAGTGACATGTGTTCAATTTCCTTCATGCATTTCCTGGAGAGAAATTATACGCTCCTAAAAGGAAATACACCTCTTTGATCTTCTCCATAGTCCCCTTGCCATCTTGCTAACGACAGAGGGAAACTGAAATTGATGAACACTTAGATTGCATTAAATAATATTCCAGTTTAAATGATAGGACCTTTGGGTAATTAAGCTGCAATCTTCAATACCAATTTAATTAAACATTTTTCCTGATTTCATTTGATTCTGCTGTTTTGTAAATTCCTTTTAAAGGGCTTAATGAATGGATAAACCTGATGGGAATATTTATGGCTTATTACAATGTTCCGTCGGCTCGCACATTGTTCATGCAGATGTACTTAGTGTCATGTGTAGATCTCAGGAATTAAAAACAGAAATTTATGGCTGAGGCCTTGGGTGTTTTAGGATAGATAGGATGGGAACATAGAAACATGGGAACTTAGGAAACAGGAACATTGTGCCCCTCCACCTTTCTCCGCTGTTCAGCTGGATCATCTATCTTAATGCTATTTTCCATTTTATTCTCAATTTAGCAACATCAGTGTGTGTCGTAGTGTGGCACACTTGCACGCACTAGAAGCTACAAGTATTAGCTAAGGGGACCCTCGTCTTAGCCAACAGAAAGAACAAGTACACACTCTGTGCCTGTTTCACCTCAACAAAACAGGCGATTGTCATTAGCAAGTTGGCCAAGTGGACCTATTGGCTCAGCGGTGTTATCACTAGACTATTAATCCAGAAACTCAACTTATAGAACATAAGAACTAGGAGCAGGAGTGGGCCATCTGGCCCATTGAGCCTGCTCCACCATTCAATAAGATCATGGTTGATCTTTTCATGGACTCAGCTCCACTTATCTTCCCTCTCATTATAACCCTTAATTCCTTTACTGTTCAAAAATTATCTATCTTAGCTTCAAAAACATTTATTGAAGTAATGCCAACTGGGCAAGGAATTCCACAGATTCACAACCCTCTGGGTGAAGAAGTTCCTACTCAATTCAGTCCTAAATCTGTTCCCCTTTAATTTTGAGGCTATGCCCCTTGTCCTCGTTTCACCTGCCAGTGGAAACATCCTCTCTACTTCCATCTTACCTATTCCCTTCATCATTTTATATTTTTCTATAATATCCCCCCTCATTCTTCTAAATTCCAATGAATATAATCCCAATCTACTCAGTCTCTCCTCATAAGCCAACCCCCTCAACTCCAGAATCAACCTAGTGAACCTCTTCTGCACCCTCACCAATGCCAGTACATCCTTTCTCAAGTAATGAGGCCAAAACTGCATGCAGTACTCCAGGTGTAGCCTCACCAGCACCTTGGACAGCTGTAACATTAACTTCCTACTTTTAAGCTCAATCCCTTTAGCAATGAAGGACAAAATTCCATTTGCCTTCTTAATTACCTTGCAGACCAACCTTCTGTGATTCATGCATAAGGGCACCAGGTCCATCTGCACAGCAACATGTTGCAATTTTGGTCCAGTATATTATCCATTTACTTTGGCATTGCTTGCAGATGGTTCTGGGGATCTGGGTTCAAATCCCAACATGGCAGATGGTAGAATTTAAATTCAATTAAAGAATCCAGAATTAAGAATCAACTGATGACCATGAAGCCATTGTCAGTTACCGGGAAAAACCTACCTGGTTCACTAATGTCCTTTAGGGAAGGAATTCTGCCATTCTTACCTGGTCTGGACTATATATGACTCCAGATCCACAGAAATGTGGTTGACTCTTAACTTCCCAATGGACAATAAATGCTGGCCTAGCCAGAGATACCCACATCCCATGAGTGAACTAGAGAAAGCTAATTTAGCTGGACAATGAGTTGACCAATCAGAGTCCACCTGCCTGGTTTAAAACTTGAAACAAAGTTTGACAGTTAACTGTCAGTCATCGGCATCAATTGATGCATTCTCCATGGTAACACCTCAAATAGCCAGAGTTTACTTAATAATTATTCAGCACTTTCTTCGTGTATGGTATTTCAGCCATTTACTTTGGTATTGCTTACAGATTGTACTGATGAGTACAAGACAAATTGTTTCCACAAAATGTGCCTTTTTTCAGCAATACTGTACTACCTACTTGTTCCCTTATCCCTTGACATTTTTACCGTCAGGAAATCTATTCATCTCTGTCTTGATTGAACTCAGTAACTGAAATCCCACAAACCACTGGGGACTCTTGGCATAGCATATAGTCTGAAAATAAGATCAAGACCATTCAAGTTTAAACCGAGGAAACAATTGTCAATTTTAAAATCGAGACTGGTGGATTTTTGGTGTTAAAGAATATGGAGCAAAGGGGCAAACATGGAGTTAGGGCACAGGAAAGATGCTACAGGAAAGATGTTGTGAAACTTGAAAGTGTTGAGAAGAGATTTACAAGGATGTTGCCAGGGTTAGCGGGTTTGAGCTATGGGGAGAGACTGAATAGACTGGGGCTGTTTTCTCTGGAATGTTGGAGGCTGAAAGGTGACCTTATAGAGGTTTATAAAATCATGAGAGGTATGGATAGGGTCAATAGCCAAGGTCTAAATTAGAGTGGTGCTGGAAAAGCACAGCAGGATTCCTGATGAAGGGCTTTTGCCCGAAACGTCGATTTTCCTGCTCCTCGGGTGCTACCTGACATGCTGTGCTTTTTCAGTACCACTCTAATCTAGACTCTGGTTTCCAGCATCTGCAGTTCTTGTTTTTATCTTTCAATAGCCAAGGTATTTTCTCTAGGAGAAGGAAATCCAAAACTAGAGGTCATAGGTTTAAGGTGAGGGGAAAGATTTAAAAGGGACCTAAGGGGCAGCTTTTTCATGCAGAGGGTGGTGCGTGTATGAAATGAGCTGGCAAAGGACATGGTGGAGGCTGGTACAATTACAACATCTAAAAGGCTTCAGGATGGGTACATGAACGGGAAACGTTTAGAGAGATCTGGGCCAAATGCAGGTAAATGGGATTAGATTAATTTAGGATATTTGGTGAGCATGGACGAGTTAGACTGAGAAGTCTGTTTTCAAGCTGTACATCTCTATGACTCTATGTAGATCAGCACTGGTCTGATTGAATGGTAAAACACATTTATGGAGTGAAATAATCTCCTCCTGTTCCTATAAATGAGACCTGCAGACAGTGGATGAAGGTGAGCTATTCATTCACATGAGCTGTAGGGATAAAGTTTATCTTACACATTCAAGATCACTTCCTGTACTATTTTAGTTTCATATTTATATAGCACATAATCATGTGCTTTGAACATCCCACTGGATTCCTGTCTTCCAGCTATCCCTGCCCACACAATGAGGAAACAACAAGTCATTGTGGGACCATTCTCAGATATTAGTCTCTACCACATTCACCTGCACAGCGACAATGTCAAGAGTAGGAAATGGTGCGTCAAAGGGAAGAGATACCAATTTTCTAATATAAGAGACACATGCCGAACTGTGCCAGAAAAGCTGGGAGGTTAATATTAATATTTATGCAGTCTGTAGAGCATAAGTACTGTGAAAGGCATTGCGTAGAGCAAACGTGTTTACCACACAGTCCCCACCATTCACCCCATTTATTTTTACCATAGGCAGCTCCTAATGTTGTGCAAATGCTGCATAGCCATTAAACTTATTTTCTAAATACAAACAACTGTAAGATAATGTAACTTTATTTTTCTGTATTCCTCTGTTTTGTCTCTAAGATTTGTACCTGGGAACTTTCTACATAAGATGGCACTGTGAGGGGCAATGTTGAAATTTTCTTCTGTACTCCTGTAATTGAGTACATGTGACAATAAACCTAATTCAATTCATCCTAAGGCCCAACTAGAAAGGGCGTGATTTATAAGGTTGGTTATTACTAAAGAGAAATAAATGCTGGTCTTTTCAGTGATGCTCACATCCCACAAATGAATGAAGATAGGAATTAAACACATCAGCTATTATGGTGAGCTTTCTAACTCCTTTATTGCTGTACAATATTTGCCAATGGGAAATATTCAATGTTCATCTGCAACAGGTTTCCAGGAAAGGGCTGTTTCTGTTTTGCAAATACTAGCATGGCCAGGCCTGCTCATACTGTGTGCATCTGTGAAAAAACACTGTGAATGCCATCTAGTGACAAAATACATAATAATTCAAACTGAAGAACTATAGCACATGCATTCACCCTTGCAGAAGACTCTCCTATGTCATTTTAATGTTATTGTAAATTCACTTGCAATGTTCACACTGAAGACAACAGCTCTCATGTGCTATAACATTAATTACAAATTACAAGTCCTGGAACACCGCAACTTACCTTGGTGTAGCTGAGTGCTGGTGCAGAGTGGACTGGAGGCTTGGAGAGGAGAGGGGCAGTTATTGGACTGGAGTCCAGTGCGAGCGGTGTCGTGGAAGTTAAATCGACTTGACTCAATGATTAACAATAGCAAAGAAAGGAGCTTTATTTAAATTCAGCAGAATTGACCCCAGTACATTCAGCTAAGTGCCTCAATGTAAGGGGTATCTGAGCATTGTTCAGATACTTGCCTTATACTGTTTCTTATCTTCCTTTTATCTTCTCCTGCTGAACACTCTCTGCTCATTCCTGAAGAAGGGCATGTGCCCGAAACGTCGAATCTTCTGTTCCCTAGATGCTGCCTGACCTGCTGTGCTGTTCGAGCAATAAAGTTTCAGCTTTGATCTCCAGCGTCTGCAGACCTCACTTTCTCCACTGTTTCTTATCACCCTCTCAAGGGCAAAGACTGGGAAAACTCAAGTTGTTATTCTCTCATCCCCTGGTCTTGGACATAACAACAGTCCTCCAGCTTTCGCTGAGTTCGACTATCTCAAGGTCAAGTTGAATGTTTACAAAAATTCAAACAGAGACAAGGTGGCTGCAGACCTCATCAAAGTATTGTTTACAAAGCTCAGCACAGCATTAAATTTTAGAAAGGCTTTCTCTTTCAAATTTCACAGTAAATGTAAAATTTCTTATAAATGTAAAATTTCTTAATTTTCCATTACAGGGTCAGACCACATGCTGAGTTGCTGCTACTTGAAATTCTTGACCAGACTATAATGTCAATTCTTTAACTATGTTTAACTATCCTACTCCTAATTTTGTTTTTAGACACTGCAAGTAATGCTACTACTTTTCCTTTTATTCCTCTTTTGTATTCAAGGTTTGTACCTCTGAACTTGTACCTAAGATGACACCATTAGAGGCAGCCATTGTAAAAACTTTTCACTGTGCTCCCATACTTCTGTGCTGGGGGACACATGACAATAAAGGATATTCTATTCTATTCTATTCTAAAATTCTATCAACAGGACTTTCAGGATTTCTAGTGTTAGCAGCTTTCCAAGATGACTCTTGAGTTTCAGGGAATTAAAGATTAATTTGTAGAACAATGCAGTGAGCATCTTGGGAGAATTAGAATCAGAGCAGTATTAAAAACAATTACTTCCCTTTCCAGTTCCTTTGACAACTTTTTTTTTAATTATGTCTAAAGGTACCTGTTTGACTTACAAGAATTATTCAATGGCATAATCATAGAATCTATACAGTGTGGAAACTGGCCATTTGGCCCATCAAGTCCAAATCGACCCTCCAAAGAGCATCCCACCCACACCTCCTGCTCCTGCATTCCCCATGGCTAGCCCACCCAGTCTGCACAATATGGTCAATTTAGCATGGCCAATCCACCCTAACCTGCACATCTTTGGACAGTGGGAGGGAAACCGGAGCACCTGGAGGAAACCCACCAGACACGGGGAGAATGTGCAAATTCCACACAGACAGTCGCCCATGGCTAGAATTGAACTTGGAACTGTGAGGCAGCAGTGCTAACCACTGAGCTACTGAGACCCCCTAAAGTTCTGAAGAGTTTGGTTTTCTGATTGGTGCAAGAAGGTGAGGCTCCACCAAGATTGACAGGTCAGATGACTCCTGATAGGTCGGAACTTCAGGCAAGCAATTGGAGGTGGGAAGTCATACAATGAAACCGCTCAGAATATATTCAGTCATTGTCTAATAGAATGATGAAGCAGGCTTGAATAGCCTACTCCTGCTCCTATGCTTATCTCATTGATGGAAAGCGCTGTTTTATGGTCATGATGCAAGTCCAATTATGCCAACGCAAGAGCTGACAATCCTAATGCCTTATGCTATTGGACAGTGACGCTACTTTTGTAGGGTATAGTGTTTCCAACAGTTTTCTGAATGGGTTTGGCAAGTTACTCCATTGTTTCAACTAAGTGAAGATAATTGGCCAAATGCAATAAATGCCAGTCTTACCAGCAATGCTTTGGAGTTAACTTGGTCTGATGCTGGATATAACATGTAACAGACACACAAATGGGAGCTTAATTTCTTGTTTATTTGCATAATTCATTCGCACATGGACATTTGGATCAGTTTTTTTTTTGTAATATATTTATTTTATACAAATACTTCAGACAAAGGTTTTCTCTGAATTATCAACACTGCGACATACTAACATTTATAAAATATTTGAAATGCTTGACTTTAAAAATCGATATTCTGAGGATGAAGTGTGGGAGAAGTATGTGTCAATAAAACCCAGGAAATGACTAACGAAAGTGTCCGTTTCTTCAATTATTATACTAATTTGTATGCCTGTTGATTATCCTGCTTAATGACTTAAGGAACAGTATTGTTGACTAATGGGCATTTTCTGCAACTGTGACACCAATTGTCAGTATCAACGCTCATAAAATAAGGCGCAGAGTGTATGTGCCAGGATAACGCGCCTTCTAACCAGCCCCAACGTATCTTCCAAGGGCAACTAAGTAATATACAGTGAAACTGGGAAACTTCCAGGAAGGTAAGGTAGAGTAAGGGACATTTGGTGGAGTTGAACTGGCTGAACAAAGATGAAAGGTTAATAAAGTGGACAGTTGCTGTTGTGCAGGGACTTTGAATCACATGTCTTATGGACCAGACCAAACCCCTTCAAGATAAATGAAGATAGTCGAGACCCTAACTTTTTCTTATTTTTAAGGTAAGTGCAAGGTGTTGACTTCCAGATGTAATTTGATTGGTCAAACTAGTCAACTTTATGCAAACACACTATTTTTACACTACAATTAAAATACAGACAAAATAAAAAGAGAAAAAGCAAAGAATTGGCTTTATTGCTGACCGAAACGTCGATTTTCCTGCTGCTCGGATGATGCCTGACCTGCTTTCCCAGCACTACACTCTCAACTCTAATCTCCAGCATCTGCAGTCCTCACTTTTGCTTAATTACACCTCTAGCGAAATGCTTAACACAGTAATATATAGGGTGCTACTAATTAATTGTTCCAATATAGCAAGATCGCATAAACACACCCTTGGCAGAGGCAAATTCAGTAAAACAGATTGTCTCACGTGCAATTCTAGCAGCAGGAAGAGAACCTCAGCTTTTAGCTGGAACAGATAGAGGAATAAGAGCTTCCACATCCAGCTTCAAGAATCCAGCAACTGCTGAAAGCTAGAACTAAAAATCTTGGTTCTGTGAGAGCTTGACTCCACCCATTCAGGCAATTTCGATGCTTCCAACTTTTTTTTTAAAAACCCAAGGCCTCACAAGCTGCTTAATTAATTGGCTTTGAGCAGACTGCTCGGTACCTCTGCCTAAACATTTCCTCATTGAAAAACCAGGACAAATTACATCTCTTAAAGCTGCAGTTTAATCACATATGTCCAGTCAGTATATTATGGAGGTTGGTTAGCTGCGTTTGTGATGCTACTATTGCTCGTTCAAATCCTGCTGAAGTTACCATGAAGATCCTGCCTTCTCAACCCTGCTCCTCAACTGAGGTAAGGTGACCCTCAGGTAAAACTCACCACTCACTGTTCCTCTTGTTCTAATGAGAAAGTGGAACTGTGGCGACCTCTGCATTCAATGTTGCTCTATCCTTGCAAAACAAAGGTGCTTATAATACCAATGATATATGAAAGAAATAAACTTATCTTTATCCATTCACAGGCTGTAAGGTCAGTACGAATTATCAATCCCTATTTGCCCAGAGGGCAGTTATGAGTCAACCACATTGCCATTTATCCAGAGTTACATGTGGGCCAGACCTGGCAAGAACAGCAGATTTCCTGCCCTGAAGGGCGTTTGTGAATTTGGTGGGTTTTTGCAAAAATTGACAGTCTAGCTTTTTAATTCCAGATACTCTTTGAATGCAAATTTCACCGTTTATCATGGTGAGATTTGAGACACTGTCCTCAGAACATTAGCTCAGGGTTCTGTACCCATTGACATTGGTGATCAGTGACATTGCCACCACAACACTCCATCACCATACAACAGACTCAAAACATGTTCAAATAAAATCACACATTTTGACTCCTACCATGAACTATATTTCAAACCACTTCATTTTCACCTTACAATCAAAAATGAGCAAATGAGAAATATCAGACTTAATTGGCATATCAACTGTAAAGTAATCCGTGTATGTAGACTTGTTCTATAAATTGGACTAGTCAGTTTAGAAACAACATAGGGCAGAAAGAGTATATTTGCCCCATCAAGTATTTGTATGTAACAGTCCTTAGAATTCCTACAGTGTGGATACAGGCCACTTAGCCCAAAAAGTCCACACCAAAACTCTGAAGAGGAATGTTCCATCCTATCCCGCATCTCCCATAGCTCATGCATCCAACCTACATATCTATAGCTAACCCAAAGACAATGGGCAATTTAACATAGCCAATCTACCTAACTTGCATATCTTTGGAGTGTAGGAGGAGACCCAAGCAGACACTGGGAGAACATGCAAACTTCACACAGTCACCCAAGGGTGGAATTGAACCCAGGTCCTTGGTGCTGTGAGGGAGCAATGCTAACCACTGAGCCACCATACCACCCAGTCATCTGTATCTGCTAACTATGTTGGTTCTTTAGGATTTATGTGGTCTCATGTTTGCAAGAGTATCTATCTTCTGGTCTAATGAAAAGAGTCTTGTACAGCAAATATTTTATGATCTGGCAAATAAGGGACCAGGAGTGGGCCAACTGATCAAATATTCTGGATAATCAAGAGGTCCACATAATCAATGTAAAACCACACATTAAGTTATAGAAATGTAATGCAGGGTGTACACATCGCTGTTATATTTTATTTACACATACATCACTGAAATAATAATGCAACTTTGCCTTAAATAAAACTTACCAGTAGATAGCCTCTCACTCACACCATGACCTGAATACTCTGACATTGTGGTATTTGAGGAGAAATTGACATGAAATTGAATAAACTGTTGATTATTTCATGCGACCATTTGATTGAACAGGAAGTATATTTAATTTGAAGAAAATTAGAAAGCTATAATAATTAGACAGAACAATACAGTAAACATCACAGTATTTGAGGTATGTAATTTTTGCCAGTTTTTCGAGAGGGCTGGTTCATAAGGTGTTGGTTAAAACAAAATTTGCTGCACTTCAAACAAGATGAATTTTATTTCATCTAGAGTCATAAAGTCATAGGGATGTACAGCACGGTCCAACTCGTCCATGCCAACTAGCTATCCATCCTAATCTCCTGCCACTTGCCAGCACCTGGACAATATCCCTCCAAACCCTTCCTATTCACATACCCATCCAGATGCCTTTTAAATGTTGCAATTGTACCAGCTTCCATCACTCTCTCTGGCAGCTCATTCCATACACATACCACCCTCTGCATGAAAAAGTTGCCCTTAGGTCCCTTTTATATCATTCCCCTCACACCCTAAACCTATGCTCTCGAGTTCTCGACTCACCCCCCCAGGGAAAAGACTTTGTCTATTTATCTTATCCATGCCCCTCATGATTTTATAAACCTCTATAAGGTCACCTCTCAGCCTCCGACACTCCAGGAAAAATAGCCCCAGCCTATTCAGCCTCTCCCTATAGCTCAAATCCTCCAACCCTAGCAATATCCTGGTAAATTTTCTCTGAACCCTTTCAAGTTTCACAACATCCTTCCGATAGGAAGGAGACCCGGAATAGCACGCAATATTCCAACAGTGGCCTAACCAATGTCCTGTACAGCCACAACATGACCTCCCAACTCCTGTACTCAATACTCTGACCAATAAAGGAAAGCATACCAAATGCCGCCTTCACTTTCCTATCTACCTGCGACTCCACTTTCAAGGAACTATGAACCTGCACTCCAAGGTCTCTTTGTTCAGCAACATTCCCTAGGACCTTATCATAAAGTATATAAGTGCTGCTATGATTTGCTTTCCCAAAATGCAGCACCCTGCATTTATTTAAATTAAACTCAATCTGCCACTTCTCAACCCATTGGCCCATCTGGTCAAGATTCTCTGCAATTATTTACAGGTTATAATCATAGGCTCCACATTACCTCAAAGCTTGTTGGGAGGATTTAACCCTGGGTCTATCTCCCACAAGATTCGACTGCACTTTCTCAACAAGTCCTCATGATATCGTCACAGTAGTTAGTGCTCATTGCACTGAAATCATGATTAACCCTTTCAGACCCCTTATGGACCAATCCAGTCAGTCTCATTTATGTTGCTCTGTCCCCATCTCCCTGCAACTTAATTTTCCTTCCAGTTGCCTTTTGAAACCTTTGGTCACCTTTGGTTCGACCCAACTTCTATGTGATCAAATAAAATAATTTTTACTTGTGGGACAGCCCTTTCCAAAATTTTCTGGGGCTCAGGATTTGCCTTTTTTGGATCACTGCCTTAATGTTAGTGTTTGATAAGAACTGAAGTCAGCCAGAAAACTAGTATTAACCAGAGCAAGAGGACAATCTTAAAGAAAAAAAACACTTTATTAATGTAAAATGCAGACCAATCATGACCAGCATTGCATTTACATTGGAGCTACTAACTTGTTGCAGATTATGTTCAAACCTGGCCCTATCTGGGCAGCACAGTGGCTCAGTGGTTAGCACTCCTGCCTCTCAGTGCCAGGGATCCGAGTTCAATTCTAGCCTCGGGCGACTGTCTGTGTGGAGTTTGCACATTCTCCCAGTGTCTGCGTGGATTTCCTCCTGGTGCTCTGGCTTCCTCCCACAGTCCAAAGATGTGCAGGTTAGGTGTGTTAGTCATGTTTAAAAACCCCATGCAGGGTTGTGGGAGTGGGGCTGGACAAAATGTCCTTAAGACGATTGGTGCAGAATCAATGGGCCCCTTTCTCCAGTGTAAGGATTCGATGAGCACTGTTCACCACCCACTTCAGAGGATGGGTAGTGCAGTGTTGACCAAGTTATCCAGAGACCTGAGCTAGAGTTCTGAGGAAGTGGGATCAATTCCCACTGTGGCAGCTGATGGAATTTAAATTCGATCTTAAAATCAGTAATTAAAAACCATTCTCAGGAGGTAAAGCTGTTGTAGTGCTACCAGGCTGTAGGGATGCTCTCTCTCTCATAAGAGAGAATAGTTTAACCTCAGGGTCACCATGCCTCAGGCCAGGGGAGAGTTTGAGAAGGAGAATCCATTTTTGTAACCATGGCTGATGTGAAAAATTAACCTGTGCTGTTAACATCACTCTGCATTGCAAACCAGCCCTCTAACCAACTGAGCTAACCAATCACTTCATAACCAAGGAATATTAAGCTATTATTTAATTAGTGAAAACTGCACACACTGGAAATCTGAAATAAAACCACAAAGTATTGGACAATATCACAAGTTTCACAGCATCTGTGAAGAGAGAGAGAAACAGAGTTAATAGTTTCAGTCCAATGTGACTCTTCATGAGAAAGGATTGTATTTACACGAGAGCTATTGATCCTCAACTAATTTTTCATTGCTCACTCCAGTTTAGTTCAAATGCAGTATAACAGGACGGCACAGTGACCCAGTGTTTAGCACTGCTGCCTCACAGTGCCAGGGACCTGGGTTGGGTTTCAGCCGTGGGCAACTGTCTGTGTGGAGTTTGCACATTCTTCCTGTGTCTCCATGGGTTTCTACTGGAGGTTGTGGTTTCAAAAAGAACTCATCTGGTTCCCTAAAGTTTTCCTTTTCGGGAAGGAAACTGCCATCCTTACCTGGTCTAACTTACATGCCAATCTAAACCCACACAACGCGATTGACTTCAAACTGCCCTCTGGACAATGAGGAATGGGCAATAAATACTGACCTAGCCAGTGATGCCCCGATCCCAAGAACAAATGAAATACTTTAGTGCCAGCTGTCGTTGCATATTTTTGGGAAATTGTGTCACACTAACTCAACGCCTCCAGTGTAACCACTGGGTGAATGTTGCTCTTTTAAATCTGTTCTGGTTTGTACTTTAACCTCACATTCTTTGTAAACGTTGGAGTGAATCTGTTATCAAGAAACCTCACCGTTTCACAAAGATGCTGAGTTGATCAGTTAAAGCTTGGTATGGCTGTATCTACAGCCAAGCACTGTGTTTGATTATCTTGTCGGTGAAGCCCTTGAACTTTGTTCGCAATGTAAAAGGGGCTAAGATCATTCCTGCCTCCTGCTAAATTGAATCAGCGACAAATTCGTCCAGATCAGTGAAATGTCCTTTCACTGAGCCGAGGGCATCCCCAGTCTCAGGAAAACCTGTCCCATGTTATATCAGTCTGATGCTTGCTAGTAATCCTGTTGCCTTTCTGAGTGGGACTAGGGAAGGATTTCAAGCTCATACTCAGGGTGGCCTTATGGACAGGGAGAACCTCAAATACAGCTTGGAAAGCTGACCCCATTGTTCTTCTGTTGGGGGCAGTGGACTTCCTGTCTGTATTCGGAACAAGTCCATACACCCACAGAGTAAATTCTAGGCAGCCTCAGTCTGCAAATTGCCGGTTAAATTAGATTATTATGAGGGGGCATAGCTTTAAATTAAGGGGTGGTAAATTTAGGACAGATTTAGGGGTAGGTTCTTTACTCAGCGAGTCGTGAGTTCATGGAATGCCCTGCCAGTAGCAGTGGTGGACTCTCCCTCTTTATTGGCATTTAAGCGGGAATTAGATAGGCATATGGAGGATAGTGGGCTAGTGTAGGTTAGGTGGGCTTGGATCGGCGCAACATCGAGGGCCAAAGGGCCTGTACTGCGCTGTATTCTTCTATGTTCTATTACATTTATTGTAAAATCATTCCAGAGGCACATGCTGAATAGTGATGATGATACAAATAAAACGAACAATCATAATTCACAATGCAGTTATAGTCAATCATTAAAATAAGGCATAAAGAAATAGGATTATAAAATTATTAACACTTCATATCAATTAATTATAATACATTGTGAAGTGAAAGTCTCCTTGGTTTGCAGAATGAAATTGAAGGATTTACAGCCCCCTGCATTTTCTCTTCAAGTACATAGATCTTATGTTGTCAGGTTCAGTTCATTAAATTCTCAATCATTTATAAGGAGCTTTAGTAATGCAGGAATTGGGCTGCATTGTTGACAACTCATGATTGACTAACCCTTCCACTCTCCATCATGATGCCAGGGGCAAAAGATGCGACGTGGAAACAAAAAGTCTAGCTGGAGAAATGAATTTTCGTACCTGCCTGTTTTCCCAACTATTTGCCCACTGCAAAGAACCAGTGTTTTAGTACTGACATGGATGTGGTATTATATTATAGTCTGATGCTTAAAAGAGCCAATCCACCCAAAATCAAGACATGTAGAACACCCACAGGATACCTAACTAATCTCAGCCCACCTCTAAAGTTGAAAAAAACAACATTAACCCCAAATCAAGCCCCACCCTGTGCTTTGAATGATTTGTAGTGATTGTTAATCTTGGTTTAAATCTCGAGGACTAAGGTCTGATGCTACAGGTTATGCTACAATGAGTTTTATTTTTAAAAAGCCACATTGAATGATTTGGCAGAAAATTAGATCTCAGCGATGAGTAACTGGCTTGGAACCAAATGCTTGATTGACATGCTCAACTCATATCAGCAGTGCATTATCTACAAAGAAATGAAGGACTGATCACTGGAATAGAAGCTGTTATAAACTAAAAGGATTCATAGTAACAGGTGCGCCCAAGGTCAATTACTCTGAAGGAACCTGACAGTCTCTTGTTTCAGAATGTGAAGAGGCCCACTTAGCAGGGAAACATCAAAGTCAAGGATTGCAGAGAAATTCAAAGGGTTAGTGTCACACACTTAGTGGAAGGCCATTATTAAGCAGTAGGGATTGTAATGCAAGAACCACATCTGTTACCAGGAAGAGACCTACTGAGCAGAAATCTATTGCAATAAAGCAGTCCCTTACATAAATAATGCTATAACTGATAGCTGTTAATTGATTAGGAAATATGCTTAATCAACTCATACAAAGCTGTAAAAGGCATTAAAGTGCAACATTGTCATAATTCCCCTTTTGACACAGAACTGGCAGTGATTAGTATTCGTAAGGGAGCATGTAAACATTGCATCTTGTTTGCCTGTGGTCACAATTCACTTGCAAATACTGACCACTAGATGGCCCTGCAAGTGAGTTTCTAAAAAGTTGGCCAAATCCAATTTACTCAGGCCTCTGAACACACCAGTGATTTTGATTGAGACCAATCTGGAGGAAGCTGAGTTTCGTTGCTTACTGAATGTTTCTATTTGCAGCGCCTGTTTAGAGAGCTGCCTTTACATTCCCGGCTGCACTTCAGCCCCAGGCGCTCTGTGTTGAGGGGGTCAGGCAGAACAGACAGCCTCAGAGCAAACCTGTTTCTGGGCTTCGTCAAGCTGGTCATGAGCAGACAGAGAGAGCAGGCCAGGAGGGAACTGTAGGCCCAACAGCCTATCCTTCTCCCACTGATATGTCTGCACTCGGATGTCCATTGAGAGAGAGCAAGCGAGATCCACTAGCACAATAGAGGCCTTTAGGAATCAATAAGCAACACAGAGGCTGGGGTTCATCATTACTCTAGACAATGTTATTTTCATTTGATTTTGATAAGTTTCTTCCAGTTCTATAAATTTCTATTGACCTTTCGATTTATTTTTGTTACAGTGCCCACCGGGGGCTGTCTAACCTACTTAATGTTTTGTTTAAAGGAGTGGAGTAGGCAGCCTTTCACCACTGTTATGGCATAGAAACAGACCAGTTAGCCCATTGGTGATTTTATTCAACTGGAATGCCTCCTTAAATCTAGTATTCCAGTTCTCTTCCAATACATGCAGCAGACACCACCAACTTCAAGTTCCCCTCCAAGCCACTCACTGTCCTGACTTGGAAATATTTCATTATTTCTTCATTGTCAATTGGACAAAATCCTGGAATTCCCAACCCAATGGTTAGATTAGATTACAGTGTGGAAACAGGCCCTTTGGCCCAACAAGTCCACACCAACCTGGTGAAGCGCAACCCACCCATACCCCTTACCTAACACTACGGGCAATTTAGCATGGCCAATTCACCTGACCTGCACAGCTTTGGACTGTGGGAGGAAACCGGAGCACCCGGAGGAAACCCACGCAGACACAGGGAGAACGTGCAAACTCCACACAGTCAGTCGCCTGAGGCGGGAATTGAACCTGGGTCTCTGGCGCTGTGAGGCAGCAGTGCTAACCACTGTGCCACCATGCCGCCCACATTGGTATTGTGGATCAAACCATAGCAAGTGTTCCGCAATAGTTCAAGAAAGCAGCTCACCACCACCTTTTTAGGGGCAAACAAGATGGGCAATAAATACTGGCCAACTAGCAACACCTGCCTTCCACAAATGAATAAAAAGTACTCTTTAATATTCTCCCTTTTAATAGCAACTATGTATTTATCTTTGAAATGAACCGAGTTTCCAACATGTTTCACATTTTTTCTTTCTTTTCTTAAATTTGTGCATCTTAATGTCATCTTGTTGACCAATGAAAAATGATCCTTTACTGAATTATACACCAGAGGTAGCATAAAACCTACTGGAAATATTTGATTCCATGCCTGTATACTCACGAATTTCCATGTGAAATAGGCTAGAACTTTATAAAATTCCTAATTCTACAAATTAGAACACAATTCTGGGTAAAACAAGAATGAAAAAGCGAAAGTCATGTGTAAGCATATTTTGCTTGTTGGGAATATAAGGATATATCACTTGGAAAAGGTTAAATATACAGTCTGCGATAAGTATACAGAATTTACTGCCACAAACTATCATTCATACAGAGTACGTGAATTCTTTTCAAAGGGAATTAAGTAGTTGCTTTACAAAGAAAATGAATATTATAAAATATTGAATATTAAGGAGATCAGATGAGGTGTTTCATGTGGTGTGAAATACCAGCATTGACCTAATGGGGCAAGTTATAATCATAGAATCCCTACAGTGTGGAAACAGGCCATTTGGCCAAACAAGCCCACATTGACCCTCTGAAGAGTATCCCACCCAAACCCATTCCCCTATCATTTTATGTTTCTCCTGACCAATGCACCTCATCCACACATCCCTGAACATTATGGTCAATCTAGCATGGCCAATTCACCTAACCTGCACATCTTCGGACTGTGGGAGGAAATCCACGCAGACACCAGGAGAACGTGCAAACTCCACACAGCCAGTCACCTGAGGCTGGGATCGAACCCGGGTCCTTGGCACTGTGAAGCATAGTGCTAACCACCGTGCTGCCCAACGCATTTACGTATTTATAGATTTACCAATCTTTATTGGTTTCAATGTTGAATTCTTTCCACGTAGTGACTCATCAAAAGGTCTGATTGAATATGAAGCGTGGTTTCATCAGTGACATTGTTTGATATTAGTGGCCCTGTTAAAATATGGTTAGTGAACCATTGGTACATGAGTTGGCATGATCAAAAAAATTGATTTGCATATGTATGGCTTTATTGCAGATCAAGAAGGCATCCTGTAAAGATATGGAGACTATAGAGATTAGAACAGATGATCTGTATTTACTTACAACTGTGTTTGGCACAGAAATATATGATTCTGTCTTTTGGATAAGATATGAAACTACCGTCCCTTCTGCAAGTGGACATGAAAGATCTCTGGACATAACTTCAAAGACGAGCAGCACAGTTCTTCCCAAGGTCTTGGACGATATATGTACTTTTCAATCAACATTACAAAGGCAGATTATCTGGCTGTAAGAGCAAGCTGCATGAAAAATGGCTGTTGTGCTTCCTACATCACAAGTGACTACACCAAAAGGTACTTCATTGTCTGGTTGTAAAGCTCTTTGGACATACTGTGGCCATGAAAGGTGGTCTATAGTTGAAAATCTTGTTTTCCTTCTTATTCCTAAACAAGGGAGCAAGACCGTGGCCTTAAAAATTGCTATTAGCCATTGGATAGTAGCCTAAATAATATTGTTTCTGTAGGGAAAACCTAAATGTATTGGAATTACATGCTTCAGTCCTCTACCTTAACAGATGTATTAACTAGCTTCATATGAAGTTATTGCTGAAATAAACAACGCTGCATTTGCAAAAGTGTAGACAGCAAAAGTGGACAAAACCTGCTAAATAATCTTGACTGCGCTAAGAATTACACTGATAATCAATTTAGGAATACAAGTGGGGCTTGCACTGTATCGCACGTGCATACTGGAAATTACATATGTTAAGACACTGGGTTCTATTATTTGCAGACAGAAAGATCATGCACACATGTTCTGTCTGTTTCAACTAAATAAAGTAGTCAATGCCCATTCTGTTTCATTACTCAGAGCAATGCCTTGAACATTCAGAGTTAATCTGCCTGTTTAAATTTGAACAAATCTTGGCAGTTAACTGTCAGTCATCAATGAACTAGTACATTCTCCATGGCCTACCAATCAGATTCAACTTGCTAACTAATCAACACTCTCTTCACGTACACATAAAAGTGCTGTTCCCCTTTACATTAATATTTCTTGTGAATTGTCCTCGTGAGTGAAAGATAAATAAAACTGTTTCATTAGCAATAGTCTAGTTCTGCACTGACAACCTAGGTCAAATACACTAAAAACAACTAAGCAATAGTTTACAAACACCACCAGTCTTTCTTGGGTTACTGCTTGCATCTGACAGTCTTCCCAATTCAAGATTATAAAGTTACCTTTCTTGCTGCAGCAGCAGCTATTGGAAGGAATCATATGCTCAAGGGCCAGCACTTGCCTGGGTATTAAAGGTAAAAAAAATGCTCAGTGGCTTGAATATTGTATTCATGTATTCTGTTCTTTTGTCCATGATGTATTTTTAGCCTTTGCAATGCTTTTCATTTCTCTATTGAAGGTTGTGACTGAAATGTCAGTTTCTTTAAAGCTTGCCACACAGTTACTTATTGTAGACCGTCTTATTTACATAAGTGCAGCAGCAAATAAATATTCATCCATTCCTTATGGAGTGTAGCCATCAAATCGTTTGGACATTCCAAGTGAATAACAATAGTAACTGCAGACATATTGTGCCCACAAACAAAGCTGAGACCCAAAAAGAAACAGCGCGTGATCAAACAAGTTGCACATTCATGTAAAGGGCATTAGTACTTCCGATAATAATGGAAGGCACTTCTGCGTAAAAAGAGAACAAGTAAAACTTGAAATTCAGCAACTCTTCTGGCATGACTGAAATTGATTTGGGGCATCCATGTAACCATATGTAAAAAGGCATAAAAAATTAGTTCAGAGTCAACAAGAGAAATCTCCGACTGGCTTGAAAAGATATTGGAGCGGGAGGGGGAAGGATCCAGTTGTTGTGGTCCATGTTGGGACTAACAACACAGGCAAAGCTAGGGTAGAGGACCTGTTTAGGGATTAACAAACACTGGAAAGGGAATTGAAGTGCAGGTGCTTAAGGGTCATAATCTCCAGATTACTGCCCGAGCCACGCGCCAATTGGTATAGGGATAAGTAAGTTAGGGAAGTAGACACATGGCTAAGGGATTGGTGTGGGAAAGAGGGATTCTATTTCATAGGGCATTGACATCAGTTTTGGAACTGGGGGGATCTGTACCGTTGGGATGGTCTTCGCCTGAACCGATCTAGAACCAGAATTCTAGTGAAAAGGATAAACAGGGTGGTCAGTAGGACTTTAAACTTTCGAGGCGGGGGAAAGGGAAAGCAAATGCGACAGGGTGTATGGAGTTGAATGGAAAGATAAGCAGCAGGATAGCAGGGGTGCAGGTAGGTTTCAGCCCGAGGCAGACTAGGAATGCAGCAAAAAGGAAGGATAACTTTGGACATCTTATGATTTCCAATATGTCTAATAATGGTAAAAAAGTTAGCATTAAGGCACTTTACCTGAATGCTCGTAGTATTCATAATAAAATAGATGAATTAACAACACCAATTATCGTGAATGATTATGATGCGGCAGACATTACAGAGACGTGGTTGTAAGGGGTTCAGGACTGGCAGTTAAACATTCAAGGATTTACAACTTATTGAAAAGACAGGGAGGTGGGCAGAGGGAGGCGGGGTTGCCTTGTTAGTTAAGAATGAAATTAAATCTTTGGCACTGAATGACATAGGGTCAGATGATGTGGAGACTGTGTGGGTGGAGTTGAGGAACCATAAAAGCAAAAAAGCCATAATGGAACTTATGTACAGACATCCTAGCAGTGGTCAGGACCAGGGGCGCAAGATGTACCGGGAAATAGAGAGGGCATGTCAGAAATGCAGGGTTATAGTGATCATGGGGCACTTATATGCAGGTGGACAGGGCAAATAATGTTGCCAGTGGATTCAAAGAAAGGGAATTCATGGAATGCTTACAGGATAGATTTTTGTAACAACTTGTGATGGAGCCCACAAGGGAGCAGGCAATTCTAGACTTAGTGCTATGTCATGAGCCAGACTTTATAAAAGATTTTAAAGTAAGGGAACACTTAGGAGACAGCGATCATAATATGGTAGAGTTCAGTCTGCAGTTTGAAAGAGAGAAGGCAAAGTCAGATACAATGGTGTTCCGATTAAATAAAGGTAATTACAGGGGCATGAGAGAGGAACTAACAGAAGTCGACAGGAAGCAGAGCCTTGCAGGGATGACAGTACAGTAACAATGGCAGGAGTTTCTGGGTGTAATTGAGGAAACAGTACAGAGGCTCATCCCAAAGAAAAGATAGATTATCTGAGGTGACAAAAACAAACAGAGGATAATAAAGAGAGAAATAAGGAAGGAGAGGATCAAATATGAAGGGAGGCTAGCCAGTAATATTACAAATGATTGTAAAAGTTTCTTTCAATATATTAGAAACAAATGGGAGGCAAAAGTAGACATTGAGCCACTTCAAATTGATACAGGAAGGCTAGTGATAGGAGATAAGGAAATAGCTGAAGTACTTAATAAGTACTTTGCATCAGTCTTCACAGTGGAAGTCATGAGTAATATCCCAACAATTATGGAGAGTCAGGGGGCAGAATTGAGTATGGTGGGCATTACAAAAGAGAAAGTGCTACAAAAGCTAAAAGGTCTAAAAAATTGATAATTCTCCTGGGTCCGATGTTCTGAGGGAGGTGGCTGAGGAAATAGCGAAGGCATTGGATGTGATCTTTCAAAAGTCACTGGAGTCAGGGAAAGTCCCAGATGATTGGAAAATCACTGTTACAACCCCCTTGTTCAAGTAAGGATCAAGACAAAAGATGGAAAATTATAGGCCAATTAGCCTAACCTCGGTTTAATTAAATTGAATTGAATTTATTGTCACGTGTATGGAGGCACAGTGAAAAGCTTTGTCTTGTGAACAATACAGGCAGATCACAGAGTTAAGTAGCATAGATATGTAAATAATAGGTAAACAGCAGCAAGAACAAAAACACAGGAGAATGTTAAGAGTTTGTGAGTCCCTTCAGTATTCTAACAGTAGGATAGAAACTAGGTAACCTCACCATCAAGCCAGCAGATAAAGGGGGCGAAGTGGTAGTCTGACGCACTGACCTCTACACCACTGAAGCCAGACGACAACTCAAGGATACATCCTCCTACTGCCCCCTCGACCATGACCCCACCCCTCATCACCAAACTATCATCTCCCAGACCATACAGAACCTCATCACCTCAGGAGATCTCCCACCCACAACTTCCAACCTCATAGCCCGGGAACCCCGGACTGCCTGATTCTACCTCCTTCCCAAGATCCACAAGCCTGACCACCCTGGCCGACCCATTGTCTCAGGATGCTCCTGCCCCACTGAACTCATCTCTACCTACCTCAACACTGTCCTACCCCCCTAGTCCAGGAACTCCCCACATACGTTTGAGACACCACCCATGCCCTCCACCTCCTCCAAGACTTCTGTTTCCCCGGCCCCCAACGTCACATCTTCACCATGGATATCCAATCTCTCTACACCCCCATCCGCCATGATCAGGGACTCCAAGCCCTCTGATTTTTCCTATCCCGATGTCCCCAACAGTACCCTTCCACCAATTCTCTCATTCATTTGGCCGAACTGGTCCTCACCCTTAACAATTTCTCCTTCGAATCCTCCCACTTCCTCCAGACCAAAGGGGTAGCCATGGGCACCTGTATGGGCCACAGCTATGCCTGTCTCTTTGTTGGCTATGTAGAACAGTCCATCT
>NC_057749.1:6382077-6402872 GCF_004010195.1 Chiloscyllium plagiosum
CCCCCACTCACCTATTGTACTCTATGCTACTTTCTCCCCACCCCCATCCTCCTCTCATTTATCTCTCCACCCTTCAGGCACTCTGCCTGTATTCCTGATGAAGGGCTTTTGCCTGAAATGTCGATTTTACTGCTCCTCAGATGCTGCCTGAACTGCTGTGCTTTTCCAGCACCACTAATCCAGAGGAGGATAGAAACTGTTTTGAAAACGGCTGGTGCATGTGTTCAGGCTTCTATACCTTCTCCCCGATGGTTGAGTTGTAGAAAAACATTGCCAGGGTGGGATGGATCTTTGAGAATGCTGGAGGCCTTTCCTTGACAACGGGCCTGGTAGATGGATTCAAGAGATGGGAGGTTGGCCTTTGTGATTGTCCAGGCTGAGTTTGCCACTCTCTGTAACCGTCTCCAATCTTGAATGGTACAGTTGCCATACCAGGTAGTAATACATCCAGACAGAATGCTCTCAATGGCGCACGTATTAAAATTGGCAAGGGTATTTGCTATCATGCCAAATTTCCTCAGCTGCCTGAGGAAGAAGAGATATTGTTGGGCCTTTGTAACCAGTGCATCCACATGAAGAGTCCAAGAAAGTTTTTGTGGATAACCACTCCCAGGAGCTTGACACTCTCCACTCGTTCCACCTCTGTGCTGTTAATGTGTAGGGGGGGCATGAGTAACATCCTGCCGAAAGTCAATAATGAGTTCCTTGGTTTTGCTGGCATTGAGAGGTAGGTTGTTCTCAGTGCACCATTTTTCCAAGTCTTCCACGTCCCGTCTGCAGTCTTTTTCATCACCATCTGAGACTCAGCCAACTATGGTGGTGTCATCAGTGAACTTGTAAATGGCATTAGTCTGGTATTTAGCGACACAGTCATGGGAATACAATGAGTACAGTAGGGGGTTGAGTAAGCACCCTGGAGGACTGCAGTGTTGAGTGTTAGTGAGGATGAAATATTGTCCCCAGTCTGCACTGATTCTGGCCTGTAGGTCAGGAAACCGAGGATCCAATTGCGGAGAGTGGGACTTAGTCTGAGATCACTAAGTTTAGTAATCAGTCTCGAGGGGATAATAGTGCTGAAGGCTGAACTGTAGTCAATGAGTAGGATTCTTACATAGCTATCTTGGTGTCAAGATGTTCATGGGAGGAGTGAAGAGCAAGTGATATGTTATCTGACGTGGATCTGTTGGTCCGATATTCAAATTGAAGTGGGTCAAGAGTTGTGCGGAGGCTGGAGTTAATTAATGTCATGACCAGCCTTTCAAAGCACTTCATGAGCACTGAAGTTAGGGCCACTGGTTGGGGGTAGTCATTGAGACATGCTGCATGAGCCTTCTTAGGCACAGGGATGATGTTGGCCCTCCTGAAACAGGCAGGGACAGTGGCCTGCTGCAGGGAGAGGTTGAAGATGTCTGAGAAGACCTCTGCCAGTTGATCTGTGCATGCTCTGAGTGCATGGCCTGGTACTCCGTCTGGTCCCATCACTTTCCTTGGATTCACACGAAAGAAAACTGATCTGACCTCTGATGCAGTGACTGTTGGAATAGGTTCGTCATGGCTTGTCAGAATAGGTGTTACTCTCCGCCAAAATTCTGCTCAAAACGAGCACAGAAGGCATTGAGACGATATGGGAGGGATGTGTCATTGTCTGCTATCTTGCACTGTCTCTTTTTAGAACCTGTGAGGTCATTCAGTCTTTGCCATAGTCTCTGGCAGTGCTCATCCAGGATTCTCTAAAGGTTAACTTGCAGGTTGAGTCCGTAATTATGAAAGTGAATATAATATTATCATTTATCTCAAGAGGGTTGGAATATAAAAGCAATGATGTGTTTCTGAGACTTTACAAAGCTCTAGTTAGGCACCATTTAGAATACTGTGTCCAATTTTGGGCCCCACACCTCAGGGAGGACATACTGGCACTGGATTCACATGGATGATCGCTTGAATGGTAGACCTAACATGCACTGAACGGCTGAGGATCCTGGGATTGTATTCATTAGAGTTAGAAGGTTGAGGGAAGATCTAATAGAGACTTACAAGGTAATGCATGGCTTAGAAAGGGAAGTTAGGAAGTTGTTTCTGTTAGGTGGGGAGACTAGGACCCATGGGCATAGCCTTAGAATTAGAGGGGGTCAATTTAGAATGGAAATGAGGAGACATTTCTTCAGCCAGAGAGTGGTAGGTCTATGGAATTCACTGCTGTGGATTGCAATGGAGGCTGGGACATTAAATATCTTCAAGGCTGAGATTGATAAAGTCTTGATGTCACAAGGAATTAAGGACTACAGGGAGAGTGTGAGTAGTTGAAGTTGAAATGCCAATCAGCCATAATTAAATGGTGGAGTGCACTCAATGGGCTGAATAGCCGTACTTCCACTCCTATGTCTCATGATCTTATGGTCTTATAAGTTCAGTTCTGGACCCCACATCATAGGAAGGGTGTGATTGTACTTGTGAGGGGGCAGAGTAGAGTTAAGACTGTGAGAAAAATGAACAGGAGTAGGCCATTTGATCCCTCAAGCCTTCTCCAACATTCAATTAGATCATGGCTGATCTGACATTCCTCACATCCACTTTCCTGCCCTTTCCTCGTAACTCTCGATTCCCCCACTGATCAAGAATCTATCTGTCTCAGCCTTAAATATACACAAGGACTCTGCCCCACAGCTGTCTGTGGCAAGGAGTTCCAAAGACACTCAATCCTTCTCTCAGAGAGGAAGTTCCTCCTCATCCCAGTCTTAGATTGGCACCTCTTTATTCTGAGACTATGTCCTCAGGCCCTAGACTCTCCCATGAGGGGAAAGCCCCTCTCAGCATTTACCCTGTCATTCCCCTTAAGAATCCTGTATGTTTTAATGAGATCACCTCTGATTCTTCATTTATACGGATTTTGTCTGAGCCGGAGTGTTTCAGTTATGAAGAGAGACGAAATAGGCAGGGGTTGATTTCCTTAGAATAGAGAAGGCTAAGGCGGAAAACCTGGTTGAGTTGTCCATAGTTCTGAGTGGCAGACAGGGAGAAACCTTTCCCCTTAGTAGAGGGATCAATAACCAGGAGACAAAGTTTTAAGGTTAAGGACCAGGTGGTCTGAGAAATAAATGCTTCCACTCAGAGGGTTATGGGTATCAGAAACTCGCTGCCTGAAAGGGTAAGAACCTTCAAGGCATTTATTGTATTGTGCCACCATAGTTTTACCAGACCATAGGGGCTGCTCTCTTATGAGAGAGAAGCAACTGGTGGTGACTTAACCTGAGGGCCACCAGACCTCAGGTAAGGGAAGAGGTTGAGAAGCAGAGCCCTTCATGGTAACCTCAAACCAGTGATGGGAATTGAACCCATGCTGTTGGCATCACACTGCTCTGTAAACCAACAACCCAGCCAACTGAGCTAAACCAATTCCCCAAGACAATTCTGATGGCTTTAGATGGACACTTGAAATGCCTTAATGTACAAGGTTATGGTGCAGTGCTGGAAATACGATTCAAATAGATGGATGTCCGATGACTGGTGTGGAACAATGGGCCAAAGGGCTTCTTTTCCACACTGTAAAAGTTCTGTGACCCCAAAGTGCAGAAAATGTCCAAGAGAATGATTCAAGCTTGAAAGAAGATTCAATAGAGGCATTCAAATCATGAAGGTCCTCGGCAGAATGGCGTGGGAGAACCTGTTTCCATCAGTGAAAGAAACAAAAACAAAAGCAAGCAGATTTAAGGTAATGGAGGGACAAGGGAAAGTGAGACAGAGAGTGGTTGGGACCTGGAATGTGCTCCCTGAGATGCAGTGGAGACAGGTTCAGTTGAGGTATTGAAGAATAAATTGGATTATTACCCGAAAGAAAACATGAGTGCAGGGTTAAAGCTGGGTGAGTGGCACAAAGTGCATTCTCACTTGGGTAACCAGCGCAGGCATAATGGGCGAAATGACCTCCACCTGCGCTGTAACAATCCTCAAATGCTATTAAAGTCTTTCACTTCCAGAACGTGTATATCCATGACACTCAGCAAGGTTTGGTAATTATAATGTCACAACATCAACGATCAACGTGAGGATAATGTCAACAGCACAATAAAGGACATGGGGAGCTCGACTTTAGTCAATGAGTTCTGATGACAAAAGAGACAATTATTGCAATTTGTCGGAAACTTAGATAAAAGCATGTTACTACAAACTGCGAGATTAAACATTTATGCAGGATTTTACAACTGCTTTCTGACCTGCAAAGTAGAAGACATCTTTTTAGTCCAGATGTGCAAGTCTCTATTTATGCAGGTTCAATTTGGACAGGCAAAATAATTAAACTTTACACAAATTGTGAACAGGTAACTTGCCCACTTCAGATCAATGAAAATTAAAACAACACAATTTTTCACCAAAAATCCATTTATTTAAGCATTCAGAGCAATAGAGAAGGTGGGGGAGGTGGCAAGGGAGGCTAGTTAACTCAATTAGCTGGACAACTAGCTTGCAATGTAGAGTGATCCCAACAGTGTGGGTTCATTTCCTGCATAGTCTGAGGTGACCATGAAGGACTCTCCCTTCAAACCTCTCCCCTTGCCTGAGGTATGGTGACCCTCAAGCTAAACCACCACCAGGTGAAAGTGAGTACTGCAGGTTAGAGTGGTGCTGGAAAAGCACAGCAGGTCAGGCAGCATCTGAGGAACAGGAAGATCACATTTTGGGCAAAAGTCCTAGAATAGGATTATGGCGACTTTGTCTAAAAGTGACATCATGCATTAGAAATCTGAACACCACACATTGGCCCATAATTAATGAAAACCTTTGCTTCATGATAAGTTATCGATCTCAGATTTAAAATTAACAACTGATCCAGCATCCGCTGCAATTTGCAGAAGAGAGTTCCAAACCCTTTGGTTTGTAAGAAGGGCCGTGGGGAGACTACAATGTAGGTTTACAAGAATGATATCTGGACTTCAGGGGTTACGTTATGAGGAGATATTAGACAAATTAGGCCTGTTTTCTCCAGAATTTAGAAGGCTAAGGGGTGATCTGATTAAAGTCTTCAAAATATTAGCAGGAAAAGACAGGGTAGATAAAGATAAACTATTTTTATTAGTTGGGGATTCTAGAACTAGGGGTCACAGTCTGAGAACTAAGGCCAGACTGTTCAGGAGAGATGCGAGAAAGCACTTCTTTATCCAAAGAGACCTCACACCTTCAATGCATTATCTGGGCTGACATGGCATCTATTGTTAAAGTTCACTTGAGAATGTAATTTTAAGAAAGTTGTGGAATTTACATATGAAAGAACTGAAACCAACATGGTTATTCTAATAGATGAGAGATTTAACAAACAATCCAAATCTTTTTCAATTTCAGTTACACCACACTGTAAACATTTGCTATAAATTCTGTATCCTACGATCTTCTGCTCAACAACCACCTGATGAAGGAGCAGTGCTCCAAAAGCTAGTGCTTCCAAATAAACCTGTCGGACTATAACCTGGTGTTGTGTGATTTTTAACTGTCTTCCATGAACTGCAGAGGATGGTGGATCAACTGTTAATTTTAAATCTGAAATAGATATATTATTTTTAAGCCAAGGTATTAAGGTATATGGGCCAAACACAGGTAGATGGAGTTAGGCCACAGATCAGTCATTATATCATTGAATGGTGGAACAGGTTGGAGGGACTGATGGGTTCTGTGTGGTAAAACCTGTACTATTACATTTTCCATTAGATAAGGAATGCATTTTTCAAATGAATACCTGACGATGGTTAATTTCAAACCTCATCCTAAAATATTTCTCTCCAGTCCTGCTGTTTCTGTGCTTTGACGCATTGCAAAGCGATTATCAAAATGTTACTGAATAATTTACTGTTAGTTAACATTCCAGCATTCAGTTCCCTTTGATGTGGACTACAGAAAGCGCACATGCTGGAGGCAATGACAGCCACTGGTAGCGAAACTCTACTCTTCTGATATAAAGGTAATAAAGTCACTGGCCTTGAAATGATACTGTGTGAATATTAACACTTGAAAACTTAAATGCGTTTTATAAGAAATATCTTGCTTTGGAAACACGGTTGTTAATTTGCTTATAATAAACTAGCTAATGCTCCTTTGAACGAGTGCAAGAGAATTTGCTGCCGGGGCTGGAGGGTCTAAGCTACGAAGGAAGATTGGATAGGCTGGGATTGTTTTACCTCAGAGCAACAAAGGCTGAGAGGGGACCTGACAGATGTCATAGAGTCATAGAGATGTACAGCAAAGAAACTGACTCTTCAGTCCAACTCGTCCATGCTGACCAGATATCCAAACCTAATCTAGTCTCATTTGCCAGTATTTGGCCCATTTCCCTCTAAACCCTTCCCATTCATATACCCATCCAGCTGCCTTTTAAGTGTTGTCATTGCACCAGCCTCCACCACTTCCTCTGGCAGCTCATCCCATACACGCACCACCCTCTGCATGAGAAAGCTGCCCCCTCGGGTCCCTTTTAAATCTTTCCCCACTCACTTTAAACCTATTCCCTCTAGTTTTGGACTCCCCTACTCTGGAGAAAAGACATTGACTTATTCACCCTATCCACATCCTTCATAATTTTATAAACCTCTATAAGGTCACCCCTCAGCCTCCGAGTGTCTAGGTAAAATTGCTCCAACCTTTGCAGCCTCTCCCTGCAGATCAAATCCTCCAACTCTGGCAACATCCTTGTAAATCATTCCTGAACCCTTTCAAGTTTCACAGCATCCTTCCTATAGCAGGGAGACCGGAAATGCATGCAGTTTTCCTAAAGTGTATAAAACTATGAGGTTCATAAATAGGGTGGAGGGGAAGGCTCTTTCTTCCATTAGTAGAGAAGCATTCCATAATTAAGAGAGTATTTTTTTTACCTGGGGGATGGAGGGAGTCTGGAACTGCCTGAAATAATGGTTGAAATAGAAACTCACCACATTTAGTTGTGTTTAGATATTCACTTGTTTCTATAGCCTGCAGGAGTATGGACCAAGAGCTGGAAAATGGGAGTTGTGTAGTCAACCTTTTTGGACCAGCATGGGTTGCTGGGGCTGATTGGCCTTCCTCCATGCTGTAAACAGCTGTGAGTCTAAACCTTACAATTTTAGCAGTATTAGTTTCATTGGGTTTCGTGAAGGGTCTCTCTTTACAAGACCCAGCAATATCTCTCATTGCAAACTGACCTCATCAACTATCTACCCCACCCCTGTGAGGCTCCTTGCATCCAATTCCAGATGCATTCTACCATTTATGGGCGGCACTGTGGCTCAGTGGCTAGCACTGCTGCTTCACAGCACCAGGGACCCGAGTTCAATTCCAGTCTCGGGTAACTGTCTGTGTGGAGTTTGCACATTCTCCCTGTGTCAGCGTGGGTTTCCTCCAGGTGCTCCGGTTTCCTCCCACAGCCCACAGATGTGCAGGTCAGGTGCTTTGGCCAGGCTAAATTGTCCAAGGTGTTCAGGGATGTGTAGGTTAGGTGCATTAGTCAGGGGTAAATATAGGGTAGGAGTGTGGGTCACTCTTTGGAGGATCAATGTGGACTTGTTGGGCTAAAGGGCCTGTTTCTACACTGTAAGGATTCTATAAAAAATTGTTTGCATAACAACTTGCCACACAGCAGATATCTACTGAAAGACAGGCATTCTTGGATCTTTAAAAGGTCATAGTGCACCCAGAATTGTTGGTAATCTAGTGTCACCCTCTCACCTGCAACATAACGACACAGCAGTCACCAAAGCTATGCTGTTCACCTCAAATGACTGGCATTCTCTCACACATATCACCCCTTTCTGTCACCATAGTCACTGTTTAACCACCAGGCCACATGTTTTACCTACCCTTAGCTACATCCCATCTAAATACTCTCTATAAGCCACCAGTACTCTGTTCCCACTGCCCTCTGAAGATCTGAATCTTGTCATTGTCCAGTAGGAGAACATCAAATTCAGTGAAGCATTTTTAAAATTTCAAAAGTGAGCTATTATTGTCAGCAAGGGGAGGTGCAATGTAGGTGTATTTTTAATTTTGTTCTACATTTTCAGCAAAAAAGACATTTTCAATTCAAACTGAGTTTGACAGAAGGGGACTGCAGAGGCAAGGAGACGGGAGATTATCATATCTTCTTCATCTCGACTAAAATCTGGCAAAACCTGCAGTGTTACATTTTCCACTTATTTTGAGTTAGATAAGGAGCATATTCTTCAGATGAGTGACTGACAATGGTTCTCATTCCAGACCCATATCAACCATGAAATTTATCATTGCATTCAGTGCAGTCCACCCTAAGATATTTTCAAACCAACACGTTCAGAAATGTCATCACACACGTCTGGGGGAGGTGGGACTTAAACCTGGCAATTAGCGCTCCGTACAAGTTCCAAGTGAGGCGAAACAATTAGGTGTTACTCGCTATTTAGCAGCTGAAATCTGAAAATTATCCCTTCTGCATTTGAACATGGACTTCTTTTGTATCTGAGGAGGTTCTGAAGGACACTGAATGTTGTGCTTATCAATGAACATCCCCATTTCCAACCAATTCTCCAAGCTCTCTTCCAGTGAGCAGAGAAGAGCCCTGTTAGCGTTGAAGGCTAGATGTTGTCTTGGCTGGGTTGCAAGTCCAAAAAAAAATTCAAAAGGGATGATTTTGAAGCCCATGTGCTTGAATTGTCCTCACAATTAAAGGAGATGATTGCAGATGCATACTTACAGTATTAAAATAGACAAATACAGCTATGAATGCTGTCTTGATGCATTACAAGAAATGCAGCCCATACTGTGAGAACAATAGGCAACGTTTCCCTTCCTATGGCAACCTAACTAAGGATATAAGTTGGAACAATTATCTGCAGCCACACTAACCGGGGAGATAAAGGAAAACTGAATGTTGAGTTGTTATGGAAACCAGAGTCAGAAAGTGTGGCGCTGGGAAAGGACAGCCGGTCAAGCAGCATCTGAGGGGTAGAAGAGTCAACGTTTCAAGTATGAGCTCTTCACCAGGAATGAGCTTATGCCCGAAACATTGTTTCTCCTGCTCCTCAGATGCTGCCTGACCTGCTGTGCTTTTCCAGCACCACACTTTCCGACTCTGATCTTCAGCATCTGCAGGCCTCACTTTTTCCTTGCTATAGAAATTAAGAGTTTGAGATAAAAGGTCATGTTGGTTATGGGGCAAGTGTGGATTAAGTTAAAAATAATACATGATGTCTAACCTTTGTATTTTAACAGAAAGTTGAAACTTTATTGCTGGAACAGCACAGCAGGTCAGGCAGCATCCAGGGAACAGGAGATTCGGACGTTTCGGGCACAGGCCCTTCTTCAGGAAGAAGGGCCTGTGCCCGAAACGTCGAATCTCCTGTTCCCTGGATGCTGCCTGACCTGCTGTGCTGTTCCAGCAATAAAGTTTCAACTTTGATCTCCAGCATCTGCAGACCTCACTTTCTCCTATTTTAACAGAAACTATCCCTGAGTGACCAGAAGAAATATGCTTCAATAAATCATTGCTTGCTGAACCTAAGACTCAAAGTGGCTGATTTCAATGAGTCAATAACCATCCCCAACAAGAGAGAATTAAACCACCCCTTCCTTTGATATGGAATGGCATTGCCATTACTAAATTCCCCCACAATCAACCTCTGAGAGGTTACCATTGACAAGAAGTAAAATTGGTTCAACCATATCAATACTATGGCTACTAGAGAAGGTTAAAAATTGGCAAGTCTGTGGTGTGCAACTCATCATTTGTTTCTCACAAGTCAGGAGTGAAATGGAATAGTCTCCACTTGCATTGATGAGTGCAGCTCCAACAACACTAAAGAAGCTCAATTCCATCCATGGGAGAGAAGATTGCTTGATCAGAATCTCATCCATTCGACATTCTATCCTTCCGTGACTGGTCCATAGTAGCAGTTTGTACCAGGTATACGATGCACTGGAGTTACTCATAAGGCTCCATCCATAGCATCCATCCTTCCAAACCCATGATCTCTCCCATCTCGAGTGACAAGGGCATGTCAACACCACCATCAGTAACCTGTCCGCCAAGACACACAGCATCCTGTCTTGAAACTATATTAAAGTTCTTTCACTGTTGCTGCCACTTCCTTCTCAAAGCACTCATGCATCTACCCCATAGAGGTGGTAGCAATTCTTGAAGGGCAGTCAGCCCCATCTCTTCCAGGGCAATTAGGGCTGGCTAATAAATGCTAAAAATGTGACTGACACACAGCTCAGGTGGGGTTGGCAGAAGTGTCATGGCAATACAGAGCCCAGGCTAATGTCCTGGGGCATGGGTTCAAATCCCACCATCACAGATGGTCCAAGATAATCCAAACATGGAAATAAAAAGCTAGCCTAATGATGACCATGCAACCATTGTCTTACCAGGTTGATTCTGGAGTTGAGGTGTTGGCCTGTGAGGAGAGATTGCGTAGACTGGGACTACACTCATTGGAATTTAGAAGAATGAAGGAGAAATCATATAGAAACATATAAAATTATGAAAGTCGTAGATAACACAGAAGCAAGGAGGTTGTTTTCACTGGCGGGGAAACTAGAGCTAGGGGCATAGTCTCAAAATAAGATTTTGGACTGAGTTGAGGAGGAATTTCTTTATCCAAAGGGTTGTGAATCTGTGGAATTCTCTGTCAGTGAAACAGTGGAGGCTACCTAGTTGAATGTTTTTAAGACAAAGATAGATTTTTGAAAAGTAAAGGAATTAAGAATTATGGTGAGAGGGTGGGTAAGTGAAGCTGAGGTCACAAAAAGATCAGCCATGACCGTATTGAATGGCGGAGCAGGCTCGAGAGGCCAGACGGCCTACTCCTGCTCCTAGTTCTTACATCCTTACCTAATGGAAGGAAACAAAACTGCTTGTTTACTGTCTAAATTCTTTACTTAAACTAATAGACTCACTAACCAGTCATCAAAAATCTGTTAAAAATAAGTGCTTCTTTGGCTATGCTTCTAACTGTCTGCACCAATTCCTTCATGCTTCTTGTTGAAGTCCTCCTACTTGTGAAGGGCTTGGTGACAGGTGGTAAAGACTTAATAATACCACAAGTTGCAGTTGACGCAATGATGAGCACCATTGTTACTCTGCAGCGTCTACAATTTTTGTCACTTTTCTTGTTAGATTCTGTAGAATCTCTTCTGTAGAAGCTCAGTGAGTAGATCAGGGAAAGTATAATCATGTTCAAGGACACTGATTAGTCTGCCAACGATCACATCTCAAAGCTGCAGCGCTAAAACCATCAGATGCGCGGTCTTGAAGGAAGATGACACATGGATTCTCATCTTTTATGAATAAGCAAGTGCATTTAAAAAGCTTTGTGATGTGACTGTGGATCACTGATAATTGATTGATGGGGCAAATGAGAGAACAGGAGAGTACAAGGACACAAACTTTCAGGGGAGGGTTTGTATTAAGAAAAATTGTTGCTTAGTTTGCTGATAATGAATTCTATGTCAAACAATTTACTGAGGAGGAAAAAGGACACTTGAGGGCAGTTTTCCTCTGATTGTGATATGAAGAGGTGAGTATTCATCTCCGTGATTCTTACAAAATCAGAACCAGATTTTCTTTGATAATGCCAACACTGTTTTTCAATGTAAGAAAATTTTAATGCCTTAAAATCCTGGATTAAGAAATTATGTCCTTCAATAGTGATGAGTGGCTACTAATTAGGAGTACAATCATATTTTGCTCTACGTTTCTTGGGAAACCAAATCGTTAGATGATGCAAAATTACTCAAAAATGCATATAAAGAGCAGAGCACAGTCATTGAATATAATTCTTTTTCCATTCAAAGTTTGGGTGAAGATTTGTAGCTCGGGTGCTCGTTGTTGTGGTTCTGTTCGCCGAGCTGGAAGTTTTTGTTGCAAACGTTTCGTCCCCTGTCTAGGTGACATCCTCAGTGCTTGGGAGCCTCCTTTGAAGTGCTTCTGTGGTGTTTCCTCCGGCATTTATAGTGGTCTGTCCCTGCCGCTTCCGGTTGTCAGTTTCAGCTGTCCGCTGTAGTGGCCGGTATGTTAGGTCCAGGTCGATGTGTTTGTTGATGGAGTTTGTGGATGAGTGCTATGCTTCTAGGAGCAAGCAACATGAATTCGACTGGGACAACACTACCATTATAGGGCAAGCCAAACAAAGAACAGCCAGGGAATTCTTTTTCCATTCGTTCACACAGTCAAAAATGATCTAAGAACCCAACAGTATGGTCACATATTCACACACAATAATGGAACAAGGCACAAATTTCACATGGTTCCATGTGTTAATAGTGTGGGTGTCAGTTTAGCTCAGTGGACTTTTGAAGCAGTGTGATGCCAACAGCATGGGTTCAATTCCCATCAGCAACTAAGGTTATCATGAAGGACTCTCCTTCTCTACTTCTCCCCTCATCTGAGGCACGGCGACCCGCAGTTTAAATCACCACCGGTCCTTTCTCTCTCTCTAATGAGAGCTCCTAATAAGGAGCAGTACGGTGGCTCAGTGCTGAGCACTGCTGCCTCACAGTGCCAGTGACCCGGGTTCAATTCCACACTTGGGAGACTGCGCGGAGTTTGCACATTCTCCCCACATCTGTGTGTGTTTCCTCCTGGTGCTCCAGTTTCCTCCCACAATCCAAAGATGTACACGTTACGTGAATTGGCCATGCTAAATTGCCCATAGTGCTCTGGGATTTGTAAGTTAGGTGCATTAGTCAGGGGTAAAGTTTAGAGTAATAAGGAATGGGTCTGGGTGGGATAGTCTTTGGAGAATCGATGTGGACTTGTTGGGCCGAAGGGCCTGTTTCCGCACTGTAGGGATTCTCTATGAAAGGAACCGGAACGGTCATTGTGAATCATCACTAAGCTCGTTTAGTAACAGCAGAATTCTGAAATTTCAAATAAATCTAAAAGAATTTAGCACACAGAAGTGTAGAGAGATAGAAAATAGGAACAGGAGTAGGCCATTTGGTACTTTGGGCCGGCTGCACCATGCAAGATTATGATGACTCCAACTCCGTAACCTGTTCTCACTTTCACCAGATACCCTTTGATGCCTTTAGCCCTGAGAACTAAATCTAACTCCTTTTTGAAAATATTCAAAGCTTTTGCCTCAACCACTTTCTGTGACAGAGAATTCTACAGGGCCACCACTCTCTGGATGAAGAAACTTCTCCTGATCTCAGTCCTAAACGGCCTACCCCATATCCTTAGAAGGATAGCCAGGCAGACCATTCAACCCATCTAGTCTATGCTACATAAGCCTCCTTTTCCCTATAATTTCACTCAAATAGGATGCTGGAGATCTGATTCAATGTAGCTATTTTTCTAATCTTTTCTGCTTACCTTCTCCTTAAATAAATCTATTTTATCCACTTCAACCACTCCATTTGGCCTTGAACTTGAAGCTTTAACCACCCTCAGGTGAACCACACTTCAGAATTTCTTGACTTACTCAGTAAGGATGAGCTGATAAAGTGTGGCGTTGGAAAGTAGCAGCTGAGGAGTAAGAGAGTCAATGTTTCAGGCTTGACCCTTCACCAGTCTTGCTGAAGGTTTGGGCCCAAAATGTCGATTCTCCTGCTCCTCAGATGCTGCCTGACCTGCTGTATTTTTTCCAGCGCCACACTTTATCAACTCTGACTTCTCCAGCATCTGCAGTCCTCACTGTTTCCTATCATCAGGAAAGCTATCACATCCGTACCTTTCAAGATAGTGACTTAAATGGACATTCTGAAATTTCAAAGGCGATCAAAAGGCTATCCAAGATGGCTGCCAAGAGTCAGGTGACCTTGCTTCTTTGGCAAACGAATGATTAACTCACATCCGAGTTTGAGTTTGGAAAGTTTTTGGAATGTAAATTACCATGCCTTCCCTTCAAGTAGGGGCACCAAGTCAGAGGTGTTTGTACAATTCAGTCCTTGTATTGTCTATGGACTTAAACATAAAATCTAAGTCCAAACATCATGTTTCTGAATTCATAACTTGACAAAACAATGCAGAAACCAGCCCATTGGAAGTAAGCAGAAATAACATCCAGTTCCCCAATGCACAACGATGCCTTCAGATTTCCAAATTGTTCTGTGTGGACAATACAAGCATCAACCTTGCCCCCAAAGCTGTGTTTAGATAACAACTCAATTACTCCAAACACCAGGGAGGAAAAAAATGGCTTCCAAATTAACAAGAAAAAGCATAAAACACAAAATAGTCTCTGATAAATCCAAAGAGAAATGCAGGGAGAAAATAGTAATTTAAATGCCATCACAAAGAACAGCTAAGGCAGAAACATAGATAGAAAAAGAAGCTAGGTGAGTACATGAAGAGAAATGAAGGGAAATGAAATATATGAAGGGAAGAGAAAGTTATGCTGACATGGCTATCGACTGGCAGGAAAATGTTATGAGGTTTAAATATTGGTATGATTCGGTTAAAGTTATGGCATTGCACAGCACGGAAACAGACCCTTTGGTCTAGCTCATCCATCCCGACCAGATATCCTAAATTAATCTAGTCTCATTCGCCAGCATTTGGCCCATATCCCTCCAAACCCTTCCTATTCATATACCCATCCAGATGCCTTTTCAATGTTGTAATTGTACCAGCCTCCACCACTTCCTCTGGCAGCTCATTCCATACACGCACCACCCTCTATATAAAAACGTTGTCCCTTAGGTCTCTCTTAAATCTTTCCCCTCTCACCATAAGCCTATGCTCTCTAGTTTTGGACTCCCCTACCCTGGGGTAAAGATCTTGGTTGTTATTCACCCGATGCATGCCCCTCATAATTTTATAATCCTCCGTAACCTCAGTATCCGACTCTCCCGAGAAAAAAGCCCCAGCCTATTTAGCCTCTCCCTGTAGCTCATACCCTCCAATTCTGGAAACATCCTTGTCAACGTTTTCTGCACTCTTTCAAGTTTCACAACATCTTTTCTATAGCCCGGGGGACCAGAATTGAGTGCAGTATTCCAAAAGTGACTGAACCAATGTCCTGTACAGCCACAACATGATATCCCAACTCCTATACTCAACGCACTGACCATTAAAGGCAAGGGTACCAAACGCCTTCATCACTACTCTGTCTACCAATGACACCACCTTCAAGAAACCGTGAATCTGCATCTCCAAAGTCTCCTTGTTCGGCAACACTCCCCAGGACCCTACCAGATTCTACCCTGGTTTGCCTCAACAAAATGCAGCAGTAGCTCCTGTGGTGCAGTGTAGCTCCTGTGGCTCAATTGGTCAGCGCGTGGTACTTATAATGTCAGTATGGAGGCATGTGCAATGCCGAGGTTGTGAGTTTGAGCCTCACTTGGAGCAGGTTTATCTTCTCATGGCCAAAATAGCAATGTTGAGCAAACCTGAGTTTAAAGTGGGCGGCACGGTGGCACAGTGGTTAGCACTGCTGCCTCACAGTGCCAGAGACCTGGGTTCAATTCCCGCCTCAGGCGACTCTCTGTGTGGAGTTTGCACATTCTCCCCGTGTCTGCGAGGGTTTCCTCCGGGTGCTCCGGTTTCCTCCCACAATCCAAAAATGTGCAGGTTAGGTGAATTGGCCATGCTAAATTGCCCGTAGTGTCAGGTGAATTGGTAAATGTAGGGGAATGGGTCTGGGTGGGTTGCACTTTGGCGGGTCGGTGTGGACTTGTTGGGCCAAAGGGCCTGTTTCCACACTGTAAGTAATCTAATCTAATCTAAAAAAAACCTCACATTTATCCAAATTAAAATCCAACTGCCACTCCTCAGCTCATTGGCCCATCTGATCAAGGTCCCCCTGTACTCTGAAATAACCTTCTTCGCAGTCCACCACACCTTCAATTTTGATGTCACCTGCAAACATACAAACCATTCCTTCTATATTCAAATCCAAATAATTTATATAAATGACAGTTGTTCTGAGCGAACTGTTTCTGTGTTGTAAAATTTATGTACACTTGCAGGAGTACATGTTCTTTCAGGTATGGTGTTAGTGAATTAGGATGAACAAGAGGGTGGCATGATGGTTTAGTGGTTAGCACTGCTGCCTCACAACACTAGTGACCTGCGTTCAATGCCCACCTCGGGCAACTATATGGAGTTTGCACATTCTCCCTATGTCTGTGCGGGTTTACTCTGGAGCTCTGGTTTCCTCCCACAGTCCAAAAATGTGCAGGTCAGGTGAATTGGCCATGCCAAATTGCCCAAGTGTTAGGTGCATTAGTCAGGGGTAAATATAGGGTAGGGGAATGGGTCTGGGTGGGTTACTTTTCGAAGGGTCGGTGTGGACTTGTTGGGCCAAAGGGCCTGTTTCCACACTGTAGGGATTCTAACCTAATCAAAAAAAACTATGCAGAATTGGGTACTGCAGATGCTCAAGAGAGAGCATCCAAGGAGCAGGAAAATTGACGTTTCAGGCAAAAGATTCCTGATGAAGGGCTTTTGCCCGAAACATTGATTTTCCTGCTCCTTGGATGCTGCCTGACCTGCTGTACTTTCCCAAAACAACAACGATGGCAGGACAAGCTAAACTGGATCAATCTAACAGAAATTATGCCAATAATCATAGAACATTCACAGCTAAAACTGGAGGGCAAACATCATACCCGGCAACAGATGGACGAAACAACTTTCAGGTTGTATTAAATATTGTTGAGCCGATGCCTGACTAATCACTGTTCTGATGTTGAGTATTTCAGACAGGTACTGAAGAGACCTGTTGATTGTGCACGTGGAATAGTAACAGTCAGCATTGCTGTTTGACATTGCGATTTGCTGAACAACCTGTAAAGTTGCAGGCAGACGTGCAGGACAAGATGAATGCTGTCATCTCAAAAACACTTTTAAATCTGGCATGCTAATTGTTTCTCACTTCACTGCACAGACTGTCAGTACGCTGACATACAGTATACTTTAAATTGATTTTTTGAAATCCAAAAGTGTCAGAAACAGACACTTGTGCAAATCACGGCATCGATTAGACAAAGAAATAGTCAGATCAGCAAATTTTTGAAATTTCTGTACATAATCCTGCCTGCCACAGTGAGTTATAAAATGTCATGAGAGCTGATGGCTATTAAATATTGAAGATTTTAAATAGGCAAATTAGTAACCCAGCTCTGAGAGGTACAATTCTGTTTTCATATTTATAGTGCGTCGAATTCATGGAGATTTTGTCCAGTGAGAGACTGCCATCTGCTGCCCAGAATTATGTAGTTGCAAAGAAATATACAAGCTGAACATGACCTTCAAAGCGTAGTAGGTTCCAAGCCAGCCGTTGAGACAGAAATCAAGTCACAAAGCTTCTCTTCAGAGACAGAGTTTATCAATTAGCTCACTCTTATTACTCTCATCCCACACCCAGTGTCTTAGATGTCTCTTCTTTATATGTGCTAAAGACAAGGATATCCACTTCCTGACTCTCTTAATCTGACACAGACAAACCATAAGAATGTGATCAACAAGATATTAACAAGAAATCTCTATCAGAATTCCAACCATCTCCCAAGTTGTATTGGTGTCCTACTACATATGGATACTTGTGCTAAAGTTTAATGCAAAAGCTAACATCCTGTAATGCAATTCTATTAACTCCCTTTACAGTGTCCTTCAGGGTATCTTATGGCACAGTGGTAGCATCTCAAACTCTGAACCAGAAACTCTGGGTATGAAGTTTGTGCCAGAACTCGTTAACTATGTACCTGTAAGGTGGTCAGCCCGTAAACCCTGCCATTATGGCAAGTGGGAGAGTTTCCTGGTCAGCCATCCTGCAGAACCACTGTAAGTACCGTTTCTATCGATGAAAGCTGATGCAATAGAAACCCAGTGTCCAATCCTTGGAGACAAAACAGGGGAAAAGACAAAAAGTGCGATTTATGCCAACCTCAAGCAAGGTGAAAAGTCTACCAGTAAGGCAACACATCAGATCCTCCTCATCCAAAGAGTTTCGATATAGTCACCATTAATCAGAAGATGGAATGGTCTTGTGAACACTGATATTTTAGTGTCTTTATCCCTTACTACAAAACAGCTATTGACTTTTTTTTTGCTATTTGTCTGTATTTTTGACTGAGGTAGAGAGAGATGTTTGGATCACAGGATGGGTGGGTGACTAGCAAACTCATGGATGTTTTCCCTAGAGCTTCTCCCGTTCTGTAGTTAAAGGATGCCGTGATGGATGCCTTATATTTTCTTCATTATATGGATTAAGGAAGTGGAAAGGCCAGTGTTGGACTGAGGTGGATGAAGTCAGGAGTTACACGACACCAGGTTACAGTCCAAAAGGTTTATTTAAAATCAGAAGCTTATGGAGTGCTGCTCCTTCATCAGGTTAAGATGGGAGCAGCACTCCAAAAGCTTGTGATTTTAAATAAACCTGTTGGACTATAACCTGGTATTGTGTGATTCCTGATTTTAGACAGGGACATATCCTCCCCTACACTTCAGAATCTATTTGAAACTATATATTTGTAGCTTCCACGAAATTCCGTCGCAAATCCAATCCGTGTTTCTCAATTTTGAGGGGAAGATTATATAATTGGCCTTGGCTGGCTTTAAACTGTACATTTTTGTTCTCCAAATATCGTAGTTCAGTCACAGCTGGAAATGAATTAAATGGGGGATAAAACCCAGGACTAACAATATTTACAAACCTGACCTTCTATTCAGAAATTAATTATTAGTAATGATGGCACATTGAAATGGTTGGCTCTAAGTGAAGTGGGTGATTCTCAAATCATTGCAACTGTATGGAAATTCCCTGAACTCAGTGCTTTCCTCCACCAATCTGGGCCTTTTCCAGCCCAAACTCCTTAAAAGTCATGACCAAGTCTGGCTTAGCTAGGCTGGGTTTCCCCAAGCTGATTTTATAGCAGGCAGGCCATTCACTGACTCCAGGCAAGACCAGATTTGGAAGGATGCTTTGCTTCCAAGAATTGCGCACCTTCTGCATAAAGTAGCCAGCAACCCTCTAGACTCACCAGTGCCACTGTTCATGGTGGCCACTGCTGGAACTGCAGGCAGCCCCCAATACTGAGGAGATAAGGAGCCAGATCAGGGGGTCAGTTTCACCAAAGTTAACATGGCGGAACACAGAGGACCAGGGCATGGTGACGAGTCATGGAGGGAGCACGGCGTTAGACACAAGCATTCCAACCTCTCCAGGAGGATCCCCTATTCAGTGGCCCACACGAGATGCCCTGATTTTCGATCAAGGCTGTTCGGAGCTAACATGATGTAGAGGTGCCAGTGTTGGCAAGGTCAGAAGTCACATGACACCAGGTTATAGCCCAACAGGTTTATTTAAAAGCAGAAGCTTTAGGAGCACTGCTCCCACTCCAGACATATCATAACACACCTTTGGGGCAAGTGAGACTTCAACCTTGGCCTTTTGGCCTCGAGATAGAGGCACTGTCACTGTGCCACAAGAGCCACAACACACTGAAATTTTACATTGCCTCCCCATGTGACCTGTGAACTTGTAATAATTGGCCACTTACAGATCTTAATTTACCAAAGGGTGGGAAGGTCACATGACCTCTCCCATCCATGTAGCCAGGGCACTGCTACCACCATAGCAACCAATTATCCTCCTCCCTTTACCCGACCACCCTCTCCCAAATGATGGGAAGGGGGACATAAGCTTTGCTCCTGATATTCCTTTCTTGGAATTGGATCTGTTCTCGAAGGGATCTTTACAGGGTTATGGGAAATAGACATAGGAATGGAGTGAACCGAGATGTTGCACAAGCTTGACAGGCTGAACAGATAACGATATTAATACAATTCCTTCAAAATTTAGGTTGTATGTAATGTTTTTGTGCAACTTCAAACTTTATTTATTCTGAATATGCATGTTTGAAGCAAAGTGAACTGCAAAATGTAAGCAGAATTCACAGAGAACATTTCTCATACATGACAACAGTTGATGTCTTTCTTTTTATTTCATACATCACAGCTGGTGATGGTAGGAGGTGAGACACGACTAGTCATCGTCAGCTGTCCCCCGACTGGAGAATGATGTCTGCTCAGGGATGAGAGTTTCTGCCATGGACGCTCCCGTCATAGAGTAATAGAGGTTTACAGCATGGAAACAGGCCCTTCGGCCTAATCGGTCCATTCAGCCCAACTTTCACAATTAATACACTCTCATTTGCCTGCGTTTGGTCCCTGTCCCATCCAGATACTTATCCAAATGTTTCTTAAATGACCAAATTGTACTAGGCTCCACCATTACCTCTGGTAGACAGTTCCAGACACACTGAGGTGACAAAATTGTGACTCTGGATCCTTTTGCATCTCTCCCAATACTCTCTCACCTTAAACCTATGGTATCTAGTTATAGACTACTCTAGCAGGAGGAAGCTGTTAGCTATCTACCTTATCTTTGCCTTTTGTGATTTTAGAGACTTCTATAAGATCACCCCCTCAGGCTTCAATGCTCCAGGAAGAAAATGCACAGCCTTATAAGGAGCCTCTTATACAACTCCTTATAAGGAGTTATAAGCCTCTCCTTATAACTCAAACCTTCCATGCCAGGTAGCATCCTAGTAATTCTTTTCTGCACTCTTTCTAACTTAATTATATCCTTCCTATAGTAGATGTGGTTCTGTTTGCCGAGCTGGGAATTTGTGTTGCAGACGTTTCGTCCCCTGTCTAGGTGACATCCTCAGTGCTTGGGAGCCTCCTGTGAAGCGTTTCTGTGATCTTTCCTCCAGCATTTGTTGTGGTTTGAATCTATCGCTTCCGGTTGTCAGTTCCAGCTGTCCATTGCAGTGGTCGGTATATTGGGTCCAAGTCGATGTGCTTATTGATTGAATCTGTGGATGAGTGCCATGCCTCTAGGAATTCCCTGGCT
>NC_057749.1:6405176-6437010 GCF_004010195.1 Chiloscyllium plagiosum
GCAGGAAAATCGACGTTTCGGGCAAAAGCCCTTCATCAGGATGCTGCCTGACCTGCTGTGCTTTTCCAGCAGCACTCTGATCCAAACTCTGGTTTCCAGCTTCTGCAGTCCCCACTTTTGCCTATCTACTCAATCTTTGTCCAGGTAACTCCTGTCCTCAAAAGGCACGACCAATCCAATCCAGCCAGTTAGCTAAACTGTTACATTGGATATCCACCACAGAAATAGGCTTATCCGGTCCATGCCAGCATTAATGCTTCACTCAAGCTTCCTTCCCATCTTTTCTTGTCTAAATTTGAACAATTCTGCATTTCTCTGATTTTGTAAATGTACCAGAAGAAGCACCTATTCTATCTTCCCTCCTAGACTTATTTCCCTTAGCTATGTCAGTAATATTTGTTTCACCACTCTCTGTGGTGGTGAGTTCTATATTCTCACCACAATCTTGTAATAGCATGGGATTTTGTACACTACAGTGGCTGCCACTCTCAGACAACAACTCACCAGGACGAAGGACCCGATACCCATGAGCAAAACCAATGTAGTGTACAAAATCCCATGCAAGGACTGCACAAAACACTACATAGGACAAACAGGAAGACAGTTAACGATCCGCATCCATGAACACCAACTAGCCACGAAACGACACGACCAGCTATCCTTAGTAGCCACACACGCAGATGACAAGCAACATGAATTTGACTGGGACAACACTACTATTATAGGACAAGCCAAACAGAGAACAGCCAGGGAATTCCTAGAGGCATGGCACTCATCCACTGATTCAATAAATAAGCACATCGACTTGGACCCAATATACCGGCCACTGCAGTGGACAGCTGGAACTAACAAGCAGTTTTATAGGACTACTGTTATCGGACAAGCCAAACAGAGAACAGCCAGGGAATTCCTAGAGGCATGGCACTAATCCACTGATTCAATCAATAAGCACATTGACTTGGACCCAATATACCGGCCACTGCAGTGGACAGCTGGAACTAACAACCAGAAGCGGCAGATTCAAACCACTACAAATGCCGGAGGAAAGATCACAGAAGCGCTTCACAGGAGGCGCCCAAGCATTGAGGATGTCACCTAGACAGGGGACGAAACGTCTGCAACACAAATTCCCAGCTCAGCGAACAGAACCACAACAATGAGCACCCGAGCTACAAATCTTCTCACAAACTTTGAATTCCTATAGTAGAGCTACCAGAACTGCACACAGTACTCCAAATGTAGCCTTACCAACATCTTGTGCAGCTGCACCAAGACATCCCAACTCCTCGTCAAAAAGTGTGGCATTGGAAAAGCACAGCCTGTCAGGCAGCATCCGGCGAGCAGGACAATCGATGTTTTGGGCATAAGCCCTTCATCAGGTATGTGGAGGGGGAATGGGGCTGAGAGATAAATAGGTGGATGCAGGATGCTGGGGGCAAGGCGGGTGGGAAGCCGATAGGTGGATGCAGGTAGGGGCGGAGGGTGGAACGGATAGGTGGGAGGGGAGATGGACAGGTAGGACAGGTCAAGAGGGTGGTGCCAAGTTGGATTCCAACTCCTATACTCAGCACTCTGACCAATGAGCAGCATGATGACCAGGATGATTCTTGGCCAACAGATCATTGAGTACAACAGGCACTCAGGACTGGATTCCTCTTGTGTTCATCTGTACCACTCCCAGACCTGAGTTTGGACTCAAAGGGTGATGCAGCTCAATGGACGAGTCATCACAATTTTTAATGACTGATGTCAAGCTTTACCCAGTCATTAATGTCAATGCTGCCATCCTTTAAGAAGAGCTTTAGAGAGTCTTTGGAGCATGCATTTGCTATAGTTAGTGAAGTTCATAGCTTTAATACCAAATAAACCTGATAAATAATGCTTTCAAATGTTCCTTACAGCCATATTCAGTGAACACTCTTGGCTGGATGGCTGGTTTGTCATTCATAGAGATGCCATTAGCACAGCTGCACCAACTGAGGTTACCATTCTCAATCTCCCCTTTTGTCCAAACACTGCACTATAGGGATCAATGAGGCAGGCTATGGCATGCATTGGATGGTTAATAAGTCATAATCCTCCTTAATTGACAATGTTACCACTGCCAAGCAAGAAATTCACCTTGCCATTGAGCAAGTAGGAAGAAAGGTTCAGTGAGAGTTGTTAACAAAGTCGAGAATAGGGCTCATGGATTTCTTGTCTGATTCTGCCACAAACTCAAATCCCCTTAATCTTCCACCCAATATTTTCGAAACCAGTTTCCAAATCTCGCAAAACGGACGGTCCTGTTTATTTCAGTACTTACCAACACTTCTCAAATGAGGTAAATGAATGCCACAAATCCATGTCCTCCAGACAAACCCTTTTTTTTAAAATCATTGCAAAAATGTGTTATACATAAAAAATCTTTATCTGCAATCGCAGGTACTAAAGCAATTCTGCGCAGTCTGCGCCTATCAACAGTCATTGGAATTTGACACTCCCTGCAGTTGCAAAAAACTAAGTGCATTTCTTACTTATGCAACAGAATATTTACATAGATTGAACAGACGAAAGGGCCTGATAACTGAAAAGATCTTTTTAAACTTTGGCAGAAAGACCTTAGATGGTACTTTTTCCTCACTGTGCCTTGGCAGCACCTGCCCCAGACATTCGTGCGTCCCTCAGCACGTGGCCCTGGACCTTGGAACGTGCCAGTCTGCAACACTCGGTCGAAGTCAACACTTTACAAACCACTTCTCCTCAAGATCAACTCTGTCATTTGAAGTTTACGTCAGGCCACCACAAGCTCTCTGAAGTTCGGAAATGCTATTTCATGTGTGGTATTCTGATATTTCATGGTTTCTGATACCCAAAGCAAATTAAATATTTACTTCACAAAATACAAAACTTATGCCACCTCCACTAAGTCTGACTCAAAGCGAAGATATACTCTTTTCAATAACTACCTGTTGAAACAAATCCAAATCAAAGGATAATTGGTTCATTTCCAATTTGTTGGGCTGTTTAATTGGCTTGATTCTGTCCAAAGTAGACAAAGGAATTCTGTAGAACAGTTTATTTGGATTTGAAAGGGAAAAGTCACAGGTATTTAAAATTAAAAGCTACATTCCAAGGCATGGTGGTTCATTGGTTAGCACTGCTGCATCACACTACCAGGGACCTGGGGTTGATTCCACCCTCAGGCGACTGTCTGTGTGGGGTTTGCATGCTCTGTGTCTGTCTGGGTTTCCTCTCACAGTCCAAAGATGTGCAGGTCAGGTGGATTGACCATTTGAAATCGCACACAGTGCCCAGGGATGTGCAGCCTAGTAAGATTAGCCATGGGAGACGCAAGGTTCCAGGGACAGGGTTGAGTCTGGGATCGCTCTGAATGTGATGGATAGAGTGGCCTGCTTCCACACTGTACAGATCCTATGACTGATCTTAGATCGAGGGACTGAATTTTTAAAATAAAATGCAGGCTGTGAATAGATTTTGAGCAGTGAACCAGGACTCAGAACTTCCCAAATTGTGGATTGAAACCCAACTAGGAATTTGCGGTGATGAACTCTGGGGCAGCACTGGCTCTGATCAAGTATTAACTGTATACTTGCCTTGCAAAAGTTGTGCTTTTTTTAATATGGTGTGCCTCATCTAAGTAACTGATTTATGAGGTTTGATTCCTGCTCCAAAAAACCCATACTAAGTTCTTAAAAATCCTGAGAATTAAACACTTTGCCTTCTTTCTAGCCTCTCAGTTCTAACCATAGGACCATACCAATGTTCAAGCTTTGCAATGGGGAAATATTACTGTAATACACATCGATGAATTTGATCGAGACACCAACTGGAGATTTAAAATCGATAAATGTTGTTACATAGGAAAAGCTGAGCAAAATTTGCATTATAGTTAGGGACTTGGGGAAATGAGAAATCTAACCTAATTGCGGGACTGAAGAGTTCAAGTTATAAGGAGAGGATGCATATACAAGGACTTGTTTCCCTGGAACTTCAGAGGGTGATGGATGACCTTAAAGAGGTTTATAAATCGTGAGGGGCATGAATGGTGTGAATAGCCAAGGTCTTTTCTCCAGGGTAGGGGAGTCCAAAACTAGAGGGCACAGGTTTAAGGTGAGAGGGGCAAGATTTAAAAGGGGCCTGAGGGGCAACTTTCACGTATGGATTGAGTTGTCAGAGGAAGTGTTACAATTATAACATTTAAGACATTTGGACACATATAGATAGGGAGGTTTAGAGTGATACAGGCAGGCAAATGGGACTAGTTCAGTTTAGGAATAGCAGAGTTGGGCCAAAGGGCCTGTTTCTGTGCTGTAAACCTCAATAGCTCTAATGCTGACAAAAATATTGGATGTTGAATGAAAATGTTGGGGCACAGCTATGTGTAAGATAACCAGAAACTCTATCAGTGCAAGAATATGGTTTCAAATTGCAATGTTAGTTCTGTACTGAAGGAGAACTATGTTGAATGTGCTCTTTCTTTTACAGAGACCCCACCCACCTGTTACAGTGATTCATAAAAGACACATTCCCACAATGTGAGATTTTATTTTATTCACTCACTGTGGTCTCAGGGATCATGCTATGTGCCAACTAGCTGCAATACTTGTCTGGAGCACTGGGTTTCAACATGTTCAAGTGTGCTGTGAAATTTTGTACAATAAAATTAAACAATATTCCATTACCAAGCAACATTCGATTCAACTAAATTTACAATGCATAAAACTAGGCCTAAAGTCAAAGACTTTTTTCTGTAGTTTTGAAATGCAAATGCATTTGATCTTTCATTTGTCTGACGAATGTAGCACCAATTTGGCCCTTTCTTTAAGCCTTATTCACTCTAAAACCTTCTACATGTTTATTACTTATACATTCAATCAATAAAACATATCAGCCACCCGCAATCTGTCCTCAATAAACCTGAGAGCAATCAAAACCTCTGCTGCTAATGCCTGAAATTATAACAAAACCTGCACAATCTAGTGTGGCCTGAGCGAACAGCAGGATAAACCCCTGAGGAACAGGGTCTGTCAGGGTGAACCTGAGAGTGAACGGGGGGGGGTAATCCCTGAGGAGTGGGGTCAGTCAGGGTGAACTTGAGGCTGAACAGAGGGGTAAATCCCTGAGGAGTGGGGTCAGTCAGAGCGAACCAGGGGGTGAATTGGGGGGTGGGGTAAATCCCTGAGGAGTGGGATCAGTCAGAGGGAATCTGGAGGTTGGACTTCACAACTCAAAGAGTGACCCAGGCTGGGTGAGGTATGGTTTGAAATGGCAGGAGAACCCAGTCCTGTTGAATGCTCCTCCTGCAATCTGAGAAATCAGGGACACTTCAAGTCTCCATGCTCACTGCATACACAGGAAGTGAGTTCAGCTGTGCGGCTCCTGATTTGCTGCATGGAATGTCTGGAACTGTGGATGGAATCGCTATGGAGCGTCCATGAAGCTTCAGAGCTAGCATGTTGATCGCATCAGCAGTAAGGGCGACACAGGCTGAGAGGAGGCAGGTGGCCATCAGGAAGATGAGCACGCAAGGCCAGGCAGTGCAGGAGCCCCTTGAAGCTATGCCCTCTCAAAGAGGGATACTGTTTTGGGTACTGTTGGGGGCAAGATCTCTCATGGGAGAGCAGTAGTAGTCAGATCATTGGCACCACCAGGACAGACTGCTCTGTATCAAGGAAGCTGTAACTGCAGGCAGGCAGTAATGAAAGGGGACTCAAGTCAGGGGCACAGATAGGCATTTCTGTGGCCACAGGAGAGACTCCAGGGCGGTGTTACCTCCCTGGTGCCAGAGTCAAAGATGTCTCCTGAATGGGGAAGGGGAGCAGCCAAAGATTATGGCCCATATTGGTACTAATGATATCAGTAGGAATTTGAAAAATAGGACAACTAGGGCTGTAATCTCAGGATTGCTTCCTGTGCTGCATGACAGTGAACTTACAAATGGGAAGGCAGTACAGTTAAATACATGACTGGAGAGCTGGTGTCGGAGGAAGGGCTTCAGGCATGTAGATCATTCGGATATCTTCCGGGTCAGGTAGAACCTGTACAAGGATGAAAGAAAGTGGAGGGAAGTTGGCTCGTACTACTGTTTTAAACTAGTTCAGCTGGTGAGGGAAAACTATGCTTGGTAGTAGGAGGAAAAAGAGGGGCGCATGTCAAAACGAGAGCAATAGTTCAGCAAGTAAATTTGATTTGATTTATTGTAATTACATGTACCGAAGTACAGAGAAAAGCCTTGTTTCATGAGCAGCAGGCACATAACATACAAGGTCATACAGATCATTGGGTGTGACAGGGAACTAGGCGCACAAGGTCATAACTGCACAGGAGGCACACAAAGCAAGATCAAAACAAAATGACTAAGGAAAATCCATACATATGGCCAGCAAGTTGAATAGGAAGAACAGAGAGGGAGAGGTTACTGAACATGGCAGGACTGGCTGTGAGAGGGGAGTTTGTTTCAATGCAAGGCAGATGAACTTAACAGCTTGGATTAACGCAACACATCATGATGTGTTTATTACAACGATGTGGTGGAGGGGACAATGTTAACAGCTTCACTTTCTGGGATTTCCAGCTCAATAGAGAAGGATGTAAAAGAGATGCCAGAGTTGTGTTATTGCTGAGAGAACATTATAACTGGACTTTGAAAGGCCCATCCAGCAAGGTCATTCGGGTAAAGCTCAGGAATAACGGTGCAATCATTTCGATGGGATTGCACTACAGTCTTCAATGGCCAACAGGTGATACAGGAACAAATATACGGACAATCGAAGAAAATGTAAAAACAAGGTTACTGTGCTGGATAATTTTTAACTGTCTCCACTAGCAACACGTAGGGGAAGTGTACATCCAGGATGCTGTTTTTTTAAATATTGTTATGAATTGTAGGTGCGCACTGTACCTTTAAGAGAGACTAGAAGTTTGCATGGACTAGAGAGGCACAGAGTATACTGAAAGTTAAAATGTAATATTTGACTGTGAAAGTGTAGCTGTAGCTGCGTTGCGATGTTACAAAAACCAATTCAAATCCAGCTAGTTTAATTTATGACCCAAGACATCAAATTCCAATCAAACGGTGAACATCAAAACCAATGAAATGATCAATGTTTTGGGGTATAAAACCAGACATTTTGAACAACTGGGGGAGAATTGCCAAGCCACCAACAAATACAGACTGCTAGCTGAAAGGCTCTCTGAAATGTACTTGTCTATAAAAGAGGTTTGTGTGGAACAAAGCTGACCTAGAGGAAAATCCAGAGCAAAAGCTACAAAGGAGAATTGACAAAGATTTTGAAATGTAATTATTTTTTGTAAATCTAAACTGGGGTTTTTATTGGACCAGTAGAGTGGGAGGTAAAAGGTTTAAGAGAAAGGATTTGTAAATAGTTGTTTTACTGTTCTGTTGGACTTAATAAAATTGTTTACATAGTTCTTTGCCTCTTGAAATTTAACAGATTATGACACAAGGTGAGCTTGTCAGTTTAAATTAGCAGAGAGGTTTATCCTGTGTCATAATATGTACAAAGTCCAATTAGGGAAGGTCCATACAAGGCCTGGTGTTGGGGGGGGGGGGGGGGGGAGAGAGGAGATGAGGCCAACCAGCTGATCAAAGTTTCAGTGGGGGAGTATTTCAGCAACAGTGACCATAATTCCTTAAGTAAACCGAGGCATAAGGAAGGCTTAGGAAGCTGAAGACAGAACCCTTGAAGAACAAACAATACAAGAAAAAAAAACAAAAAAGGAATTAGGAGGGTTAAAAGGGGGACATGAAAAGTCTTTGGCAAACAAAGGAAAATCCCAAAGCATTTTATACATATAGAGAGTTAAAGCCCATTTTGACAACATCACTTGCCCTGCCCTCATTGATTAATGTCACTTTATCAAAACTCGTTTGAGAGACTTGACATTCCACACAAAGCAATGTTGTCTATCACTAAGTCCATGTTTTTACAAATGTGACTAAATCCTATCCCTAAGAAGTTTCTCCAAGAATCTCCCTATTGCTGACATAAGGCTCTAGGGTATCTACGGAAGTGGAGAGGTCCTGAAAGACTTTGCAGTGGTATTCACAAAGGAGGACATGGTGGATGGGGACTGTAGAGAGGGATGTTGATTGCCTGGAGTATGCTAATATTGAAAAAAGGTGGTATTGGGTATTTTAAAACTTTAGACCGTCCCCATCTATCCCACATCACCGAGAGAGGCAGGTAAGAAAAGTGCTAAGATTTTGTGCGAAGCCTCAGCATTCTTTTCAATCTTAAGAGAACTGGAGGATAGCCAAATACTTTTTTTTGGGAGGGGGCAAACATGGATAACCTGGCAAATTACAGGCCAGTGAACCTTGTATGTCAGCAATAGGGAGATTCTTGGAGAAAATTCTTAGGGATAGGATTTACTCACATTTGCAACAACATGGACTTAGTGATAGGCAACATCACTTTGTGTGGAATGTCATGTCTCTCAAACTGGAGCTTTCTGATAAAGTGACATATAACCAAGTGCAGGGCAAATGATGTTGTCAAAATGGACTTTAGCAAAGCTTTTGAAAAAGGTCCCCTCAAGGCAGATTCAAAAAGTGGTCACAAGTGAAGTCATGAGCTGTTAAGATGGATACAGAGCTGGTTTAGTCATAGAAAGCAGAACAAGTGGATCCTTCTCTGACTGAAGATGAGTGACCAGCAGTGTCCCACATGGATTGATGCTATGGAAAATAAAGAGCATGAAAGCATGGGAAGAGTTAAAGCATAAAGACCAATGGCAATTTGTGGTCTGTGGAAGGCAGGATGGGATAAGAATAGTGGAATGCTCTTACACCAATTAGCAGAGTGAGGTTAAGGCTGAAAGGTCACTATGGCGAAATGAGGTAAGTTAGTAGAGAGGTTGTTTCCCTGTTAAGGGTCATTATGACAAGATTGGGACCATAAATATTTGGGACATGACATTAAATACCTAATTAATAGTTAGTAGAGTTAGCTTGAGACAAGAGACTGTTGTAATAGATGGAATATTAAATATCTAATCATGACAGGTTAGTCTGGAATGGAAGATCACTGTAGCAGAGGTGATCATAAATATCTAATCGTGACATTAGGAAAGTATCAAGTAGAGCCTGGAATGAAAGACCATCGTTGCAAAAGTTAGCACTAAATATCTAACTGTGACATTAGAATAATGTTAAGTGGTTTGTACAACTAAAGAGATAATGGGAACTAACATGACTGGTTTATTGTGTAGCTAGAGTAAGGTACTTTGATTAATATAGATGGACATGCTGATAAGCTAACAGGAACATGATTAAAAAAAACATGGACCCAGAGGGTCTAGGGATTTGCGAATCTGCTTTCTCAGTGTCACGGTTTTTTGTTTGCAAATAAAAGACCTACTTTTTGAAGAACTCTGCATCTCCTGGTGATTCTCTACATTTTCTCCAAGATAGTGCCAATTATTTAAATGCATGGGTGTAGGTTTGCTCGCTGAGCTGGAAGGTGTGTTTTCAGAAGTTTCATCACCATACTAGATAACAGCAGTGAGCCTCTGGATGAAACATTGGTGGTATGGCATTGGTGGTATTATAGATTCATCCAGAGGCTCACTCATGTTACTTAGGTGGTGATGAAACGTCTGAAAATGAACCTTCCAGTTCAGCGAGCAAACCTACATCTAGAACCTCAACCTGAGCCACAAACCTTCCCAAAACTGTTTAAAGACATAAAATGATGGAGTACGTAGGTTGCCTGATTTCTAAGTTTGCAAACAAAAAGATTTTGGGAGCTGCAGAGCAGGAGTGTCAGGGGATACAGCAGACTATAGATAAACTGGACACTCTGGCAAAGAAATGATAGAATGTAGTTTTATCCAGCCAAATGCAAGGCTATGCATTTTGGAAGATTTAATAAGCTGCATAACTCTTAGCAAGAGGGATTTAAGTATACAGGTCCACAGTTCCCTAAAGTGGCAACACAAATTGATAAGGTGGTGAGGGTTATGGCATGCTTACCTTCTTCAGTTGGGGCAGAATATGAAATTGCCAACTTATATTACAGGTATATAGAAATTTAGTTAGGCCAAATTTGGAATATGATATTTCTGGTCACAAGACTACAAGGCAGATGTGGAGGCTTTGGAGGGTCAGAAACAGTTTACCATGATGTTGCCTGGTCTGTAGGGTATTAGTTAAGAGATTGAACTCTTTTCACTTGAATAAAAGAAGGAGTGACCTGATAGCTAACAGAATTGAGGCATGCATGGAATGGTCAGTTCTTTACCCCTGGGGGTAGGAATGTTAATTACTAGTGGTAATTTTATTTTTAAAAAGGTCGTATACGTTTGGAATGCATTGCCAGAGATGGTGGTGCCAGATACAATAGCAAAGTTGAGGCATTTTTATAGATATAGAAATAGGCAGGGAAGAGAGATATGAACTACACAATAAATTTAGTTGAGAAAAGCATCGTGCTCGTGTAGTTTTGGTGGTCTGAAGGGCATTTTCCTTTCTTGTACTGTGCTTGGTTCTATCGCACATCCTTTAACAATGCATATTGATAATCTATCAACACATTAGCTTTCTATTTTAAAGCTGTACGAGAACTTGTGCGTGGTTAAGTTGATGAGTGCCTCCCTGTACTTCTGACAGGCCAATTTGGAAAAAAAACAAGCTGCTGGGAAAACTCAGGTCTGGCAGCTTAGATTCCCTACAGTGTGGAAACAGGCCCTTTGGCCCAACCAGTCCACACCGACCCTCCGAAGAGAAACTCACCCAGACCCATTTCCCTCTATCTAATGCACCTAACACGATGGGCAATTTAACATGGCCAATTCACCTGACCTGCACATCTTTGGACTGTGGGAGGAAACTGGAGCACCCGGAAGAAACCCATGCAGACACAGGGAGAACTGTGGAAAGAAATCAGTTAATGTTTTGGGTCCAGTGACTCATCAGTTCTGAAGCAAGGAGGGGGAAGGAGTAAAATGTTAAGTTGAAATGAAGCTCAAAGAGAACAGTTGGACAAAAGGAATAGAAGGTGGTCAGCCTGGGGGCCAATTTGATACGAGAGAATGATCTGGTGAAATCACAATTAAAGAACATGTTGCTATTTAAGCAAATGGTATCATGAAATCTTAAATCTCTTATTCATTTGGTCATTATCAAACAACTTGTTGGTAAATTCATTCAGACTGGATTAAAAAAAAACAAAAGAACTGCAGATGCTAGAAATCCAGAAGACAAATTGCTGGGAAATTTCTGCGTTCTGATGGGACCGTCACTGGACCAAAAAACATTTAACTGCTTTCTCTCTTACACATGCTGCCAGACCTGCTTAGTTTTTCCAGCAATTAAGTTTTTGTTTCACTTAGATTGTAGTTTGCACAGTTGCCTGTCAAGCATTTTGGCCTTGTCAGAGCCATGTGTTTTGATCTTCCTTCACAGGACCTGAATTACCCAGTGGTTCAGGTTGTGATGTCCTTCATTTCCCAAGGATGCAGGGATTAAAAATAATCAGTTACTGCCCCATTTCACACAACAATCGCTATTCTTTGATAAGATTCATTTACTAGCAAAATAGTATTTCATTTCTTGCATTTGCTCATTCTGAAATGAGCTTTCACTTGCTGAATGCAACCAAAACATTTCCAAGATACTCTTTGATCCTGGGATGAAACTGATTGCATTGCTGCAAAGTTCATTGTTCTTCCCGACAATTGTAAAATGCTAACCAGACAGTCCACAGCCTTGGTGACAGACCCCACCATAAACTAGATAGTGGCTGGAATTCATCTTGGACCAGCTCTTATAACCCTCAATTCCTTGATATTTCAAAAAAATGATCTACATCCAAATTTTTTGGAATGTCTGTCTGCAACTCTGGAGTACGGAACTCTAAGCATTCACTGGCAGAAGAAATTCCTTCACAGCTCAGTTTTAAACAAGTGTCCCCTGATTGTGTAATTGTGTACCCTGGTTTGTAGTCTTCCCGCTGGTGGCACCATTCTCCACAATTTTCCACTGAACTCATACCACACAGGGACTCGATAAAGACTGTCCACACTTACGGACAGTCAGTGACATAATGACAATGTCACTAGACTAGTAATCCAGAGTCAGACTAAAGATATGGGACATGTGATAGGATTTGAATGCCAGAAATCAAAATGAAAACCTGGAGTTAAAAAGCTAGTTACACTGTCACTATATTGCCGATTATTGTAAATATCCTTGAACGCCTTATTGGAAGGAAATTTGCAAATCAACTGCACTCTAAATTGGCCTAGCAAGCCTAACAAGTTCAACAAAAATAAGGGATGGGCAATAAAATGCCAAGTTAGCCAGTGACAGTCACATCCCATAAATAAAAATATTTTCAGTGCATCCCTGTAAGCAGATTTTCCTCCTTGCACAGGAGATTTGAGAATCAAGGTGCATTCATTTGAACTGAACAGTGGAGCAGACTTGGTGGATTTTCACTATTTGAAACATCTTACATGCTATTTTATATTCAGCAAAGAAACATTTGCAACATTAATATTTGATCCCAACCATAACATCAATTTAAAGTATCTAATAAGTATTGAAAAAAAAAGCTGGTGAAATTTTTGGGAGCTAGCTTTTATTGGTATCCACAAAATGTGCAATTAAACTGCATTTCTCCTACAATCACAAAAGCATGTTGTACCAAGTGAAACATCTGGTCTAATCTCAAACTTCAACACGTTGAACTTCAACAGAAGAATTGTACAGTATCTGAATAATGCACAAATTTAACCAAGACCATACCTGATTAATACCAGGGTGCATTATTGGGCACTGTTTCTTTTACTGTCAGTCTCAACCACAGAAGTATAAATAAAGGTTTGTGAAGGTATGATGCACTTAGTACAATATACTACACTGACTGAAACATTTATAATATAGTCTTACATCAGAAAGTTGAAGTTCAGTACAGAGCAATGTGATAAGGAGTGAATATGTTACGACCGAGAACGCTGCATTCCTTTATTTGCTGAAGTGGAGGTGCTGAAAATGTTAGCAGCCGCTCTGCAGTACACAAAGCTACAGCTGCCTAAAGGGAGGTGGTGGTACTGCAGTGGACAGAAGGTGCTCCTAACCGTTCAGGGCACTTGCAGCACCCGCATGGTGTTGGTGGAACCAGATCCTGGACGCCAGCCTGTCAGCACAATCACCAGGTCACATGACTTAAAGAAACCACGAGCCTTGCCTGCAAGTTTAAGAAGAAATTAATTTATTGCACGTAATTGAAAAGTGAGGAAACCTACTTGCAAAAAGATTCATGCAGCCCAAGTATTTTGAGCGTGAGCTGTCCTGAAGACAATGCACGTACCACTGGGGTAAACTTACCAACTTCCATGGCAAAATTCACCCGGTGGTCAACATCATCAGACCACACTGCATCAGCTGGTGGTTTGAAGAGGACAGGGAAGATACCACGGTAAAGATGGGCCTGACGTGCAGTCTGAGGTTCACGAGTTACAGCGATGATTGGAGCTCGTGGACGATATCTGGATACCAGGTGCGCAGACCTAAACAAACAACACTGTTAGTAGCTCGAAGTAGTGGGGTAAACAGTTATGGTTTCTGGCAGCAAGATTTTCCAAATCAATTCCACTAAGCCAAAACTCCAAGGTTAAGGCCTCAGAAGTAGGCTGAAGTCATGAGACACAATTTGACCAACATTAAACTATGAGGTTTGCACATTGGACCTGAAGACAGTCAAAAGATTAGCGTTCATTTCACTGAACTCTCCCAAGATACTAATTAATGTTTATGCTACAGGGTAAGCAGCCCCCATTGCCTCACCAAGCTTTTAAGTGAGAGCCAGGACAGAGCATTAGCAGACTAGTCAACACCATTATAGATGCCAAACTCAGTTTCAGGTTGACCCAACAGTGCAGAACCAGAAATGACAATTTCCTTTATGTTCTGCAAAACAGGAAAACAGATTTTTAACTTTAGTATCTGAGTCAAACAGAATTCCAACTGTAAAGCTGGCTTGGCACAAAATAGTCAAATCTGCTCTGCACAAGCTTAGCAAGTACACATTCCCCCAGTTCATGAAGTGCAATGTGTTAAACACAGCCAAATCAACCTCCAGTTCTAAAAAATGAATGTGTGTAATCTTATTTCAAAAATTAAACAATGTAAATTTACACTACTCTCCTGTTTTCATTCAATACCTACTAGATTCTTGATTTTACATCGTTAACTCACTTCACTGTCCTGAAGGTTGTTTATCTCACCCATGAAACGGATTTATTACAGAAAGCTTTGCTTTTAATCAAATCCCAGATGCATGACTGCTCTCTGATCATTGGCAGCTCATGTTTAGCATGAACTACACAATTAGAAAAATCTTAACTTGCAAGGCAAGTTTAAATCTGCGAAAAAGCAATTTCTGGTCCAAAATGGAGTTCAATTGCAGGCAGAGGAATCAACTGACTACTTCTGTGACATCAAAAGTCTGGATGATATAAAGAAAGCTAGGAGTTTAGGTAAAGGATCTTCCCTGCCAATTTACAATCAAGAATCTTTATTTCTAAGAAAGCATAGGGCAGGTTTTTGATAAATGTAGTTGAAACTTTATTGCTGGAACAGCACAGCAGGTCAGGCAGCATCCAGGGAACAGGAGATTCGACGTTTCAGGCACAGGCCCTTCTTCAGGCCTGTGCCCGAAACGTCGAATCTCCTGTTCCCTGGATGCTGCCTGACCTGCTGTGCTGTTCCAGCAATAAAGTTTCAACTTTGATCTCCAGCATCTGCAGACCTCACTTTCTCCTTTTTGATAAATGTACACTAGCAAAATGTACACTAGTAATTCTACCTATTTACCAATATACTTTGGACTAGCTCCACATAATTAAACATAATTAATCATGAATTTGGGTGCATTTGTCATTGCATAGTTGGGCTCCAGCTTCATTCAATTTACCAGAGGACATCCCATTTTTATCCAATTGCTCACCAAACATGATCTGCATGCAGTTCTCAACATTTGATATTTGCTAACTCAGCAAACTACAAGATTGATTAGTGAGGATTTTAAATTTAACTTAATTTGAGACATGGAAATGCTGCACTTAGATTTAGGTTACATGATAAACCCAACTCTAAAATTGATCACAGCCACATGGGGTGGTACAGCACAATGACAATGAGATTGGACCAGCAAACCAAAAGTCCAGGCCAGTGTTGCAGGGTCATCAATTTTAATTCTACTGCATCAGATAAAATTAGAATTCAACAAAAATCTGGACAAAGTGGCCTAATCACAGCTGTGAAACTATTGTAGATTGTCATCTGGTTCACTAATGTCCTTTAAAGAATGGAAATCTGCCACTCTTGCCTGGTCTGGCCTACGTGTGACTCCAGACCCACAGTAATGAGATTGCCTCTTAACTGCACTCTGGGCAATAAATTCTAGCCAAGTAAAACCCAGATTCAACTAATGAAATAAAAAAAATCTCAGGTCAAGGTTTTACATCTCATCCCAGTTCATGCCCAATATACCTGGATTACAACTTGAAATTTTTTTTTAAAATTTAGTCATAGTTGACTCAGGCAGTGACACCTGAAGTAGCCACACTGATGGCAGCAGCTGCATTGATTCCAAGGATCTCCATGATGCTTGTTTAAAAGGATATATTGTGCAGTGCTGCCCAACAATGTAATCAGGGCTGCGAATTACACCTTGAAAATTGAGGAAGCAACATGGAAAAATGTATTTACTACATGCTGAGTGCTAAAATTGGAAGTGACAAAACTAGTAATTGTCTCCAAACGTTGCACAGAAAATAATACTCTGGTGCAGCTGATCAAACCATTGACACTTAACTGCCCAACACAAACCAAGTTAGTGATGGTATAGCAACATGTGGCACTTATATTCCAATGCACACAAAATGGAAAATGTAAACAACTGGCCACATTAATCAGATCCAATCCAAGGAAAGACTTACTGGGCATCGAATAACACCTGTGTTCACTGCTTTTAGACAACCATAAAACAAGGACTACAAAGCCCAACTTCAAATTACACTTCAAAAAAAAAGAGTAATTAATGCAACACTAAGGTGCACAGAATTTGGCCTTCACTTGAATAAAAGGAGAGATAGCTACAGCTTAAAATCGGAGTGACATTTGCAGTTCAGCCCACCTATGTACCCTGTAAGGAAAAGGATAACCAGCTGATTGACGAAAATAGACCAGTGAAATGTCAGTAGTTCAGGGAGCAATGGAATCATTCCTACCTTCCAGACTTAGTCAGCACTATCACAGCTGCAGCACAGCACTTGAAAGAGGCCTCCACGGCACCAATGGCTGCTACTTCTGATGGATCTCGGGAGAGGGGTGCTAGGCGACGCAGCTCTTCAAATAGCTGCCTGTGGTACATGGCAGCCTCAGCCTCACGAGCAATCTGCAGATGCCACATAAAACAGCACCAGGGAAGGGAACATTCCGGTCAGTCACCGCTACTTCTGTTCCATTCATCCTGCCTACACCTTGTACACTGGGTTTCAGGCTACCTTCACCTACCTTTAGTCGTCATGCTCCCTTAATCGGGTATTGTCAAATAGCTGGCAGCATGATAAAAGCCAATTAATTAGGTGGACTCCTTCTGGATCAATGAAAGACATTTGGGTCAGTTCATACATCCAGTTCACTTCTAATGTCCCCAGTGCAAGTGTAAAAAGGTTTAATCACTGAATAAAAAAAAACTTTTGGCTCTGTGGCCGCCAGGCCATTTGAACAATCCAACAGCCTGCAAGGAGAAATGGTTAATTCTAAACCTTCTGCACAGTAAGACTCCTTTGCTACTCTACCTGCCAGATTTGGTCAAGACTATAATACCAGCAGCAAGGCATTTAAAAGAGGCCTGCACAGCGCCAATGGCAGCAGTCTCCGTAGGATCTACCGTAGGAGGCGAGAGGTGAGCGATCTCAGAATACATCTGTCGGTGATACATTGCAGCCTCTGCCTCACGAGCTATCTGTAGGCCACAAAATAAGACAGGAACAGAGAAAGATGCAAAAGAGTCAGCTATACGTGATACATTAGTGAAAGATAGATTCAGGTAGTTGTGCAACATTCACATGGCAGGAGTACAAGGGGAGTGAAAATCAAAACTCACTTTTTTGTGCCTGTGGGGTAGCAGATAAACCAAATGATTAGGTTCAAAGGGCGTTACTCCTTAAAAATCAACCTGCACTTAGCACTTGAAACTACAATTTTTAATTTTGAATTGTACACTAAGTCAATGGGCACAGACTGACTAACTGGGTAGTATTTTACTGTTATATGTATATTGCACAACTGCCATCTAAACATGCCAATGCTCCAGACCATGCAAAAGAACAACATGCAAATTTAGTACTCAATTGAAAAATTAGAATGCAAGGCAAATCACAGTAGCAATTGGCAGAATTAGTCAGGCTACAGATTTACTGGGACTGAATGGTTCCTTAGACAATGACTATTTTGAGATAAGATTATGAAAAAGTAGTAAGTGGGGAAAATATTAATACTGAGGAATTCCACAGATATGAAGATGAAACACCCCATTAATTCATCTTTCTCCAGTGGATTTGATTTGTTCTTATGAAGCCAAAAGATTTTACAAAGGTCTCCGGTCCTGTGACAAAAATTTCCAAAAGTTACTGTAGCTTGTTGCTACACAAATAATCAAACACCTCCCATACTATTGGGAATAACTTCCAGATAAAGTTAAGTAGGACCTTTTAAAAAAAATGCAACATGTGCATGATTTCATCGAATATACATTCATTCTCACAGTGCAATGTTAATATTAAGGACGGGACAACTAATTTGAATCCAAATTAGGAGGGAAAAACCATTAGACTAAATGACTGGCTGCGAAGGTTGTAATGTGTGATTGGCATGATCAAGTTAAACCAAACTTTGAAAAATTCTGAAGATGAAGACATCTATTGTAAAATTCTTATTCCAAAGTTAACGTACAAGGCACACATTTAGTAAACACCCTCAGCATGGAGGCTGACAACAACCAGATAATTTTCATTACATATACTGGAGCCAAGCAAAGACCATTCTTCCAGTAAATGCCAATTCTTGAAAGAACAGGTCACCTGGTGGTGTCTAGGCTGCTGCCCTGTTAGGGCTGCTTCCTGCTCCCCACCCTCAGTCACTGGTGGGCTTTCCCAACTGCAAGCAGGACAGTATGATGCCAATTTTACTTTCCTTGGGGAAAACCTACATGAGCAGAATGGCATCAATGCAACCTGGAGTAGCTGTTTGTGCCTGCTTCAGGTGACTGTGGGTACCTATGATTTCAAAGTCTCACCTGGAAGAGGACCTTTGATCAAAGGCCATTAGTGAACTCCTACTCATGGCTCTAATTAGGGAGTTGGGCCATGGCAAATATGGACTTTTCCAGTGACATTAGTTTAAAGCGGAAATTAGAGATAGTGTGCAAATACACAGGAATATTCAGCACTACCAATGAATGTTAATGCTCGCGGTGAATATTGATGCACTTAAATCTAGATGGATAGAGCAAAAGAGCCAAATGCAGCTCGACGACTTTTGCTGGTAACTATTGGTTCTTCAAAAAGGTAGTGCACCCCTCCATAGATCCACGGTAGCTGGAACAAACACTTACAAACAACTTCACCTTTCTAGTTTACAGATTAATTCAGGGTGAGGCTTACATACAGGTTAAATGCAAATTTTTAAACTTTCATGCATCAAGACTTTATATGGCAACGTAACTCGCACATCTTCCAAATCCTAGAGAATGTTCTGTTCACCAGAAAGATTTACTGCTATTGTTTTTGTCGAAACAATGTCAACTTCTTGTAACTGAATGCGTGGGAGCAACAAAATTAAGCTGCACAACTGAAGGCAAGATTAGTAAGGCAAACCACCAGTTAGGACCCTACCATTAAGCCACAAAAACAAAAATCAGTCAATGCAATACAGTTTTGCAAAGATTGATTACCGTATGATCCCTTACCTTCAGGCAAATGGGGCAGAAATTAATACAAGTGACAGGGATTTCAGCTGCTAACTGGATACAGAACCCCAAGTCATGCCCTTTTAGGAACGATCACTGCATCAGGTGTCAATTTGACACTTTATTGGACAGATGGAGATCTCACCTACAGATATTCAGCAGCACTAACTGGAAAGCAGTGGCTGCTGCTACTACTGCACGCACCTAAGACCAAGGATTGCCTAGGGACCCATGCCCACAGGATAAGGGATCATACGGTGGGGAGTGAATACACCGAATGCCTTTGAATAAGGGGCATCAATCCAATTCTTTGACAAAATTCTGATCCATTTGACCAGTGAACCTCAAACATTCTGTTCTATATGGGCAGACAACCAACCACTTTCTTCCAATACACAGATCAGTCTTGTGGTACTCCCTTGTCCAGTGGGCTGCACTCATTTATTAGTCAGGCATTAGTTTGGGCCTGTGCCAATGAAGTTCACTCTGCAAACTGAAAATGAAGCACTGAAGGCTACTGAAGGTGGTGGATCTCCAGGTTAGGTCAAGGTTTAAACAAAAATCAGGTTAACCACACATTACACTGTCCCCATCTCAGTAAAGGAAAGCATGTCACATGCTGATTAAATGAAGGCCCACACTAATTTCAGAATCCTGTGCAAAATGGGACAACTGCATACCCAGCTTAGCAAAATGCCATTTTAAAGCAGTTGTCTACATTCAATGCTTGGCCTCTTACTGGCTAAATGCAACTTCCTTGCACTGTGGGGAGAGAGAAGATTTAAAGAACCTTTGTTTCAGGAGTGCAGCACTTAGGCAATGCTATTGCAGGGTCATAGAACATTGACTGCTGCGCCTAGGCATTAATGAATTCAATAAAACTGCAAGAGTTTAATTTTCAACTTAAGCAATATATAGAATCTTTGTCCACATTTTAAGCATCAAAATCCCAATTACTACATGGATTAACTTCCTAAACCACACCAATGGAAATGTAACATTTTGCCAGAAATGCTGCAGTAATTGGATCTTTTACAAAAGCAGTAGATGACAAGTTTAAACACCGGTATATATGAATTACATTTTGCCTTATCCAGTTTGCATGGAGTATTGGGGGTCTGTGACAGCTACTGAAATGCTTCAGATTTGAAGTTTAAACTTTGCCAATTTTAATTTTGTTGCAATTAAAGCTTTAAGACTGCTGTAACGAATTTCACAGCTTCAAATCTAATGGAATGATTAATAAATATTTGACAACATTTTCTGTCCAATTCACCCAATTATCTAAGATGATGTTTCTCTGCTGCAGCATGGCAAAAGTTGGCCTTATTTCCAGTTCATCTTTGCATGCACCAAATTTAAAAGTAATTTGGTGGATGAATGCTACATTAAAACCAAATACAGATCACTTAAGGATAATGTTTAGACCATTAAAAATGGGACATGGTGTTTTAGCTTCCAACAGCTAAACACAATTGTGAAAGTAATATTAGAAACTCAAAACAGCTTTTGGAAATGAGCATGACACCTTGACATTAGGTGGTGATACAAGTAACTCAGTTGAAATAGAGAAAAGTTCAATTAAGGAAAACTGGACAATAACTACTTTAATGGCTATACTAGGAATTAGCTAATTTTGTTGTAAAATGTGCAATGAATTTGTTACATTCTTACAGACAAGGGAGTGTCTCAAATGACTCTGCATCAGGAGTAATTACAAGGAATGATGCAGCTTACACTTCAAGTGATGTGGTTGAAAGTGCAGTGGACATGGTAAGAAACTGTGGGTCTTTTGACATTAGTGAGCAAAATAGATTAGATGTAAATGAAGGAAAGTAAGGTTTACATCCAGTCATTTAACAGAAAATGCATGCATACACATGCTTGGAGTCTGAGCATCTGTACGTCATGCAGTGTTTCAAACTCTAGGACTTAGGTGGGAGCCTTGGTGTCAATACATTTCTCCCAGTGCTTGTAACTGTGCTTTTACATGTAATGTTTCTAGAATGTATGTAATAAGAACTTCGATTTCTTATGCTGAGTGACAGACTTAGAAGAATGCTACTGGTTTAAAAAACATACCACAATAAGGCAAGGGCATTGTGGTTCAATGCCTAGGAGAAACAAAATATACTGATATTCAATGAGAGCACAATGGTTATATTTGGTCCTCATGAATAAACCAGGGGGTTGGTGGATCAAGGGCATCAATAAAAACTAAGCCAGCACTGAAACAGTGCATACTGTTGAGACAAGTCCAAAGTCGGACAGACGTCAAACAAAGATTGATTTTACTGTGTTTAAAAACAAATATATAGGATCACACCACAGGGATGGCTGCCAATGGGATCTTGGACCACATACTTTCATTTTCGGGTGTCATATCAATCAAGTGTTTCACCCTCTTCACCCCAAAGTTAGCTTATGATCTTATTTTCATATCCCCGGAAGATAATGCGGGCGAGTCATGCTGCTCATCATGAAGAATTGTAAACTATGTTGTACAGGACTGGTGAACCAGCTAGTCTGTTCCAGTCAATCAATCATATTTGCATCCTACAGCAGAAGTGTCCACTGCACAGAAGGATTTCATTATTCAGAATCCAATTCTCAAATCTTGAGTAGCACATTTTAACACTCATTTCAGCAAGCCAGTAACATTTTTCAAAGTATTGCAAGGAAAACAGATTCCACAAAATCAATTACATTCATCTGAGATGAACAGGTAATTAGTTAGATTAAAAAAGGTGAACTTGCTTTGGAGGTCTAAAATGATACCAACCAAATATCTAATAACCCCAAAGCAGGAAATAAAACATTAGGTGCTATTAGTCTAACATCTAATGAGACAGCTCAACAGCCCAGGAAAATGGAGATTGCATTTATTATTGCAAGATCACCACATTACTACCATATTTCCCCAAATTGTTTCTTGGCTCTTTAGCAGGAACTGGAAGTAGAAGTCTTACGCCACATTCATTAGTTCAGAGACCAAATTCATACCTCTACTCTTGTAAGTACTAACAGCTTCCAAAATGAGTGGCTGCCACGCCACGACTGTTAATTACCTACCAGATGCTGCATTTTTACAGCCTCGAGGGGGTAGTCTCCTTTGGCAGTCTCCCCAGACAACATAATACAGTCTGCACCATCTAATACAGCATTAGCTACATCACTGCCTTCAGCTCGAGTGGGTCTGGGTTTCTTGATCATGCTTTCCAACATCTGAAAAGAAAGCAAAATCAGAGTGCATCTAAGATCCATTTCACAAACAGGTCCATCTCGCTACTATACAATTGCTGCATGGTCTGAAATCATTAATCATGACCAATGATCAACATGAACATAATCTGTAATGTTAAAATCTGAATCTCTGCCAAAGCACACAAATCTTGCATACTGCTGAATATAGGTCTGCTGCTAAAGATTTTAGTTTGCCCTCATCAGGACAAGCACAAGAATGCCAAATTTCAGACAATTTCTGTAAAAAAGCACTGATTACATAAATGGTCACAATTTTAGAAATTTAGCATTTGTTTCCTTTGTAATTTCAGCAACACTTACATGGTATTCTAAGTTGCAACATGTCTGAAAAAAAGTTAAAATTTCACTTGCACTTCAATTCAGCATATGAAGATCTTCTGCATTCCCTAACCAATAGAAACAAATACCTGTAACTTTATTATAGTTTCTTTGAGAAGCATAAACCGAATACCAACTAGCCTGCTCAAAAATGTGAACAAGGCCAACTCAAGATGATTAATCTCAGGCACCAATTTACACATTTATAATTAATTGCGGTGCCAAGAAAGCATTCTATGACAATCCTCACCCAGCAGGCAACTTCTTATTAACCACAATTCCACTTAAGAAACCAACTACGCACCTGAGTAGCACAGATGACAGGTTTGCCAGCCCTGTTGCAGCGCCCAATCATCATCTTCTGAGCAAGGAAAACTTTCTCGCCAGGAATTTCAATACCCAGGTCACCACGAGCAACCATAATGCCATCACTAGCCTCCAGAACCTCATCAAATCTGAAATGGAGAAACAGTTTGAGAAGCTCAATGGTCATGGTTTTCTCCAATTACAGATTAAACAAATGGCGATGAGAGCCACTGCTGAATTAGACTACAGGACATCCATTTCACTGAGGTTAGAGAGAAATTACTGGTGGTCAATTAGTGTTCACCTCAATGTTTAAAATACCTTGAACCAGATTATATACACTTTCCAAGTCAACTCAATTAACATTTCTATTCAGAGATGCACATGCATTAAACTTTTAGAGTTGCAGGATTGAAGGTGATTTGGCAGTTTGGATCAGAAATTGGCTAGGTGAAAGAAGAGAGATGGTGGTGATTGATGGGAAATGTTCATCCCAGAGCTCAATTACCAGTAGTGTGCTGCAAGGATCTGTTTTGGGGCCACTGCTGTTTGTCATTTTTACAAATGATCTGGATGTGGGTGTAGAAGGATGGGTTAGCAAATTTGCAGATGACACTAAGGTAGGCAGAGTTGTGGATCCTGCTGAAGGATGTTGTGGGTTACAGAGGGACATAGATAAAGATGCAGAGCTGGGCTGAGAAGTGGCAAATGGAGTTTAATGTGGAAAAGAAAGAGTTCACTTTGGAAGTATAAACAGGAACGCAGAGTATGCGCTAACGGTAAAATTATTGGCAGTGCAGATGAACAGAGATCTTGGTGCCCTGGTGCACAGGTCCCTGAAAGTTACCACTCAAGTTGATAGGGTTATTAAGAAGGCATATGGTGCATTGGCATTTATTGGTAAGGGGATTGAATTTCGGAGCCACAAGGTCATGTTTCAATTGTACAAGACACTGGCCGCACCTGGAGTATTGCATGCAGTTCTGGTCACCGCAATATAAAGCTTCCACGTCCTTCCTATAAAGTGTTCAGAGGAGATTTACTAGGATGTTGCCTGGTAAGGAAGGAAGGTCTTACAAGGTGGAGGAACTTGAGGCTGTTTTCGCTAGACAGAAGGTTAAGAGATGACTTAGAAACGTACAAGGTAGAGGGTTAGATAAGGTGGGCAGAGAAAGCCCTTTTTCCTCAAATGGTGAAGACTAACACGAGGGGACATAGCTTCAAATTGAGGGGTGATAGATTTAGGACAGATATTAGGGGTAGTTTCTTCACTCTGTAGTAGAGGCTTGGAATAGTCTGCCTGCCACAGACTCCCCGACATTAAGGACATTTAAATGGGCATTGGACATACAAATGGATAATAATAGAACTGTGTAGGTTAGATGGGCATCAGATTATTTTCACATGTCAGTGCAACACTGAGGACCGAAGAGCCAGTACAATGCTGTAATGTTCTATAAACTGTATACTAGTCTTTCCAATTTTGCTTTAAATACCAGACAGCAAACTGGGGGGTCTACGCGTGATAAAATGTACACCAGCCAAAGTTTGCATAGTTGGAATTTCCAATGACATTATGTTACTTATCCCATTACACTGATTAGATAATTGCCTCGAGATCATAGCTAGCCACTCACCGACGAACTCCCTCGTGGTTCTCAATTTTGCTAATAATTTTGATGCGTTTTCCTTTTTCACCGAGCACTTCTCGAACAGCATGGACATCAGCAGCCTTGCGTATGAATGAGGCAAATACCATGTCTACACCCTGCTCCACGCCAAATTTCAAATCAGAGATATCTTTCTCTGAGACTGCTGGAAGGTCAACAGCTGCTCCAGGCAGGTTTACACCTTTCTTACTACCCAGGAAACCTCCGTTCTCAATCTCAGTGTCACAATAGTCCGCACCTGTAATTAACCAGACAAGCGGTCAGGTTGTAAATACTAAATGTGAAATTGATCAAGTACATGGGCTCTTGTGGACATGCGCAAAGGCACGGAGTGCTAACTGCTGAGCCAGGAAGCAGAGGTTCTCAAGTCTCGCCTGCACCGGAAGTGAGAGATAACATCTTAACAGTTGATTTGAACATAGCCAAAAGTCAAGTAGACAATTTGGACAAAGTAACTGAATACAGATCACATCAAGGAAGGAGGGGAAAGGATGACACTTCTGACCACATAGAAAACATGATATAGACCAATTCACATCAAGATTCTTTGATAGATGGCAATGCCATATTGCTACATTTATGCAGTGCTGTTGCTTGTCACATGCACTATGAATTTCATATTGAAAGGATGGAAACATCATGCCCTGTACAGGACATATGAATGCTGTTACCAGGAAGCAATCACTGATTTATCAAAAAATCACTTGGCAAGATATCAACCAAAATTTGTTTAATCAGAGTCTGGCCCAGTAAAGGCAAGCTTGCAGTATAAAGCACAACTGTAGTAAGGGTGTGCTTTGGCAGAGTGGTGGGGATATGGATCAGACAGGTGATATCACTGGTCTAGTAATTCATAGGAAGAAACAATAAGAGGCAGGCATTCAAACCTTTGAGCCTACAGTCAATCACGATCATTTGTGAACTAAATGGCCAGGTCCCACTTGCTCCTAATATCCTTTGGATCCTTTATTCAAAGCTCAGGTCAATGCTGAGGACATGAATTCAATTCCTACCATAAGAGCGGATGAGTTTAAACTCAATTAACAAATTAACTGAAAGCTTATTTTAATGACAATGAAAGTGAAACCACTGATTGTTGCGATTATTCAAAGACCACTGTTTGGAAATCTGCCATTTTTATGTGGTCTAGATGACATGGGACTCCAGACCTATAAACATGGCTAGACTTAGTTGCCCTGAAACAGCTCAGTAAGCAACTCACTTAGGGAAAGCATACAACGTTGGGCTTGCCAGTGACGCCCACATTCCATGAAATAAGCAAACATCTTGCTGTTTGATACTGGCGATTCTTGCAGTATCACTAGTAAAGGGAGACCAAAAACAGTTTTTCAAAGCTGGTTTTGAAGGGGAAAATAATAGAGTTAATGGCTGAACTTGAGCACTCAGCATGTGATGACTGCCACAAAGCAAACTAACTTGACAAATGTCTAGAGAAGTCAGAATACATGCTGATACAACACCAACCTTTTTCCAGCACACGGAGAGAAATCAAACCATCATCCACGTAGATTCTGCTATCTTTGTCAACGACTTTTATCAGATTCTTGTAATCTAACCACAGTATATTTTCATCGCACTTCTCTTTATATGCATCATCCAACGTGATTTTAAGTTTTGCTCCTTTCTTCAGTTCAACCTCAGCAGTGCCACTCTAGTAAAAGGAGATAGATACTAAGCTTAAATGTCAGTTACTCTTTGAAACAGAGACACCATGACATGTTAGAGAATTGCTGACTAGGTAAAGAAATACAGATAGAACAGAAAACAATCCATCTTGGCTTGAAATAGCTACATATTCAAATCGTATGTAATATACATTTGATATACAAAATGGGGTGGGAATGAAACAGACATCTGGAAGCTCCTCTCCAGTAAGTAATTTGACAAAATTTACTTTAAGAAATGTCACAGTATTATATAATTTGCAAATAAACTGGGCAATTACTAACTGAAATGATTGTCCCATTTCAAAATACCCATGCTAAGAGAAGTTCTTCACTGCTCCTAACAAAATTCCAAAATAGTTCAGGTACCAGAAACTTGCATACATTCAAAACATTCACTTAAGGTGGTGCTATTTGCTATGGCATGTTTTATTTGTGAATTCTTCTAAACTGCATCACAACTCTCCAGTTGAGATAGTGCATGTGTAATACCCACACTGAGGTGTGTTTAATGAACTTGCAACTGCACTTCGTAAGATTCAGTTGAAACTGGCAAGTTTTGCTGCTTGCAAGCATTTTAAATCAACTGTGGCATTATTTAGCTCAAAAGGGTGTTACATACATAAAATGAAATTCTATGTAAAACACTCCACAAAATTTGAATTCATACAGGATGTGCTCCATAAAATCGAACAGCTCAAACATAGACTCTTGCCCTTTTTCCAACTAAACTACCAAACACAAATTAAGCAGCTCTCCTTTGGTTTGCCAGTTCTAGTACCAGATCGATCAAATGATCGAAACTAGTACAGATAACCAATTTCACAATGCCACACCGGAGAATGCTGTCACCCATACAAATTTAATTTCAAGTAACAGACGATTGGGCGGAGGTAAAGCATTACACAAAAGTACATACTCCCTTAATAAGTCCAGTGCGGATTTCAGGTCCCTTTGTGTCCAGAGCAACAGCAACTGGTCTATAGCTGATGGGATTCCCAGCAAAACTCTCTGTAGCCTCACGGACATTCTTGATGGTCTCTGCATGGTACTACAAAGAAGAAGTAAGTTTAACATTCTGCTAATATCAATGCTTAAATGTACTTTGTGAAAGCATTAGGCTAGTGTTTGAATGTCTTTTCAAGTGACAGGCTTGTGTCATTCATGATTGATTAAGGCAGAACCAAAATGAACGTAACATTTTTGAGACTGCCTTTACAATTGGCATGCTGCCTGGCTTTCTAAAAACATCTTTAAGTATACAGGAAACTTAGTAATTGCAGAATAATCTGAGCAGATAAGCCCAAATCTAAAAAAGGTAAAACAACTTGATTCCAACAAAAGCACTTCCCCATCCTGATATTACCAGGTGTCAATGATTACCAAGGCAAATTGTATTTGGTTCAAAGCTTAACATTCCATGCAATGTACAAGTACAATGGAATCTCATCTGTAGCTTCAGTTTAATAATCACATAAGCACCCTACCTTCCAAACCCTTAATTGTGCCTCAAAAGACAGGGACTGAAAGATGACACTGAGTATTCAAAGTTCTTGTATCTCAATTTGGAATAGGTTGGCTCAACAATAAATGCTGGAATGTGACCCAGTTACTCATTCAGGTAAACCAAACTTTTAAACTATCAAGCTTTAATTTGAATGACAGTCATTTAGAAAACACTGCAAGCCCACAGGAAGTAGTTAGCAACATTTGTCTAGCAACATTTTAGAACACTGAATAGTACAACACAGGAATAGATCCTTCAGCCCCCAATCTAATCTAGTCCCATCTACATACACATGGCCCATGCCCTCTATTCCCTGCCTGTTCATAAATCTGTACAAACATCACTATCATATCTGCTTCTACCACTTCCTGAAATACCTATATCCGCAAACAAAAACTGCTTCAGCTCCTTTAAACTTACCTAATCTGACCTTAAATCTATACATCCTAGAAGTTGAAATCTCCACCCTGGGAGAAAGAATGACTATCCACCCTATTCATGCCTTAATTTTATACACTATCAGGTCACCCCTCAGCCTCCAACACTCTAGCAAAAACAATCCAAGTTTGCCCTATCATTATAGCTATTGCACTCCAATCCAGGCAATATCCTGGTAAACTACTTTTGCGTCTTCTCTAAAGCCTCAAAATCCTCCCTGGTGTGACGACCAGAACTGCACACCATACTCCAAGCATGGCCTAAGGTTTTACACAACTGCAGCACAGCTTGCTAACTTTCATACTCAATGTCCCAACTGAAAGCAAGCAGTATATATCATCTTTACAACCTTATTCACTTTAGTACATTTTGAAAGCAATACTGAAGCTAAAAAATCCATGACCGGTGCAAACACTGCTCTTTAACAAATCAATTACAACTTTCACTTCTAGTTAAAGCAAAAATTTCAATAGCTGTTTTAACTCCTCCCATGACAACAGGTACACTAAGTAGACACAACTGCAATCTTCAGAGAACTGACATATTTCTTAATATTAGATAAGATGGCTCTCCTATTCAACAACTAGTAGCTTTATAGCACTGAGCATTTTTATCAATTATTTAACCTCAAATGTGTTAAATCTGAAAACCATGAAATAATGCAAGCTATAGCTGCATTTTAGGCCATTAAAGCCTTATAACAATGGAAGCTCAATAGATGAATATGACAACGCTACCAGGCAACTTCTGGCTGAAACAAACTATTGTTGCATTTCCAGACAGGTCTAGGGTTCAGTAGAGCCTTGCAGTGCCTGTAAACTGTACAGTAAATTTGAATTGCTTTAAAAACTTGTACATGCCAATTTGTACATGCTTCCCCGCCAGTAGGACTTAAATATTAAGCACTCAAAGGGAGTTGTCAAGGTTTTGAAAGGGACTCTGGATACCAACACTTTGTTCATCTAGCAACTGAACAGTTTGGTTACATTGCAGATCCACTAAAGGGATACAAAGAAAGCAACAAAATTTCCTACATCAACTGTCAGAAATTTGCCCTCAGACAAACCAAGCAATCCCCAAGTGTGGTCTTTAGATTAGATTAGATTAGATTAGTGTGGAAACAGGCCCTTCGGCCCAACAAGTCCACACCGACCCGCCGAAGCGAAACCCACCCATACCCCTACATTTACCCCTTACCTAACACTACGGGCAATTTAGCATGGCCAATTCAACTGACCCTGCACATCTTTGGACTGTGGGAGGAAACCGGAGCACCCGGAGGAAACCCACGCAGACACGGGGAGAACGTGCAAACTCCACACAGTCAGTCGCCTGAGGCGGGAATTGAACCCGGATCTCTGGCGCTGTGAGGCAGCAGTGCTAACCACTGTGCCACCGTGGTCTTGTTTATGAAACACTATTTTAAGGTTCATCCAACTGTACTATTAACAAAAGCCTGCACCTGATTGCAAGATATGACAAGTTTGAAGATCATGGGAGGCTGGGAGGCTCCCCACAATCGCTCAATCTCCGACATTTTCATCTTCTATTTGAGGGAAGAGAAACTAGCTAGTTCAGAGGGCCACTGGAGGATATTGTCCAAAATAAGCAAAATAACAGTACATAGAAATAACAGTACATACCAAGTCTTTTCAATTCCCTAACAGCTCTATCACTGCTGATGTTATGCATGGTAAGGGCTTTTAAAAAAGCTTTGGAAAGAGCAATGGAGTATCACATTAAATATGGACTAACGAATAAAATTAAAAAGTGAACAGCACTCAGTACGGTCCAAGGAGATTCGCTAATTGCTTTCCCCAAAACTGGAAAGTCATATTTGACCTCAATAAGAACTGGTCTTCAGCAGATATCCCTTACTTATGCACTAGCTAAACTCAAGTTACATTAGTAAACAGACTGGGAAGCAGTACAAACTGCTGGAAAAACTCCAGTCTGACAGCATCTGTGGAGAATAAGCAGACTTAATGCTCTGGATCCATGACAAACTTAACTCCCACAGCCACCCTGACTATGCATCCTCACATACGGCTTCCTGGAAAGATTATTCCATTCTCCCAGTTCCTCCATCTCATGTGTTCCAATAACACCAAATCCAACAAAGAGGAATCCAAAATGACCAATTACTTCCTCAACCAAAGATTCTCCACCATTGTGGTTAGCAAGACCCTCAGATGTGTCTAACTCATCAACCACACTTTAGCCCTCACCCCTCCCTTCCCTCCCACAACAGCAATAAGGTCCCCTTTTCCTCACCTATCATCCCACCAGCGTCACATCCAGAAGAATCATTAGCTGCTATTTCCACCACTTCAGGCAGGATTCCACCACTTCAGGCAGGATCCCACCACCAGACACATTCCCATCCCCTCCCTTGTCAACCTTCCACCTGGACTGTTCCCTCCAGGATACCGTGTTCGACGACTCCATTCCCAACACCACCCCTTAACCATTCAAGGACCCCAGACACCTTCCAAGTAAAGCAGCACTTTAAAATAGAGTAGAGAGAGTGAAATGCAGGTACTCACCATTCACATGCTCACCTTTACTATGGGGAGAGGAAATGGGGATAGGGCAAAAGCTTTGCGGAACACTTGCGCTGTCTACAAAAATGACAGCTTCCGGTTCCCTATCATTTCAACATACCATAATGTTCCCAGGCCAACATCAGTCATGCTTGCTTCAGCGCTCCAGCCTAGTTCAATGCAAGCTGGAAGAACAGTACCTCATTTCACCACTTGGGAATCTTGTAGCCTTGAAATCTAGAATCCCTACAGTGTTGCTGCAGGCCATTCGGCCCATCAAGTCCACACTAAGCCTCTGAAGACCCAACCCATCACCTCAATTCTGTAACCCTCCATTCGCCATGGCCAATCCACCAAAACCTGCACAACTTTGGATTATGGGATGAAACCTGCATACGCAGAGAACGCGCAAACTCCACACAGTCACCCAAGGCTGGAATTGAAATCGAACTTTGAGGAAGCAGTGCTAATCACTGAGTCATTAAGCCACCCCATGTGGACACATATCAAGTTAGAGTTCAATAATTTTAAGGAGAAAGTGAGAACTGCAGATGCTGGAGATCAGAGCTGAAAACGTATTGCTGGAAAGCGCAGGAGGTCAGGCAGCATCCAAGGAACAGGAGAATCGACAATTCGGGAATCAGCCCTTCTTCAGGAATGAGGAAAGTGTGTCCAGCAGCCCAAGATAAAAGGTAGGAGGAGGGACTTGGGGGAGGGGCATTGGAAATGCGATAGGTGGAAGGAGGTCAAGGTGAGGGTGATAGGCCGGAGTGGGGGTGGAGAGGTCAGGAAGAAGATTGCAGGTTAGGAAGGCGATGCTGAGTTTGAAGGATTTGACTGAGACAAGGTGAGGGGAGGGGAAATAAGGAAACTGGAGAAATCTGAGTTCAGCCCTTGTGGTTGAAGGGTTCCTAGGCGGAAGATGAGGCGCTCTTCCTCCAACCGTCGGGTTGCCATGGTCTGGCGATGGAGTCGTCCAAGGACCTGCACATCCTTGGTGGAGTGGGAGGGGGAGTTGAAGTGTTGAGCCACGGGGTGGTTGGGTTGGTTGGTCCGGGTGTTCCAGAGGTGTTCTCTGAAACGTTCCGCAAGTAGA
>NC_057749.1:6439326-6449500 GCF_004010195.1 Chiloscyllium plagiosum
ATGAGCCCTTCTTCAGGAATGAGGAAAGTGTGTCCAGCAGGCTAAGATAAAAGGTAGGGAGGAGGGACTTGGGGGAGGGGTGTTAGAAATGCAATAGGTGGAAAGAGGTCAAGGTGAGGGTGATAGTCCAGAGTGGGAGTGGGGCCAGCCTATCACCCTCACCTTGACCTCCTTCCACCTATCGCATTTCCAATGCCCCTCCCCCCTACCTTTTATCTTAGCCTGCTGGACACACTTTCCTCATTCTCAGGAATAAGGAAAGTGTGTCCACCTTCCTAACCTGCAATCTTCTTCCTGACCTCTCCGCCCCCACCCCACTCCGGCCTATCACCCTCACCTTGACCTCCTTCCACCTATCGCATTTCCAATGCCCCTCCCCCCTATCTTTTATCTTAGCCTGCTGGACACACTTTCCTCATTCCTGAAGAAGGGCTTATGCCCGAAACGTCGATTCTCCTGTTCCTTGGATGCTGCCTGACCTGCTGCGCTTTTCCGGCAACACATTTTCAGCTTCAATAATTTTAAGTCATGAGCACCTTCTTCCATGTCTTTACCCCAACACACACTCGACCTCACCACATGGGCTGCTTCCACTAACAACCCATTGTCGACTACTAATGGTCCCTATTGGCAGCTACCGATTCTCCCAGGCTGGCCTTTACCCATTCCTTTGTCTGTCTGCCTGACTCTCTCTGGGCTCCATCCCTATCACTGACTTGCCCCTCTTCACTCACCCCATCTTTAGCAAGTATACTTGCCTCTTCCTAGTTACAATCCGTTCTAAAGATAGATCACTGGAGCAAAACATTAACTCAGCTTCCTCTCCATAAATGCTGCTACACCTGCGTTTTCCAGCAGTTTCTGAATTCCAGCACTTGAAGTTTTCTTGGGGCAAGAACTTCACTAGGCTAAATGTCATGAATTTCCACAACAGGCTCAGTTTGCCTGGTTTCCATCCTGTGCAATGATATAAAAACCAGGACTGTTGGAGACATCTGCTACTTGAAACAAATGGAATAAGTGACCTTTTGGTTTCCTAGGCCTCCCTCTATGCTTCTCTTCCTGAGTGTAGACAGTAGTTAGTTACACAGCACAGCCGGAGATCCTATAAATAGACAAGTTGATCAATGGAACATATTCCATTTCAGTTGACCTCTACTATATGGAGATATATACCAGTGCAATACGTTCTAGTCTCAACTGCTGAAAAGGTCGAGCAGACAGACAGACAGCTGCGCTCACAAACCAGCCTGCATTTGATAGGGCAACACGTGAAAGCCTGATCAGCGATAGCCCCAAAATTATGCTTATGGTCTGAACTGCCATTTAGCAGCTCATACTACAGCATTAACTGGAGTGTTATAATAACTGTTCCAACTCTAGCATAGAGATTAAAAGTGGTTAATGAGTTCACACATTAAACTTGAATATTTGCTGTCTCAGTCAAAAATTGCTACCCACTTTTCAAGTCAAATGCAGAAAAACACTGTACTGGAAATTTGAGATAACAAAGCCTCCAATTGGGGCCAGGAATATTGCTTGACAAAGTGTTCATGATCCAAACTGAGGACTTCAGAGCTGGTCCAGACGAAGCATCATCCCGGTCTGAAATGTTGTGTTTTGCCTCAGATTCTCTTGACCTGCTGAGCGCTTTCAACACTTTGGTGTCAAGAAAACAAGGCTTTTCTTTTAGCACTGCACGAGTTTACACTTTGCAGTGAATCCATGCAGAAAAATCCTCCAATGTTTAACTGGTGTCAGTTCCTTAACCAAAGAGTAAGTTTGATAAAGTTGAAAGCACTGACATATAGAGGGTAAAATCTAACTCATGTTTCAGTGAAACAGCAGCCATTTGTGATTAAATCTCAAAGTATTGCAGCAGGCAAATAATGCACACTACTGTATTCTCTGCAAGCAGCAATATCAGAATTTCTATTACCACCTAATCACCAGAGATCACAGTAGCACAGTGGTTAGCACTGCTGCCTCACAGTGCCAGAGACCTGGGTTTAATTCCCGCCTCAGGCGGGAGTTTGCACATTCTCTCCATGTCTGCGTGGGTTTCCTCCGGGTGCTCCAGCTTCCTCCCACAGTCCAAAAATGTGCAGGTTAGGTGAATTGGCCATGCTAAATTACCCGCAGCGTTAAGTGAAGGGGTAAATGTAGGCGAATGGGTCTGGGTGGGTTGCGCTTTGGTGGGTCAGTGTAGACTTGTTGGGCCGAAGGGCCTGTTTCCACACTGTAAAGTAATCTAATCTAATCACTCCAACCAGGCAGGCAAACAAAATTAACTTCTGGAGCACCTATATGTGCAGAGACTCATGTAGATATTTGATCTACCCAACAAAATAAAAAGTTAAATCACTGTTAAAGTAAAAGTTCACCATTGTAGGACATTCAATGCAATACTGGCCATCATTTTGCTTCAAAAAAATGAAATGTTGCACAAACACCATGTTGAAATTAGTCATAGAAGCTTGGTTAAGTGGACAAGACTTAAGTACGAACTGTTGCAATGCTAAAAGAAAAGCCTGGTTTTCTTGATACCTAAAAGTGTTGGAAATGCTTAGCAGGTCAAGAGAATCTGAGGCAAAACAACATTTCAGACCGGGATGATGTTTCATCTGGACCAGCTCTGAAGTCCTGTTTGGGTTGTTGAAAAACATTTGCAATGCTCCAACGTTACTCAAGATATTTATTAGGGTGGCACAGTGGCTAGCACTGCTGCTGACAGTGCCAGGGACCAGGATTCTATTCCGGCCTCGGATGACTGTGTGGAGTTTGCACATTCTCCCCATGCCCGCATGGGTTTGCTCCAGGTGCTCCAGTTTCCTCCCATAGTCCAAAGATATTTAGGTTAAGTGAATTGGCCATGCTAAATTGCCCATAGTGTGTAGTGATGTGTAGGTTAGGTGCATTAGTCAGGGGTAAATGTAGGATAATAGGATAGGGCAATAGGTTTGAACAGGATACTCACAGGGTTGGTGTAGACTTGTTGGGCCTAAGGACCTGTGTCCACACTGTAGGGATTCTATTCTAAATACTGCATCAAGCAATTTCACTGAAATTTACTCCACGGCAACTGCTGACTCACCAAAGAAACCCCAGTGCAATCACCTATATCAGTGGAATTGCCTCAGGGCAAGAAACAGACACTGAATGACACCATTTTCTTAAAAAAACAAACTCCTAGCCTAACCCCTAACAGAACTTCAGTACATGACTAACATTCACTTATTTTTAAATCACTGCTTATCAATGAACAGACAGCATTATAAACAAATGCTTGTCTAACGTCCACATGTTGAAAGGAAACACCGAAAAGCAGAATGAACCCTGCCTTCATTCCAAAATTCTACCCAAAAGCATCAGACTCCTTGATTCATATTTCAGATGGTCACCCTAGTTGAACCAGCCAACTGTACAGGTGAATCAAAACAGAAGCTTTGAACTGACTTCCATAGCTTAGCGCTACAGAGTGGTTTGACAATGTTCCAGCTTGGAGTTCAATAAGGCTATACCTCATGTGTCCCATGTGAGAAATTCATCCGTGCCACATTCATCCCAGCTTTGATCATCTCCTTCAGCATTTCCACAGATCTGGAAGCAGGCCCTGGAATTAACCAGCATAATTACATCAGTTCCTTTCAAGTTGATTAATATTTTGATGGTCCCTCATGAGTGATGCAATGCAATACAACTAAGCATTGAAATTCTCAGGTAAAACAGAGGTTTGTGTCTAATCCTTCTGGGGATTCAATGCATCATAACAGCTTTGGAATCCAATAAATAGATAAGGTAAGGAGATGCAACAATCAGGGGAATACAATAATCAAAACAGAGGAATGGATCAGAGGGAAGTGTTTCTCAAAGGTTTTATTTTGCTCCAGATCAGTAACCACTAGAATGTTTTGCTCAAGCAAAGTATGTTAAGTATTCAACATAAACTAAGGAAAGCTTCAAGTCAGTACAGAAGAAATAGCATAATTTCTAACCAGCACATACTGATGTAATTAAATGGAAGCCTCAGCAGGCATACAGGCTGAAACACCATCATGAGTGTGATGCAAGGGGTTACAACAGCATTTCAAAGCAGCCAACTCAATCTGCAGAAGAGCAAAGATTAAATCAACTCTGCAGTAACAATTTTTCACATGAGGATACATTTGTGACTTGTACAATACTTACCAATGGTGCAGACAATGCCAGTGTTCCTTGCAATTGTTGTTTCGGAATCAATATCTAGCAGACAAAGGTGTTCCAGGAAAGTGTCAGCCATGGCAGCACTCAGCTGCTGACGCTGAACAAAGGCTGTACCCATTTCGTGCGCAGCGTCTTTTGTGGTTGGCATAGCTGTTGATTCTATCCTGATGTGGAGAGAATATATATAACCTTTAGTCTGTTATGGTATTTTGCCCAACAGTATCTTCCTCAGATTTGATATTAATTTTTATACACTGCAAGGTTGAGACATTACTTTTGGATATTTACCTCCACTATGACGCCACTTAGACACAAAGGTTGTCAGGGTCTCAGAACTCAGACCTAAGTAAGCAGAAACCTATGAGAACAGGGGTTCTGCGGTGTGTATGTGGGGCAGAACACCCAAGACCCAGGTAGGAGAGGGAGTAAAGAGATAGAACTACAATGTCTGTTATTGCCTGAGCTAGTGACCCAAAAGTTCTACACATTTAAAAGTCAATCTTGGTTTCAATTAAGATCGACCACATACCATCAAGCTGTTTAAACCAACAGCACTTGAGTTATTTTCAAAGATATTACAACACACCTCTCTGCTCCTCTGGAAATGCAGAGCCACATACAAATGTAGTTCTCAAAAGTATTGCACTGTTTGCATACTGACCTTCAAATTCAAAGATTCCAGGCCTACCTGACTGCTTAGGAACAAGCTAAGATCTGTGGCATAGAAAGTAAACTTGATTTTCTTCCCTAACTATCAAACCACCTGATTACTAAGATAATCGCTTGGCTACTGCATTGAAAAGGTGAATTCACCACACACGACACAGCAGATTACTATACAATGACCTTACGCAATTCAGCAAGGGCAAACTGGATTGCTCCTGGCTCTGCCAGAATCATGCTTCAGGAGGCAATTTTATTACAAACACATTAAGGATGGGTTGTAAACGTATCTGAATAGATCAAGTTTGCTACAAGTTTGTTAATGCATTCTATTCTCTGTTGATAATATTAGACTTGTAGCTTAAGCACAGAACTTAGACAGCAATTATAAGCATAAAGGTCACAAGAGATCTACAATGTAGTGGAATTCATTAAGCGGCTAACTTATAAGAGCTGCACTTAGGATAATCTTCAAGGACATACTGACTTTTTAATACCATGTCTTGTTTAAAGGGCCTTACTGCTTTAGTTAGCAATGCACATTGGTTACCAAGACTAGCAGCTTCCTGAAGGCAAGATTTAAGCTCCCATCTGTCTTGCATCTATTGTTGGCAATCATTAGTCAAGCTTATACAAGGAGGATATGATTCACCCACAGTAGAATAAATCAAATAGCTCCTGGCGGCCAAATGTGAATTGGAGGCAAGTCTAATAACATGTTCATAGGAAACCTTTAATGTGATGGATGACTCATTTTAATCAAGTGAATGGAAAGCAAGGAAGGAGAAATTCAGTTAGCCAATTCGGAGTTAAATTGAGCACATGCCTTTCAGAGCTTTGAAATTGAAAGGAATTTGGGAAGATAATTCTGACAGCAGGATTCAAATCAATACAAAGTATATACAATAACTGGTAGGGGCTTTTGTGACAGTGTTAGTGTCACTGGTCATGCCCCACCTTTCCAGAGGTGCATCATAACATTTCAGTAGGTTGATTAGAAAAATATCTAAATAATTGGTGACAAGGAGAAATGGGAAAAGCCAAGGAGGGAAAATGCACAGGGGAAAGTTAGGACTGCAGATGCTGGAGACCAGAGTTGAAAAATGTGGTGCTGGCAAAACACAGCAGGCCAGGCAGCATCCAAGGAGCAGGAGAATCGACGTTTCCGGCATAAGCCCTTCTTCAGGAAAATGCACAGGCCAAGATCAGGTCAATTTAGGTTGGAATGGGATGGGCAGAGTGGGGTTAAAGATAAAACCTAAATATAAGCACACTGACTCCACTGAGGGATTAAGGGATTAAGAAAAGAGTTTTGACTGAGGCTTGGAATTTGGAGCAAAAGCTGCGAAGACAAGTGTGATGGGAAAGTGGAATATGATGTGGGCAGGATTCTGACAGGAAGCACACAAGCAGTCAGCTTTGGAGGGAAAGACATTATCCTCAAATATAGGTCAGACAAGAGTAACATGCTTTTGTAAAAAGATGCAAAGCATCCATTTCAGTAGGGTTGAGTAGAACTCACCACTGCAAAGGAGAACTCAGCAAGGCTATGGACAAGGGAGAAATAAAGAGCAAAGTGAGGGAAGCTGAAGCTTTGGTCTTTCCCAGGCTGAACTGGAGAGCTGCAAGGTTCCACCAAGGTCCACTCTTGAGCAAACTCAAAGGTTAAGAGATAAGAATCCAAAAAAGGAAGCTGAATCTACAGAGGACAGAAAACAGTTCCACTACTTCAGTATTCGAACATGTAAGCTGCTTCAGATTTGCTGTATGGATTTCCAGATTTCTGACTGGCACCTATGGAGGAGAGACTGCATTTTCTTTAATGCAAACCTGTTTCATATCATTCCCCAATAAAAAATCCTGTGTAAGTTTCCTATGCTCACTTTTGTCCACATTGAAGACATAAGTATTTTTGCTGTAAAGTCTTCATGTTATCTGCTTTATTTTGTGTAGATAAATGCAATCTGATTTACTTTGATTCCAATTTACAATGACTTTAATTAAGAGAAAAGGCTTGATCAAAATGTTCCGTCCTACCCGACTACTGAAGGTGCGCTAACATATTGACTATCTAGGGTCAATCAATACTGGAGGCTCACCTTCCTCTGCAACAGTGACTATACCTTAGCTCAGCAGCAGAATGGAATGCTGAGGTTATGAAAGGTGTAATATATAAACGAGTTCACCTTCTCTTCTGCTGTAGCTTCCAGAACACCGTGCTACTGCCAAACAGGGATCTGTTATCCTGCCCAGTTCACAAAGCCAGAAAGGGAATCCAGGCCATTGCAATTGCATACATTCCTTGTAACATTAATATTCTTTAAACCAGAAAAAAGTAATTTAGAAGCTAGACATCAGTCAGGACACGCCATAAGGAGCTCCAACTAAAGATGTTATCAAGTTTAAGGCATATGTAACAATTGAGCAAGCCAGCTAGTAGCCAACATGGCAACTAACAGAAGGTTGTGGATTTTAAAAAACTTGAATTTAAAGTTCCAGATGTGTAAACTAAACATTCAAAGACAGTGGAAGTTTTGCTCAAGCATAGCCAATATACCCAAGAGCTGTAAGCTATTATGACACTGCAATCAATCGCAACCAAGATGACTGATTATTAGAAACTGAAGAGATAACATGCACTGTATCATGATGACAGAATCAATACAGAAGAAATCAAAATTCTTTAGTAAGAGGTAGCCATCCCAGAGAACAAGTATATCATAGGATTAAGGGACCTTTAGAGATAAAATACAAAAAGGTCTGCACTCAATCTCGGTTATACTGCAGAGACTCTGGTATTGGTTGAACCTTAAACATTGAATAGGTGGCGAGGAGATCAGACTAGAGTGTGGGGTGAAGGGCTTATGCCGGAAACTTCGATGTTCCTGTTCCTCGGATGCTGCCTGACCTGCTGTGCTTTTCCAGACCGTACTCTTGAAACAAACAATGGAATACCTGTTTAACATCGTCACAGATAAATTTTATTACAAGACAAAATCTCTGTTGTAAGTGAACTCAGCTCAAGATTTCACTTGTTAAATACAAGACTGATCCAAAAAAATATTTCTATTAGCAAACACAGATGAACCATATAAGAGATAACAGGCTAAGACTGCATGGAGCTGATGGAATCTGTGGGCTTCTTCACAGGGAAAAATGGATGAAGTGCCTGAGAACATTTTGCGTGGCTTCTGTCACTGTAGACATTAATCTAAAATAAATTCTGTTCAAACATTTGATGCAGAAGTTTGTTTTTGGGTATAGAGGGCGAGAGAAGAGAAGAGATTGGAAAAGGACATGGAGGGTGAAGAGAGTAGTTAGAGATGGCAAAGATGACAAATGAAACTGGATCACCAGGGCTTTGAATTTTGACCAGCAAAGAGATCCTCTATATAGTACAGCAATGACGCATCAATTTTGGACCAAACACTGCTGGAAAACAATATCATGGAGTTGAAATGCTGATGCTCATCAATTGAGTACTACTTCAGGTTTCCAGTACCCACAGCATTTTGTTGCTATTGCAACATTAAATTCAAAAATGGAAATCAAAGAAAATAGAGCCTGCACATTAACCTTGTACAAGGACAAGGTTTTTAAAGAAAAAAGGTTTTTAATGAGGAGACACACGCTCTGCAGCACCAATCTGGGCGCTGTGGTAGTCACGTCCATACGGCGCTGGGTGTACGTGCAGTCTGCCTCGCGTCCACTGACTCAGAGAAGGCAGGCGGAAAAAAAAGTGACAAAATTCCATACATGAGTAACGAGAAAAAGGCTAACTTATGTCGAAAAATTGCTCATAATAAAAGCGAAAAACTTAAAACGAGGAGGCAACCCGAAACCGCAACTGACGCACCCAAGGGCAAACATTCATTCCAGGTTGTAACGCGGTATGGTCTTTAAAGATGAACATTAAAACTGAACCGCGTCTCCAAACCAGTCGAACGGAACTGATAGGAGAGGGGGGGGGGGGGTGCACCAGAACGTGTGGAGTTGACCGCATGGCATAGGGAGCACAAGCAGCTTTCCATTTCGTTTTCACACAAAAGAAAGACATTTACAGTACATGCCTGACTTTCTTCCCCCACCGCCCAAAAAAACACATTAACCTGCACCAATCTGTGGTGGTCCCCAGGTCAGATTAAGAGATATCTGGACCAAATGCTCTAGACGACGCCACATTCTGAACTCCCTCTATCGGCTAACAATACCTTCAGGAAGACGCAAAGAAAAATCTCAATTGAGATACAGCTAGCTGAGAAATATCCTTCAGAAGAGGACACGATTTGCTGGGAGTACAGGTAGTATAACCTTTAACGAAACTGCAGAGGCAGGTTCAATCGTACCTTTCAAACGGGGAATCGGATATGCAACTTTAGAGAAATAAGTGGCACGGGATTTGCTGATTTCTTGCAGAACCATGCTGCGCTATAATTAATCTCTGCTGAGGTAGGGCTCAGCATGCGACACTCCTGCAGGTTTCCCCCCCCCCCCCAAGTTTTACATAAAGTGGCCGCTTTAGGCTATAAAAAAATGCTCGCTACTTTATTAAAGCGCATCCGAGAAATCACCAGATATTTGAGAGGTGAACACATCCCCATGGTAAATGGAGTCACCAAGGACGAATACCTTGCTATGAGTGCCAGGTATCACATTGCTGCAAGAGGAATCATTACAAACTCCTTCAGCCAAGGATAGGTCACATAAAAGTACTCTAGTTACCAAGGATTAAAATTAGCTCAAGCACTATTCTGGCAAAAACTAAAATTTCGGGAACGAGTTAGTCACAATATAAAATGAGCGAAGTGGGACAAACAGCACCAATTTTTAAAAATCTGGATAAAAGATCAACTTGAAGTGAATAAATGGGTACACATTAAATAAAATAATAGGAATGCACCTGTTGCAACGGCACATCTCATAAGAGGATGCAACAAACGGTTCAAAGTTGGAGAACGAGAATAAAACAAATGCGTGCATTATCCAAAATTAACATTTAAAGCTCCTTATAATTTCCAGTCTTAAAGTGTGCGGTAGGACGCAGCAGCAGACTCGCCTACGTGCGAGCATCACGCCGCATGATGAGTGGCAGCGATGGAGAAACCGACCTTCAGAGGGGAAAGAAAGGGCATCTTTACCCGGGGGGGGAGGGGGGGAATAAGGAGAAGCGATTTGAGGCGAGCAAAGAATGGAGCTCAAGGCAATTGTAACCAGTAGGGATGGAGAAACAAGGGAATTGCATGGTGAAGGGGAAAGGAGCATCTCAGGGCAATTTCTTCTGGGATGGGGGAGCAGCTGAGAGCAGTTT